>NC_064625.1:7174757-7485957 GCF_023898315.1 Schistocerca nitens | reverse complement strand
GATACCTTTATCTGCTTGCAGCCTCCAAAATTAATAGAAAAACAAAATTGTTCAACCTCAGATATGACCCTGAAGATTCGCAATGTCCAGACAGTGGTACGACTCCCGATTAAACATGATTTTTGAGCAGAGTTTGAAAAAATTAGAATCAGTATGAGCAAATTTGTGATTTTTTTGTTCTATTCAACTACTTACGACTTTTCGAGACAAGCAGTGAACGGTGAACGGATTAAGTTTTTCTTTCATGTGCCTGTATAATTTAATATTTCGATTCTGTGTATTTTGAAGCTTACAGAGAGTTTTCAAATCTTTGTTCGATTTCTGCGTTTATTACAAGAAATAATAAGAATACGAAACAAGAAATCGGTTATTTCAGAAACATTATTTCGAGCGGTTTTAATGGCCAGGTTAAACTGGCGTGGAAAAACCGTTATGACCGAACACCGCTTGTTTCCGCGATAACCGCCATCCATATTGTCTCGTCCGCGTCCCGTCAATGTCAGTGTCAGCTGCCTTGTCCCTTGTGAGGGCGGCAAAAGCGTGTCCGCTAAAAATCGAGTTCTTCCACGGGACGGCTCGTCCGTGGGAGCTGCCGGACAAAAAGCATGCGATGGCGAAACCGCTGGCTGTGACGGGCGATCAGAAAAATGCGCGCGCTCTTCGTGCTGGCTCTGCTGCTACCCGCGGAATGTTCTCGTGCGTCTTTATCTTCCAGGAACTGCGCAGTCTGGCACTCCACAGTAAGTGCAGACCGTTACTGCCCTCTGCCATTTGCTGCCCGCACACAAGTGCATTCAGTTGCAAGCATTGTATCGGCAGCTGTCGACAGGTGTTTATGGCTCTGAGCACTATGGGACTTAACTGCTGAGGTCATCAGTCCCCTAGAACTTAGAATTACTTAAACCTAACTAACCTAAGGACATCACACACATCCATGCCCGAGGCAGGATTCGAACCTGCGACCGTAGCGGTCGCTCGTCTCCCGACTGTAGCGCCTAGAACCGCTCGGCCACTCCAGCCGGCTAACAGGTGTTTCAACGTATCGAACACGCACTTTCCAAAAACCCTGCTTATCACCAACAGCACCGCCTCGACCGGTCTGCACTTACTGTGGAGTGCCAGGCTGCGCAGTTCCTGGAAGATAAAGACGCACGAGAACATTCCGCGGGTAGCAGCAGAGCCAACACGAAGAGCGCGCGCATTTTTCTGGAGAGTTATCTTCTATTGTATCAGCTCAGTTTTGACTGTTTCATGTAGGGTTGTGTTTGAGCACGACTAACTGTTCGAACGGTTTACGTTACAGTTCGGGAAATCTCGAGCTGTGTTCGATCTTTTGATGGACCCACGATGTAGTGATTTTTATATCTACAACCTGACTTAGTCACTGGATTCGTTTCCGGGTGGGGCAGGAGTTCAAATCTCGTCCGGCCACCCACATTTAAGTTTTCTGTCGTTTCCCTAAACATCATAAGCTGAATGTCGGGATGCTTTCTCTGAAAAGCACACAACCGACTTCCTTTCCTATACCTCAGCAATCTAAGCTCATGCTCCGTCTCTAATGACAGTTTCACCGACGGGACGTAAAATCCTGACGTTACTTTTTTTCGAATTAAAGCGCTGCCCGGCACGGGCTCTACCGTTATGAAACATATTTGCTACCAGCTGCAGTGCACGGCGTTGCCCGTGGTGTTTAATGTGTGCAACAAAAAGTGATTGGCCCTGCGCCCAGCTCATATTTGAATCTCCGCCTGTCAGTAGTATACAACGAATGAATACGCTTTCACCTGTATGTAAAGATGATTAGTTGCACCAGCTTTTGATACTTTTTGCGGTAACTATCTCACTGTGTTTTTGGAGAGTTATCTTCTATTGTATCAGCTCAGTTTTGACTGTTTCATGTAGGGTTGTGTTTGAGCACGACTAACTATTCGAACGGTTTACGTTACAGTTCGGGAAATCTCGAGCTGTGTTCGATCTTTTGATGGACGCACGATGTAGTGATTTTTATATCTACAACCTGACTTAGCGTCTGGATAGCACTGTGGATTCTAATCATAAAAAAGTTAAACACTGACTACAGTATCTTCTCAGGTGTACGTCGTACGTGACAACAGCAACTAATCAATAAATAAGAGTTTCAAATTACGTTTCCGTCAAATCCAGGAGCTTTCGCTCATCATGGAATCTAGTGACGTTTGATAGTACTATCTCCAAGATGGATATCTTCGCTGTAATTTATTCTCGCGATATGAATTACAGCCAGCTTAACACGATATCCTTCGTTTGTTAGCCATCTAATTTTTCATTAATTTATTCAATGTCTCATCGGCATATAAAAGTTTGAAGTAAACCCGTCAAGCAATTTTCTACATGTTTGGTAACAACGTTTGCCCTTTATGTACTCGTATACATTAAAAAAATATGGTCTATGTGCTCTCAAAAGAACGTTTAGAGGTTTTTGATAACTTTTCCTCCTCTTGTCTTTAAGGTAAGGCGTACAAAACTTCATCAAGACCTGCAGATTAGTATGAATTAAAAATGGACACTCTTCTTTACATAGGTAAAAAGATAGACCGGACAGTTTAGATTTCATACCGAAGGCACTACAGCAGCGGTTACAGAACAGTAGGAATAAAAGACAGCCAACCAATTGCAAAAAATGGTAGTTTTCAAATAACCTTGACCGGGGTTTCGACGGATCTAAACCCGTCTTCTTCAGAAGGGCAGACCTGCATACAATGGGGGAACTTATATTGAAAACGCCACGGACCAATATAACGTGTAAAACAGAAGCCACACTCAACAGGTGTACGAATATCACTAACAACATGGTATATATGAACACAGGGCTAGTAGTACTTACAACTTTACATTAACAATTCACTAAGTAAAAGCTGTCTCCACATGACATTTATCGGCAACGGTCTGTACGTCGATATGCAAAAATTAAGACCGCTAAAATGAAGGTCTTGTCACGTCAGTAAAAACCATCACTTGGAACACCAGACCATGTTGGTAGCTACGTGCCGACTGAGCGAGAGCACAGAGCGTCGATACCACGAAAACAACTCGTGAGGCGCATGCGCCAATAAGCGTGAACACATTGAAATTACCAAGCAGAAATATGCCGTGCAAATCAACGAGTATAAAATGAGACATTGAAAAAGACAAATACATCAAACATACTGGCACAAGTTGAGATCCTTATAGGACTGTCTGTACATTATCATACGGGAATAGTGATGTCTGTGAATAAGTATGTCACTACAAACATCATCTCCAGTACATCAACGTACGGGAAGTAGAACTGCCAGTGTACAAGCAGACTATTAAACATAATGACAGTAAAAAGCAAAAACTGATACGTCTCTGAATGGCGGCAAACATAACAAAAGTGGATGGCATTAATATCTTAGAACAACATAAACTGACAAGCGAAGTTGTGTGCACAGAAATTATATAATAGAATTTTGAGGAAGTTAATCACCCGCAAAGGCTACCGGCAATCGCATGAAATTTTTTTTTTTTTTTTCTGAACAGTATACGTTTGAAACCATCGAAAAATTGTCTACAGGCAAGCTGCAACTGGTCATTTAATAAACTCCTGTCTTTGCGCTCAAGATGTTTATAAATCTCTAATTCTTCCCAAAGGTCTCTATGAAGAATAATTGTGACTGTGTTTTCGAAATTTTCCGGAGTGTGGTTGGCAATCAGTAGATGTTGAGCAAACGTAGAGTTATCGACGATGTCAGCTGCTTTCTTCCCTAACAGATGCTCTTCGTATCTCGCCCTCACGGATCTGCCTGTCTGACCAATATCATAGCACGGGCAGTTACTTCAGGTTGATTTACAGACATCTCAACTGGAAAACGAGCCACCAGTATTTTCCACAGCATGCAAAACTCTTTTGTGCAAACTATTGTCTGTAGAGATAGAAACATTACAGTTATACTTATTCATTACGACACGTTTAATCCTGTAAGAAGCATTTCCTAAAAAGGGATTGCATAACAATTTTTTATTGTGGGAGGAAACGTCGTTGCACAACGCCGAACATTTTTGAGAGGTTTCTTTCTTTCTTTCTGAAGATGTGACCTACCATGCCCTCATCATACCCGTTATTGACTGCGATCGATTTGAGGGTATTTAACTCATTTAGCTGATTGGCAGGCTATGAATGGGTAGTTACAAGACGGTGTATGGCGGAAAGAAAAGATACTAGTTTATGAGCTTTCGGATGTGTCGAGTCAGCGGGGATAATATTGTCTGAATAAATTTGCTTACGGAAGATGCTGATTGAAGCATTCCTTTTTATAGAGATTGTTAAATCAAGAAAGTTCAGTTCTCATTTTTCGTTTTGAAATGCTTTGGTGAAGCAAATTTTCTGATGGAAGTTATTAAATGCATAAATAAGGATCTCTAGGTCGTCATCATTACCGTCAAAAGCAATGACAATATCGTCAACATATCTCGCATAAAAACGAATTTGGAAATGAAGACTGTACTTTCAAGTGCAGTGATGAAGACATCACCCAAAATATCGGCAAGTTGATTCCCCGTACCCAAACCAATTGTAAGATTGAATATAAATTTTACCGTCGAATGTGACGTCATTATATTTGAGGGCAACTTTCAATAACTTGATGAGTTCACCAGTCTGTAGTGTACTCATTTTTTATGTTGTAGTAGGTTCCTCTCAACGAGAGCTGCAGCTGTATTTACAAGGACACTAGTATACAGATTGACAATATCGAAAGAGACCAACCTAGTCATCAGCTAAGCACTGTATCATCTGAATCCCGTCGAGTAAATCGTTACATTTTTAAACAGAGAAGTTTTGTTCAAAAACAAACGAATACTTAATTTTATAATGAAGACGCCTACCTAACGTTTGATGGGCGTTATCTACTCCATTTAGCACAGGACGAATCAGGTGAGCCTGTCTATGAAGCTTGACTAGGTTCTGAGCATAGGTGGCTTCGAATTCATGTTTATAAGACACTCTTCCTGAAACTTAGTGAGCAACTTCCCTATACTAGATAAAAGTTGCCGAATCTCTATTTGCAGGTGTGCGGTTGGATCTAAGGCAGCCTCTACGATGTCTTTATCCTCAAAACACTTTACAGTATTTTTTATGACCAAAGACAACAGTATCGCTTTATCACTTTCTGAAATTAAAGCTTCATTGTCTTCCAGCTTCCGATTACGTTAATGTAGGTAGCCCAACTGATCTATTTTCTCGCCAAAATTTGAAATTTCTGCCATGACACCAGTGCGACGTTGCCACATCTACGGCCGCCATCTTGGATCCGCCATCTTTAATAAATACAGCAACAATGTAGTGCAGTGTGAGACGAAATTTACCCCACTACTTACATCATCTTTAAGACGCAACAGTCTGACTTCTTTCTGCTAGGGAAGTCTTCGATCCAGTCACACACACGCTGAGATATTCCGTAATCTCGTAGACTGGTGAGACAAAACATGACCACTGCCCACCCTGATGTTCAACGCCGCCTGGCGACGCATCAAACAGAAGTGAAGCGTAAGCGAATGAGAAAATCATCCTAGCGGCGATGCGGGTCGCAGATGTGGAACTCTACCGACATCATTGACTTTGACATAGGACAGCGTCTGGGAATGTGCATCTCGCCAACGGCGAAGGTGGTCGGCTGCTGTCGCCGCCATACGTGCGAGGTGGTTTGAGGACGGCGGAACTACGAGCAGGCGACGTGTTGGACGTCACAGAATGCGGACATCGAAAGTTTGACATCTGTGGCAAGATCTGACGATGCAGTCCAGTACTGGTGCACGCACAAGTGTTTCGCTGCACAGCGATCAGCGCACATGTGGAATATCAGCCTCTGCAGTAGAGACTCTACATGTTCCCATGTTGACCCAGCAACACGTCAAATACAACCGCAGTGGCCACAGGATCATCGAAACTGGACCATGGATCAATTTAAATGTGTCGTCTCGTCGGATGGATCACGTTTCTCGTTGTACCAGGTTGATGCTCATCTCCAGGTACCCCGAAGGGGTGGCAGTATTATAAAATATGGCGGTCATTCATATGGGCTTCCATTTGAAATGTGGTAGTAGTCGAACAGCTGTGGACTACGTGAATATCTTGTGGACCAACTGCATCTCTTCACCAACAATGTCGCAGCCCGATTCACGAGGCCAGACTAATGTTACAGTACGAGGTGCATTCAAGTTCTAAGGCCTCTGATTTTTTTTCTCCGGACTGGAAAGAGATAGAAACATGCGCATTGTTTTAAAATGAGGCCGCGTTCCATTGTCAATACGTCCCAGAGATGGCAGCACCGTACGGCAGATGGAATTTTACCGCCAGCGGCGAGAATGAGAACTGTTTTAAATACTTAAAATGGCGACGTTTTCCTTACTAGAACAGCGTGCAATCATTCGTTTTCTGAATTTGCGTGGTGTGAAACCAATTGAAATTCATCGACAGTTGAAGGAGACATGTGTTGATGGAGTTATGGATGTGTCGAAAGTGCGTTCGTGGGTGTAACAGTTTAATGAAGGTAGAACATCGTGTGACAACAAACCGAAACAACCTCGGGCTCACACAAGCCGGTCTGATGACACGATCGAGAAAGTGGGGAGAATTGTTTTGGGGGATCGCCGAATGACTGTTGAACAGATCGCCTCCAGAGTTGGCATTTTTGTGGGTTCTGTGCACACAATCCTGCAAGACGACCTGAAAATGCGAAAAGTGTCATCCAGGTGGGTGCCACGAATGCTGACGGACGACCACACGGCTGCCCGTGTGGCATGTTGCCAAGCAATGTTGACGCGCAACGACAGCACGAATGGGACTTTCTTTTCGTCAGTTGTGACAATGGATGAGACGTGGATGCCATTTTTCAATCCAGAAACAAAGCGCCAGTCAGCTCAATGAAAGCACACAGATTCACCGCCACCAAAAAAATTTCGGGTAACCGCCAGTGCTGAAAAAATGATGGTGTCCATGTTCTGGGACAGCGAGGGCGTAATCCTTACCCATTGCGTTCCAAAGGGCACTACGGTAACAGGTGCATCCTACGAAAATGTTTTGAAGAGCAAATTCCTTCCTGCACTGCAACAAAAACGTCCGGGAAGGGCTGCGTGTGTGCTGTTTCACCAAGACAACGCACCCGCACGTCGAGCTAACGTTACACAACAGTTTCTTCGTGATAACAACTTTGAAGTGATTCCCCATGCTCCCTACTCACCTGACCTGGCTCCTAGTGACTTTTGGCTTTTTCCAACAATGAAAGACATTCTCCGTGGCCGCACATTCACCAGCCGTGCTGCTATTGCCTCAGCGATTTTCCAGTGGTCAAAACAGACTCCTAAAGAAGCCTTCGCCGCTGCCATGGAATCAGGGCGTCAGCGTTGTGAAAAATGTGTACGTCTGCAGGGCGATTACGTCGAGAAGTAACGCCAGTTTCATAGATTTCGGGTGAGTAGTTAACTAGAAAAAAAATCGGAGGCCTTAGAACTTGAATGCACCTCGTAGCTTGAGGAAGATGATAGTAAACTGATGTTGATGTCTTGGCTCGAAATCCCTTGATCTCAGCCGGATGGCACGCTCTCGGTCGCCAGCTCAGCGCTACAAACCACACACACCCAATTGACGGGAATTACGTGACCTGTGTATTTGGACGATTTTTCCCACCGCGTACAAACTCTAGAGGTTGATCGATGAGACGATACGGAAACTGGAGACCATTTATTTAATCATACTTCGTTACAAGGACTGAGGCTTAATACGTACCATGCAGCCATAGTTACAGTATGCATGGTTTCCTTCTGGAGGGAGGTACTGTACCTCATACCTCATGCCCTAGTGTACTCTCCTGCCACAGTACTTGGTAATGTAGGGTCCGATTCAGTGCTCTCGCTGACTCACTTTGTAGTGGACGTGATACAACACTGTACGCAATGGTTCCGTATTCGAATCGAGAGCTTGCCGACATTGTGTTTACTTACGGAAAGGCAAATGGCAACGGGCGGTGGGCAGCAAGGTTGTTTCAGGAGACCTATCGCCGCTGACAACAACCACAGCATTCAATGTCTGAAGCAAGGTCATTTCACGAAGCAAGAAATCATGAAGAACATACTGTTCGGACACAAGACTTGGAGAAAAGTGTGATTAACACTGTGGAAGCCGACTGCCGTGTCAGTGCCAGGCAGTTGGCTCGCCAGTACAGGGTAAGCCAGACGACCGTGTGGGACATTCTTGGTGTCACTTGTTACTACACTTATGACTTACAGCCTGTGCAGGGCTTACTAGCGACAAACTTCCACGTCGTGAGCAGTTTTGTCACCGTTTCCTTCACCAGGCAACCACGATTCCGGGATTTATGTCGTCCATCCTACTCACAGATGAGGCCACCTTCACGCGTAGTGGCATCGTCAACTTTCATAACAGTTATCTGCGGAATAATGTGGTGACAACGAATCATGAGCGTCGGCGCAGCCGGAATGTGTGGGCCTCGGGAATTGACGATCGCATCTTCGGACCAGTCTTCCTCCCACGTCGCCTGACAGGTCGGAACTAACGGTGTTTCTTGCGGGTGCCTTTGACTCCCCTGCTGGAAGAACTGCCATTGATGATTCGAAGAGTTACGTGGCTGCTACATGATGGTGCTCCAGCCCAATTCGCCGTTAAAGTCCGGACGGATTTCAATCGTGTCTTCCCTGGTCGCTGGATCGGACGAGGGGGTCCAGTTGGATGGCCTGCTCGTTCACCGGATCTCAACCCGTGCGATTTCTGGTTAAGGGACCACCTCAAAAGTATCGTGCATGAATAGCCCATTCGAGATGTGGAGACATTGGAGCAGCGTTTTCACGCTGCCTTTGACAGTGTTCGGATGCGGGCTGGCCGATGTGAACGTGTGAGACAAAACATGCTACGGCGCGTACACGCACGCGTTGAGGCACATGGAAACCATGTTCAACACATACTGTAACTGTGACTGCATGGTACATCGCATATTAGACCGCAGTCTCTGTAACAATGTATGATTCAATAAATGGTCTCTAGCACGGAAACCACTCATTTCCGGACATACGTTCATTAGACCTTCTTTGTTCCCTGAAGATCAATTCCTACAGTTTGCACACGGCGGAGAAAATCACCCTGTAGATATATGGTGCCACTTACCTCTGAAAACCCACCGGCAACTTGTTGGATCCACCTCACGCACAATTGCCGATGTACTGCGTGGACCACTGAGCATTTAAGCAGGTTGTTATAACTGCTCCATTAAATTTCGGGCATGGAGCCGCACCAAGTTCCACTGAACCGAACGACTGACGCTCCAGCACTCGCTACGTCCTTTTAAATCGGCAGAACCGCGCCACGGCGCATGCGGACACAGATGCACAGGTCCGCCGTGAAAACACGAAGATGCACATCAAGTATTTGTGGCCGCATGCGCAATGGCGCGGTCACCGAACTCAAAAGGACGGAGCGAGTGCTAGAGTGTAAGTCATTCGGTTCACACTCTGAAGATGGCTGAACGATGGAATGGAAATGAAGTCCCATGCTTCTTTACAGAGCGTAGGGGAACGATGCGGGAGACCCGCACCGCCTTACTAGGCAAGGTCCTAATCGAGGTGGTTTGCCGTTGCCTTCCTCCGACCGTAATGGGGATGAATGATGATGATAATGATGATGATGATGAAGACGACACAACAACACCCAGTCATCTCGAGACAGGAAAAATCCCTGACCCGCCGCGAATCGAACCCGGGACCCCGTGCTCGGGAAGCGAGAACGCTACCGCGAGACCATGAGGGGCGGACGATACACAGCCGAAGATGTAGAATTTATGCGACTGCACGCTGAAATTTAATGGAACAGTCATTGCGCCGCGAAAACATGATGATGCACAGATCGTTGCAACGATCAGTGTACTCGCATTCCGTTTTCTAAACCATGTTGTGGAACTGTATTGAAACAGTGCCTCCACCTGAGCTCCGCAACCTACTGGCTTTCCGATCTCGTGAACGAACTCGACAAGCTGCGTTTCGTTCTACCGGTGACTGCGGAAGCCAATTTCACTCTCACACAGGATCTGTTTGGGCTGCAGAAAAGGCCATGTCAACGCCTGTAGGGGAAAAAAGCTGTACTTTTGCACGACTTCAGCTTCACTAGAAACGAGAGTGACATTTAGCTGCGCAGTCGACACGCGGGCTGCCAGCAGAAGAAAGCGAGCGGCTGACAATAGGACCAGGCTGGGCTGCTGCCAGGGACTTGGGTGGACTTCCCAGGACTTGGGCAGACCAGGGCAGCACGCTGTAAAGCTCTGTGTGGAGGGATCGTCCAGGTATTGAGCTGTCCACGCTAATCCGACCTGCGTGCATCCCTTCCATCTCAGCACAACCGCTGCAAGCTACATCAGCTTGCTTACTGCACTCAAACTTCGGTCACCCTCTACAATTCCCACTCCCCACACTTCCTTTTGTTATGATAGCGACAATTTTTCGATGCTACATGATTTGTCGTATCAACCATGTCATCTTTTAATCAAATCGTACCATAAAAATCTATTGTCTGTAATAAAATTCCGCTCATATTGATCAGCTGCTCTATCTACCCATCTAATCTTCAGCATTCTTCTGTAGCACCACAATCCAATTTTTTCTCTTCGTGTGTTATCTCAACTGTTCGTAATTGCAGAGTATGTTTCATTACAGTATAAGGTTAAACTCCAAATAAATACCTCTGAAGAAGGCTTCCTCACGTTTAATTTCACATTCGATGTTTATCAGTCTCTCCTTTTCAGAAACTCTTTTCTTGAGGTTGTCAGTCTGCATTTCATATCGTCTGTACCTCAATCATCGTCAGATGTTTTGCTGCACAAATAACCAAACTCGTTTACTGCTTTCAGTACTCTCATTTCTCACTATAAAACTCTCAGTATCACGTGATTTCATTCAATTAACCATGTTTTACTTTCTCTGACGTTCGTCTTACAACTACTTCCCAAAAGACAGGCAACATTCCGTTAAACAGCTCCTCCTAGTCATCGGCAGTCTGGCAGAATTAATATATATCACAGACAGACCATAAAGTTTATATTTCTTCAACACGAAATGAAAATCATTCTCAAAAATTCTCCTTAGTTCCCGTTGCGCGTATTTCTTTAGACAGTTCGAATAACATAGGGATAAGCTGAAAGACCATCTCAGCCGCTTCCCAGTTACAGAGTCCGTTACTTAAGGGGTCACACGGTCTTAACAAGGCGGTCGCAACTATATATTTTTGTCAACTCGATAAATATGTGCCAGTGATCCATGAAGATGCTAGGTGAGTCGGAACTGCGGTTAAAATCTTGCAAGGAGAGGGGTTTAACGTCCCGTCGACATCGAGGTCATTTCAGCTTTCAAGGAGACGTCAATCCCCAGGCAACAATCCACATTTTAGCATTTTATGGTTTGCCTGAACTATTTTCGTGCGAGTATCTCACAAATTTGCTAATGTAGTTAGACACACAGACAGTCATACACACTGAAACAAATTTATAAAACCCAGGAAGGTGGCACTGCGTCCATTAAAGTTTTCTTGTTATTAGGTGACCATCTCAGCTTATCAGCAGGAGTGGTCATGGTACGACATGGCGCTGTGATTTGGATTTCGCAGTGGTTGTCATCAGCTGAAAAGTATCAACATCCTATAGTGTTATCTCTGGTTCTAGTGACTGATTCGCTGCGCAGAACTAGCCGAGCGGTCTTAGGCGCTGCAGTCATGGACTGTGCGGCTGGGCCCGGCGGAGGTTTGAGTCCTCCCTCGGGCATGTGTGTGTGTGTGTGTGTGTGTGTGTGTGTGTGTGTGTGTGTGTGTTTGTCCTTAGGATAATTTAGGTTAAGTAGTGTGTAACCTTAGGGACTGATGACCTTAGCAGTTAAGTCCCATAAGATTTCACACACATTTGAACATTTAACTAATTCGCTACACTGATTCCCACTTCTTTCATCCCACTTCTCCACCGCGAGGGTCTGCGCAACAAATACATTAATTCCAACGATTTATGTAGCACGCGAGCAGAGGTCAGTAAATACAGCAGAATACTCCAGATTTGTGGGTGTACGAAGTGACGAAAACGTCAACCGGAAGAAGCATATTACGGAGCCTCTTACATATTTTGCACATTTGTACTCAGTAATTTGTTACGGATTGATTCTCTGCGGTAAGTCATCATTTAGCAAGGAAGTATTGATTTCACATAAGAGAGCAGTAACAATAATCCGTGGCGTTGACCCACGGATGTCATGTAAGCACCTCTTCTAGGAACAAGGCATTTTAACTGCACCATCGCAATATATACTGTATATTAGCTAACGGAAATCGTCATAAAGGATCCATAACAGCTTTAGAGAAACAGTGATGGCCATACCTACAAAATTAGTGGGGATAATGAGCCCTTATTACCCACTGGTAAAGCTCTCAACAGCTCAGAAGAGTTCACCATACAGCAACAAAAATTTCTGATGATTTGCCGAAAAACATAAAATACCTCTCAGGTAGCAAAAGAAGTTTTAAGTTTCACTTAAAATCATTTCTCCTGTACAATTCCTTCTATTCTATTCACGCATTTCTACTCACAAACCGGCAGGAAAACACTTGTTTTTATGTGAAGTTGCATGAGTAGGGCTAAAATACTAATTTGTTCATTAATGTTATCACTAGTCATGTACACATATCCCGTGAACTGACTATTTCTTCATCATTTCAATAAAAGAATCGTTCAAATGAGCTATGGAACATGCAACTGACTAACATGGCGGTTTTTTCTATCCCTTGTGTTCGTCCCAGCGCGCACCCCATTTTCGCTCCTGCGCTGTTTTGGATGTGGCTGTGGTTCCACTGGGGATACTTGCAAAGCTCGTTCGAGATACACGTCGTTGTTTTGCTGGGTGTGTCACGTAGAGTGTACTGCCTGAATTGTGGCACGCTTACGTTGTTCTCCTGTGAATACCTGTTGTCGCCCTTCCGCGTAGCAGATACAAGTTGATCACCTCCATAGCTGTGCGTTCAGCGCCTCTGGGTACCTTACGGTAGACCTGCGTTCAGGTCCCGCTACTGCAAAGTTTTCCTTTTCAGTGCGTGAATTGCAGCGAGGTGCACTCGTTGAGAACAGTTGAAGAGGTGCTCTCGATCTCTTGGTGGAGTTATCTTCACAGGGTGAAGCGAAACTCCACTGATAATATGTCAGACGTTGTTCAGGGATATTTTCTGGGCACTTTGGCACAAGGGACCCGTCGTCTCAAATGGTTCAAATGGTTCTGAGCACTATGGGACTTAACAGCTATGGTCTTCAGTCCCCTAGACCTTAGAACTACGTAAACCTAACTAACCTAAGGACATCACACACATCCATGCCCGAGGCAGGATTCGAACCTGCGACCTTAGCGGTCACGCGGTTCCAGACTGAAGCGCCTAGAACCGCACGGCCACACCGGCCGGCTCACTACAAAGAAATAAGCTGTAATAGGCAATCACTGAAACGTGCAATATAGAACAGACAGTAATGCAACAACTCTCACACTAAATAAATCCAGTGCAGAACTGACAAGTACCGAGTTTAACTTTGAGACCGAATGGTGAAGTAGACATTATTGTTCTCAGTAGCAAGTACCGTCAGTGAATGGAATAAGTTTGTTTCCAAATGAGGCACGCAGCACAGACCGTCTGCATTTGCAGGGATTTTGAATGCAATACGAAATCCGAGATTAATGGGGGTTAGACATCAAACGAAATGGAATCACACTGAAAGCTCGATATACCGCGGTCGGATGCAACTCGACGATTCAAATGTAACGCGGTGTAAAAAGTTTATTACAATTTGCATGTAGCGTTTCTGTAATGTGATCTACTCCTGCAACATCTAAGTCTTGAAAAAGATAACCAAAGGGATAAAGTCAACACTGGGTTTATATTATCACAGTTATATCAGGACGGTCGCTGGACAGAAACCTGAATACGACTCGCAGTTTAACAGAGTAACGCAACAATGTTTGACAATAATCGAAATAAGCACAACCACACTGCGCGCCGTGCATTATTCGTTCAGAGCCTAGATTTCCATGTGCATGCCGCAGATGGGAAAAGTATTTTCTGTAACTGACAAAATAAAAACAGAATTTAAAAGTTATTGACCGCGGGAAGAATGATGATATGAAAGCAATTTTAGCACCTGAGTGTGATGTACCTGAAAGGAACAATCAGAGGATGGATGAAAGACGAGAATAAACTTATGAGTTTTGTAAACAGGGTTTAGAGTGATATGGGAACGGGCAGAAAAAACATGAAAGTAGGAAAAACAATGAACTTTAATGTCTTTGCAAGTGGTTTTCAATAAAGCAAAATGAAGGTGTACCACTTTTTGGGAGAGTTTCTACGCCCAAACCCAAAGCTGCAAAACTTAACTTTGATTTACATGGTGACAAAGACTTTACAGTTTCTATGGACGGTTTTCAAGATTGAAATGTTTCCATGGCATTAGCCAAACGAGCAGCGAAGGAGAGGCAAGGTGCGGATTCTTTGTGTAGCAAATAAAACATTTTAGATTTTGACAGCAGTTTCCATTTGGCGACCTATCGGACCTTATTTTCCGAACAGCCCTCGTATATCGGGTAGCTACAAGTTATAGTCTTTTTAAATAAGCAAAAGTAGAAGCTTGAAATGTTTCAAGCACATAAATATATCGTCATCATAGTTTACTTACATGCATTCAAAGAATGCTCGGCTAATATATCAAGTGGGTTCGAGAAGAGTCTGTTGCGTCATAAAGAAAGCACCTGCGACACTTGCGCTGAGAGAAGGCGTTCTACTAATTCTTCACTACCGTCCAGATCGTCCACGTGCTCATGTTTTGCAATCAGAAGACAGAAAAATTATAATTTTGCTTTTACCTAAAACAGACAACGGCATTAGTCCATCCGCTGAATCAGGGCATCACACCGGTCTTCCAGACTCATTAACGACGTGAACTGTTCACTTCAATAGTTCATTCATGGAAATGTTCTTGAAATCTGTAAATCTGAAGACTAGGTCCGTATTCAGTAAGCTTAATGTGGCGAAGCATCGGTCTGACATCTATTAGGAACTGCTGGGACAAAAATGTTACTCTGAAAAAAATGCAACACACGAAGAAGAATGTTGTGCCAAGTTTCAGCATCAGTGACTTTCGGTCTGCACGTGATGTTCTGCACCGCAGAACCTATCCCAACGACTTGAGCCGCGGGCAGTCGAGGATGAAGAGGCAAAGTGAACCAAACCACGTTAAGCTGTTGCGCCTGATAAACATGAAATATGCACAAAGTAAAGTGCTTGAAATGACCCACCAAAAAAGCTATCTGGCTTCTTTGAAGCAGCCGGCCTGGGTGAACGAGCGGTACTGAGCGCTTCAGTCTGGAACAGCGCTGCTGCTACGGTCGCAGGTTCGAACCCTGCCTCGGGCATGGATGTGTATGCTGTCCTTAGGTAAGTTAGGTTTAAGTAGTTCTAAGTTCTAGGGGAGTGATGACCTCAGATGTTAAGTCCCATAGTGCTCAGAGCCATTTGAATCTTTGAAGCAGTGGAAAAATCAAACTACAATTGCTTGCAGGCAGTGTCGCAAAACGCTCGTGTACTTAGTGGCGTATTTTACACACTGGAGTACATTGCAATATTTTATGTGGAACTTCTGTTTGTTTGGCGATGTTTAAGGGCGCAAAAACAACTAGGGTCATACGCGCGCACATCAGAACTGTAGAACACTAAGACAAAGAGAGGAGTTAAAAAGGACTACACGTCAATCCCAATAGGCGGAACAGAAGATAGCTAAAAACAGGAACGTGGAGAAAGGCCTATAGAATACACCATAGCGGAACGGAGGTTTTAACACTTCTACTTAATTATTATCTACTTGTCGGTAAGGTAAGCCTCAAAACTTCGAAGACAGATGAACTGACTTATCAAAAGTGCATGTCGTCTGATGTTATCTAGAATCATAAGTAGAAGGTTAAAACGAAATTTTTCTCCACATAACTGAAATATTCGTAGATTGCCTGGATCTTCATGAAGTGTGTGGTTTACAGTGAAAGTGATCGGTTCCAGTTTTTAAACATTTATTCTTCCGTTCGTAACAGGTGATCAAATCCACCATGACACATTGCAAAGAGGCAGAGTTGTACAGTATGTCCTCGTAAAACAACTGACTGGTTCACAAATCAAGAAACATACTTTTTCACAACTTTAAATCGTAGTGAAATAATATTCAAGTAACTAACGCAGGTTACACTTCGAGATATCAGCTCAAACTGCCCGTCCCAGCAGCCTCGCTGCTTCCCTATTTATATATTCTAAACAATGGATGGTCTCTTGGACCATTATTACTTAATAATGACAACATATTTTTAATCGTATTTCCAATTAAAAGTTCCAAAGCTAAGATGTTCTGATTACACAGAATAATACGTCTAAAATTACAGAATTGAATAATATGTGAAATTTGTAACGTAAAAATGTTTTTAAATGTGAAAATTCCATCTAAATATGATTACAATAATAAACTTCACAAAATTAATTAATACACGCTAATTACAGAATGAATCACATTCCTAACAATAATTGAGGCTAAGAGGGTAAAACGAAACAGGTTTTGATTGACAGAATTTGTAACAGATGCCAAGAATTTTACAATTAGGCATATATCTGGTTAAAACAATACAAGTTTAATTAATAAAGTCAGTAAGACGGAATGTTCTATAAAGCTTCCATCCTAAATGTACGTTTTACAATATGTGCCTTCATTTGCAAGCGACAGAGTGAGTAACTGCCGACCGCTGTGGCCATGGGGTTCTAGGCGCTGCAGTCCGGAACCGCGCGACTGCTACGGTCGCAGGTTCAAATCCTGCCTCTGGCAGGGATGTATGTGATGTCCTTAGGTTGGTTAGGTTTAAGTAGTTCTAAGTTCTAGGGGACTGAGCACCCCAGAAGTTAAGTCCCATAGTGATCAGAGCCGTTTTTGAATGAGTAACTACATTCGTAAAAGTCCAATTATTTGAATAATTACAGTTGGTGATTAATACCATATATTTTATTCCTACCATTTTCACTAATTCAAGTCTTTCCCATTACTACAATGAATTCCACGGTTTGTTAAAATACATCATCGTTTGTTTGATTTTGTAATAGTGTCTGCTAATTAGTCTCCGGACTAGACCCGTGGTCTAGGGGTAGCGTCTTTGATTCATAGTCAAAACGTCTTCGGTCCCAGGTTCGATCCCCGCCACTGCCTAAATTTTGATAAACAATCAGCATTGGCGGCCGAAGACTTCCGGCATAAGAAGCCAGCCTAATTCTGCCAATGGCCTTGTCAAAGAGGGCGGAGGAGCGGATAGAGGCTCAGGGCACTCTCTTGTCCTAGGGGTGGGAAATTGCCCCTAAAGGCGGAAGAATGAGCAACGTCATGAGGATGCAGAAGGCAATGGAAACCACTGCATTTTAAGACACGTAACGTGTATCCACAGGACATGTGGCCTGTAACTGAAGAAGTGTCATGATGATCTCTCCATTGGCAAAAGATTCCGGAATAGTCCCCATTCGGATCTCCGGGAGGGGACTGCCAAGGGGGAGGTTACCATGAGAAAAAGATTGAATAATCAACGAAAGGATAACGTTCTACGAGTCTGGGCGTGGAATGTCAGAAGCTTGAACGTGGTACGGAAACTAGAAAATCTGAAAAGGGAAATGCAAAGGCTCACTCTAGATATAGTAGGGGTCAGTGAAGTGAAGTGGAAGGAAGACAAGGATTTCTGGTCAGATGAGTATCGGGTAATATCAACAGCAGCAGAAAATGGTATAACAGGTGTAGGATTCGTTATGAATAGGAAGGTAGGGCAGAGGGTGTGTTACTGTGAACAGTTCAGTGACCGGGTTGTTCTAATCAGAATCGACAGCAGACCAACACCGACAACGATAGTTCAGGTATACATGCCGACGTCGCAAGCTGAAGATGAACAGATAGAGAAAGTGTATGAGGATATTGAAAGGGTAATGCAATATATAAAGGGGGACGAAAATCTAATAGTCATGGGCGACTGGAATGCAGTTGTAGGGGAAGGAGTAGAAGAAAAGGTTACAGGAGAATATGGGCTTGGGACGAGGAATGAAAGAGGAGAAAGACTAATTGAGTTCTGTAACAAGTTTCAGCTAGTAATAGCGAATACCCTGTTCAGGAATCACAAGAGGAGGAGGTATACTTGGAAAAGGCCGGGAGATACGGGAAGATTTCAATTAGATTACATCATGGTCAGACAGAGATTACGAAATCAGATACTGGATTGTAAGGCGTACACAGGAGCAGATATAGACTCAGATCACAATACAGTAGTGATGAAGAGTAGGCTGAAGTTCAAGACATTAGTCAGGAAGAATCAATACGCAAAGAAGTGGGATACGGAAGTACTAAGGAATGACGAGATACGTTTGAAGCATGGAGAGCTGCATCAAACCAGTCTCAGAACTGAATACCACAACAACACAACGCTATAGATACAGCAATAAGGAATAGCGCATTAGGCAGTACAGTTGAAGACGAATGAACATCTCTAGAAAGGGCCATCACAGAAGTTGGGAAGGAAAACATAGGAACAAAGAAGGTAGCTGCGAAGAAACCATGGGTAACAGAAGAAATACTTCAGTTGATTGATGAAAGGAGGAAGTACAAACATGTTCCGGGAAAATCAGGAATACAGAAATACAAGTCGCCGAGGAATGAAATAAATAAGAAGTGCAGGGAAGCTAAGACGAAATGGCTGCAGGAAAAATGTGAAGACATCGAAAAAGATATGATTGTCGAAAAGACAGACTCAGCATACAGGAAAGTCAAAACAACCTTTGGTAACATTAAAAGCAACGGTCGTAACATTAAGAGTGCAACGGGAATTCCACTGTTAAATGCAGAGGAGTGAGCAGATAGGTGGAAAGAATACATTGAAAGCCTCATGAGGGTGAAGATTTGTCTGATGTGATAGAAGAAGAAACAGGAGTCGATTTAGAAGAGATAGGGGATCCAGTATTAGAAATGGAATTTAGAAGAGCTTTGGAGGACTTACGGTGAAATAAGGCAGAAGGGATAGATGACATTCCATCAGAATTTCTAAAATCATCGGGGGAAGTGGCAACAAAACGACTATTCACGTTGGTGTGTAGAATATATGAGTCTGGCGACATACCATCTGACTTTCGAAAAAGCATCATCCACACAATTCCGAAGACGGCAAGAGGTGACAAGTGCGAGAATTATCGCACAATCAGCTTAACAGCTCATGCATCGAAGCTGCTTACAAGAATAATATACAGGAGAATGGAAAAGAAAATTGAGAATGCGCTAGGTGACGATCAGTTTGGCTTTAGGAAAAGTAAAGGGACGAGAGAGGCAATTCTGACGTTGCGGCTAATAATGGAAGCAAGGCTAAAGAAAAATCAAGACACTTTCATAGGATTTGTCGACCTGGAAAAAGCGTTCGACAATATAAAATGGTGCAAGCTGTTCGAGATTCTGAGAAAATTAGGGGTAAGCTATAAGGAGAGACGGGTCATATACAATATGTACAACAACCAAGAGGGAATAATAAGAGTGGACGATCAAGAACGAAGTGCTCGTATTAAGAAGGGTGTAAGACAAGGCTGTAGCCTTTCGCCCCTACTCTTCAATCTATACATCGAGGAAGCAATGATGAAAATAAAAAAAAGGTTCAGGAGTGAAATTAAAATACAAGGTGAAAGGATATCAATGATACGATTCGCTGATGACATTGCTATCCTAAGTGAAAGTGAAGAAGAATTAAATGATCTGCTGAACGGAATGAACAGTCTAATGAGTACACAGTATGGTTTGAGAGTAAATTGGAGAAAGACGAAGGTAATGAGAAGTAGTAGAAATGAGAACAGCGAGAAACTTAACATCAGGATTGATGGTCACGAAGTCAATGAAGTTAAGGAATTCTGCTACCTAGGCAGTAAAATAACCAATGACGGACGGAGCAAGGAGGACGTGAAAAGCAGACTCGCTATGGCAAAAAAGGCATTTCTGGCCAAGAGAAGTCTACTAATATCAAATACCGGCCTTAATTTGAGGAAGAAATTTCTGAGGATGTACGTCTGGAGTACAGCATTGTATGGTAGTGAAACATGGACTGTGGGAAAACCGGAACAGAAGAGAATCGAAGCATTTGAGATGTGGTGCTATAGACGAATGTTGAAAATTAGGTGGACTGATAAGGTAGGGAATGAGGAGGTTGTATGCAGAATCGGAGAGGAAAGGAATATGTGGAAAACACTGATAAGGAGAAGGGACAGGATGGTAGGACATCTGCTAAGACATGAGGGAATGACTTCCATGGTACTAGAGGGAGCTGTAGAGGGCAAAAACTGTAGAGGAAGACAGAGATTGGAATACGTCAAGCAAATAATTGAGGACGTAGGTTGCAAGTGCTACTCTGAGATGAAGAGGTTAGCACAGGAAAGGAATTCGTGGCGGGCCGCATCAAACCAGTTAGTAGACTGATGACAAAAAAAAAGTTTGTCTCCAATTTAGTGTCATTTTTTTGAAATTCACGAATCACCACAGTAACAATCATTTTAAAGCGAGGTATTGTACTACACGATGTCAGGGAATCGAAGTTTTCAATAAGTCTTTGTTTATTAGGTATATTACAAGGTCATGAACTAAAAATTAAATGTCCTTCGCCAAATTGCTACGACGGATAAGAAGTAAAAGGCGGTCGACAGTCCGCGCGTCGTTCGGTAAAACGGCCGATAACTCAGACGGTAAACACAAACTAGAACGTAAGTGCTCAGAAAAAGGGCAATCCGTCAAGAAATGACAGACCGTCAAAGGTTGAGCGCAATGAGTACAAAGTGGTGGGGGGACCACGACTTAACAAAAGGCGATGGCTAAACAGCCAGTGCCCAATACGCAACGCAGCTAAAATGACCTCCTCCCGGCGGGAGCACCGACAGGAGGTCGTCCAAGGCGCTGGGAGAGGCTTAATGACCCGGAGCTTGTTCCCATGAAGAGAGTGTAATGTCCCCACAGAAAATACCCTCTACCACGCACCAATTAATCATTTTCAATCAAACCATCCACATTCATTCACTTTGGAAAAGTTATCTGATCTGATTTTCTGATAATATATGCGGCGACAGCTCGACGACGCCAAAGTATTTTCTAGTGCGTTTATTCTTTGAAATAACAGAGATGAATATATGCATTCTCCATGGTTGTTAGAGTGGTAACTAGGACAGCTTCTGGAGTATCTGTTGAGGGATTCACGTGTTTCTGAGAGATACATATTCTGCTTTTCTTCTCGCTAAAGCAAGCCAATTAACATTTGTGCCGCTAGCGATTTGTTTGAAGAGAAAGAGACTGTAAAAGGAAAATAATTAAGGCGTCGAATCACCGGAGAACTGGACATGTAATGGAGATGGATTTAATACACGATTTCCTCCGTAAATAAGGTTTGTGACTTTTTTGTTATGGAGTGAATGAACGAATGAGTTTTTCTGAATCATTTGATGATCACGTTGGCCCTGTAATTAGTGGGGAAGTTTCAGCTGTGTCGAAGAGAGCCTGCAATCACTGAGTCTGTGTTAAATCGTCCAAAAAGGCTTCGTACACATCTGGAATTCGCAATCTTTCGTAAAAGGAACAAATTGTCCAAACGATTGATTCTCCCGACTGACTGCAGTGTTTAACAGTAATAATAAATGTAAAGATCTCTTACAGAAAGCCAGCCGCTGATTACCAAGACGAAGGACTCCACCAAAGATTCTATTTGGCTGATGTCACGTAATGAAATATTATATTAAAAACTGTACATACATAAAGGAGAGAAAGAGAGAGAGCGAATGAAAATAGAGATAATACTAATAATCCTCTATTAGTCTAATTTTTCGCCTGTCTTATCACGGATCAGCCAAGAACTGGGAGGGCCTTACTTTACTGTATAGACATGTGTGGAGATGAAGGGATCTTAAAGGCAACAGACAAGACATTACACAGAGATAGCGGCTAGCTGCATTCATCATCTATTCTTAGATAAAGAGACGGCAACTTATTATACGAACATAAAAATGTTAAAAGAGGACCACTGGCGATGGCAAAGTGACGCCACATGCTGACAGATGGCAGCACAGAGATCATCGAAGGGAATGTAGGAACTAGCTCGCTGAAGTACGGGGACTGCAGCCTCGGCAGCAGCGTCACACCGACGTGACCAGGAACCCACCTGCACATCAAAGCGGCTCCACCAAGAGTGAGCGAGTGACAGCTTCCTGGGGCCGTTGCACTAGGGGACGGGCGGTGTACAGCGCGCACAGGCCATTTCAGTGAAGTTTATGTACCTGCTGCATTTCTTAAATTTTTAAGTGTTTTAGTTTTAATCTTCTTCCCATTTAAAATCTGTACCATGTAATTATAGGGAAATGTTGAAACTTACTGGCAGAATGAAACTGAGTGGTGCACCGAGGCTCGAACTCTGGCCCTCTGCCTTTCGCGGGCAAGTGTACTACCGACTCAGCTACCCAAGCACGACTCACGCTTCACTTCCGCCATTATCTCGTCTCCTACCTTACAAACTACACAGAATTTCCCCTGCGAAACCTGCAAGACTAGCACTCCTGGAGGAAAGGATACTGCGGAGACATGGCTTAGCTACAACTTGGAGGATGTTTCCAGAATGAAGTTTTCGCTCTGCTGCGAAGTGTGGCCGGAGATATGATGTATGTCAGCGCACACTCCGCCCCAGAGCGAAAACGTCCTTCTCATCGAGCAAATTTTGTTTAGTTACCAGAGGTACATCACTCAGCATCCCAGCCTTTCTCATAACTGTCTTCGTTAAGGAGGTACGAACTTCAGTGCGTCTTTTTTCAAAAAGCTCCTTATATTTTTTATTCTGAAACTGACTTCCTCTCCTGACGAGCTGTTGGTAAAAATATCGCAGAGTAGCGTTCACATAAATGTCACTAAACTGATTTTGACCTTTCTGGCGCACGTGTAGGTATCAGGGTAAAGTCACTCGTCCCCTTGCTGGCGCTGACAGTGAACAAATGGAAAATGCAAACTTAAAAAATGGTTCAAATGGCTCTGAGCACTATGTGACTTACCATCTGAGGTCACCAGTCTCGTAGAACTTAGAACTACTTAAACCTGACAAACCTAAGGACATCACACACATCCATGCCCAAGGCAGGAATCGAACCTGCGACCGTAGCGGTCGCGCGGTTCCAGACTGTAGCGCCTAGAACCGCTAGGCCACCCCGGCCGGCTGCTTACTTAAATTCTACAAAGATGAGTAGCGTTTCTCTGTTCTCTTCGCTGGTGTACACGGTCCTGATGCAAACACCCACAACTGAAGACGGCTGATGACTACATGACCGGTGTGCAGTTCCCTCGTGTTCAATGACGAGAAGTGACTGTTACACCTTATCTGGAACATCCTGCATCTACGATGAAAACCATACAACTCAGAGGGATTTCACCATCGGCTGCCAGTGAAGCAGGTTCCCGTAATATGCAGGTGCGACTGCTTTCCCAGGTCACGAGCGAAGGCCTTTAGTGAATCTTTGAAACCTTGACGAAAACATTTGGCTTGTAAAGACGTAGTGGAAATAAAAACAAAAACCACTATGGGTTCGTTAGGGGGAAAAAACATACATTTCTTTCGGAATCGTTCCAGTGTTATCAGCAAGGTCAAAATCGCGGACATGCCGATTTTAGTCGACGGTGGCCGTCGTTTTGAATGCTGTCCATGTTTTCCCAATTTCGGCCCACCGTGCTTGGCCAGACTGCCGGGAGACGGCGCATGACTGTACAGCGAGATCTCAGACGAGAAGTGTCTGCTTTAGACAGAAGGCGTTAGCCCGTGTCCCGCACTGCCGATTAATGGAAAAATACTATCGTACGGAATATCAGATCAGTTGTGTGGCTGGATCGAAGAGTTTCTAGCAAACAGAACAGATGTTATTTTCAATGGCGAGGAGACATAGACTTCGGGCGTAAGGCAAGGGAGTGGTGTTGCACCATTACTTTTCACAGTACCAGCAAAATTACCACGTGGCTAACGTCGGAAGTTGCATGAGGCTTTTCTCGGATGACGCTGTCGTATACAGAGAAGTCGCGACACTACAAAACTGTAGCGAAATGCAGGGGATCGACGAATGCTGCAGTGTGTGGCAGTTGACCCCCAATATAAACAGATGTGTTCGCCCCTGGTAGCTGAGTGGTCAGCGCGACCGAATGTCATACCTAACGGTCCGGGTTCGATTCCCGGCTGGGTCGGAGGATTTTCTCTGCTCAGGGACTGGGTGTTGTGTAGTGCTTATCATCATTTCATCCCCACCGACACGCAAGTCGCCGCAGTGGCAGTGGCTCAACTCGTAAGACTTGCACCAAGCGAAGGGTCTACCCGACGCGAGGAGCTAGCCACAGGGCATTTCCATTTTCAACAGATGTGACTCACTGCGAATACACACACACAGAAAGACACTTTATTCTATGATTATTCAGTTGCAGAATAGTCACTGGAAGCAGATACTTACATAAAATACGTAGGAGTATGCGTATGGAGCGATTTGAAATGGAACCTTCACATAAAATTAATTGCGAGTAAGGGAGATGGCAGACAGATTCATTGCAAGAATCCTCAGGAAATGTAGTCCTTCGGCAAAGGACGTAGATTACAAGAAGTTCTCGTCTAACGAATACTGTATGTCAGTATGGGGATCCATACCAGATAGGACTCGGAGAAAATAGAGAAGATCCAAAGAAGAGTAGCGCGTTTCGTTACAGGATCATTTAGTATGCACGAAATCGTCACAGTGAAAGAGGGAAAGTATGAAACGATGTATAGACTGGCTAGCGAGATAGTTTTTGAACGTAAAAGAAAGAGGAAAAACATGGAAATAGAAAGAAGAACCACAAGAGGTTTTGAACAGATGGCAAGAATATATTGAATGTGTGTGTAAGGGGGATGAAATACTAAGCGAAATTAAGGTTTAAGAGGAGCAATATGTGCTGGAAGATGGAAAGGTATTCACTATCTTGGAAGCAGAAGTAGAAAAGGCGCTGAAGGAGATGAAGAATAGGAAGGCACATGGAATTGATGATTTGCAGGCAGAACTGTTGAAGCGTCTGGAAAACAAGGCAAGTAAAGAAGTAACCTCAGTAACGAGGTATATGACAAAGGGGAATTGCCTGAGGACTTCCTTGCAACTGTTATGATACCAATATAGAAAAAGAGAAACACTAAAAAATGTGAAGAGCATAGGACCATCAGTCTAATTTCTCATGCAGCTAAAGTCTTGCTGAGAATGTTCAATAGAAGGCTATATAGCAAGCTGTATAGAGGGTCTGCAGAGGAGCAGTTAGGGTTTAGAAGAGGAAAAGGAACAAGAGATGCGATTGGCCTGTTAAGAACTATAGCGGAAAGATATATGGAAAGATGTAAAGAAATCTTTGCCGTTTTTATAGATTTAGAAAGGGCTTTTGACAGAGTTGAGTGGAACAAGCTGACGGATATTTTGAAGAGGAAAGGAGTAGATTAAAAAGAGGGACAACTGATACAGAATCTATATTTACACCAGAAAGTAAGGATAAGGACTGGAAATGAAATGTCAGAAGGAAGCAGCAATGGACGAGGTGTTAGGCAAGGTTGTTGCCTTTCCCCACTGTTGTTTATTGCATACCCTGAAGAGATTATTGCGAAAGGCTTAGATGCGGAAAGAGGAATATGTATTTGTGGAAAGAGAATAGAACGTATACGATTTGTTGATGACATGGTACTAGTGGCAGAAAGTGAGCGGACAGTGAATAACATGCTAAAAGATCTCAATGAAGCTTGTGTGGAATATGGGATGCAAATAAACACAGCAAAAACAAAGAGTATGATCATCAGTACAAGACGCAGACTGTCCAATATTAAAATAGGACAATCTACCATTAGACAAGTAAATGCATTTAAATATCTTGGAAGCACAATAACGGAAGACTTGAGATGTCACCAGGAGGTGAAAACTCGAATTGCCATAGCGAAGGAGGCATTCAACAGAAAGAGGAGACTCTTATGTGGCAAATTAGATAGAGGTCTAAGGAAATGGCTTGTCAAATGTTTTATCTGGAGTGTGGCACTATATGGGGTGGAAACATGGACGCTGAGACGAGAGGATGAAAAAAGGTTAGAAGCATTTGAGATGTGGATGTGGAGGAGATTGGAGAGAGTAAGCTGGATGGAAAGGATAATGAAAGTATTGGAAAGGGTTGGTGAGAAAAGATGTCTGCTGACGGTTGTAAGAGAAAGGAAAAAGAACTGGTTGGGACATTCATTGAGAAGGGGGTGCTTGCTAGCAGATGCTTTGGAAGGACTGGTTTGTGGGAGAAGACTGAGAGGAAGAAGAAGATACAATATGACAGACGACTTAAAGGGAAAAGGAAATTACGCAGACCTGAAGAGGATGGCAGAAGACTGGACAGCCTGGACAACTACCGTGTGAAAACCTGCCTTTTGGCAGAACACTGATGATGACTGTTGCATCATTCTCGCTGTAATAACTACGAAATACTCAATACGTACTCGTTTATGAGTGCTTTTTTTCTATGTCGTTCCGATAGCCGGCGGTAGTGCACGGCAGCAAAAATTGCAGAAAGTGCGATTGTTTACACTGCGTTCGAACGTTGGCGGTGCAAGTACACAAAAAGGAAGTCACAGGGTGAAGCCAAGGCATCTAGAAACAATCATGCATGCATGTCGGAAGGGAGGCTGCAGCGTTCTGCGCAAGAATGCAAGCACTGCAATACAGTATTGTTGCGCCGATACCAGGCAGCGACATTACATAAAATGTCCTCTCCCGTACGGCAGTCGTATCATGTGCGTAAGTACAAGTTGTGACGCAGGAATGACGACGTATGGACGATTGAGTCTGGCCGTGAGTCGTGCACGGATTGCCAAAGCGGCCAAGGCGAGAGCTCGCGTGAAGCGGGAAGCGGGAAATCCGCATTCGAGTTGCGTTCCGGGACAAATTATCGCTGTCGCCATTCCCTCGTATGGCTGACGGTTGTCCGAGTACATTCCACGTGTAGAAACAATCAGGTACGCCATTCCGGGGAGTTATGCTGCTATTGGCTAATGCGTGTGACGTCATCTACATCTACATGGTTACTCTGCAAAGTGCGTGGCAGAGGGTCCATCGAACCATTTTCATACTACTTCTCTACCATTCCACTCTCGAATGAGGCGAGGGAAAAAGCAACATCTACATATTTCCATTCGAGCCCTGATTTCTCTTATTTCTTCCAAAGTTGTTTCACAGAGGAACACTGCACTGTAGTTCCTTCTCTAGATTGGCGCACAGATGACAAAATGATAGATATCGAAATAGACGACAGAGGGATAGAGAAACAATTAAAATCGCTCAAAAGAGGAAAGGCCGCTGGACCTGATGGGATATCAGTTCGATTTTACACAGAGTACGGAAAGCAACTTGCCCCCCTTCTTGCAGCGGTGTACCGTAGGTCTCTAGAAGAGCGTAGCGTTCCAAAGGATTGGAAAAGAGCACAGGTCATCCCCGTTTTCAAGAAGGGACGTCGAACAGATGTGCAGAACTATAGACCTATTTCTCTAACGTCGATCAGTTGTAGAATTTTGGAACACGTATTATGTTCGAGTATAATGACTTTTCTGGAGACTAGAAATCTACTCTGTAGGAATCAGCATGGGTTTCGAAAAAGACGGTCGTGCGAAACCCAGCTCGCGCTATTCGTCCACGAGACTCAGAGGGCCATTGACACGGGTTCACAGGTAGATGCTGTGTTTCTTGACTTCCGCAAGGCGTTCGATACAGTTCCCCACAGTCGTTTAATGAACAAAGTAAGAGCATATGGACTATCAGACCAATTGTGTGATCGGATTGAAGAGTTCCTAGATAACAGAACGCAGCATGTCATTCTCAATGGAGAGAAGTCTTCCGAAGTAAGAGTGATTTCAGGTGTGCCGCAGGGTAGTGTCATAGGACCGTTGCTATTCACAATATACATAAATGACCTTGTGGATGACATCGGAAGTTCACTGAGGCTTTTTGCAGATGATGCTGTGGTGTATCGAGAGGTTGTAACAATGGAAAATTGTACTGAAATGCAGGAGGATCTGCAACGAATTGACGCATGGTGCAGGGAATGGCAATTGAATCTCTATGTAGACAAGTGTAATGTGCTGCGAATACATAGAAAGATAGATCCCTTATCATTTAGCTACAAAATAGCAGGTCAGCAACTGGAAGCAGTTAATTCCATAAATTATCTGGGAGTACGCATTAAGAGTGATTTTAAATGGAATGATCATATAAAGTTCATCGTTGGTAAAGCAGATGCCAGACTGAGATTCATTGGAAGAATCCTAAGGAAATGCAATCCGAAAACAAAGGAAGTAGGTTACAGTACGCTTTTTCGCCCACTGCTTGAATACTGCTCAGCAGTGTGGGATCCGTACCAGACAGGGTTGATAGAAGAGATAGATAAGATCCAACGGAGAGCAGCGCGCTTCGTTACAGGATCATTTAGTAATCGCGAAAGCGTTACGGAGATGATAGATAAACTCCAGTGGAAGACTCTACAGGAGACACGCTCAGTAGCTCGGTACGGGCTTTTGTTAAAGTTTCGAGAACATACCTTCACCGAAGAGTCAAGCAGTATATTGCTCCCTCCTACGTATATCTCGCGAAGAGACCGTGAGGATAAAATCAGAGCGATTAGAGCCCACACAGAAGCATACCGACAATCCTTCTTTCCACGATCAATACGAGACTGGAATAGAAGGGAGAACCGATAGAGGTACTCACTGTACCCTCCGCCACACACTGTCAGGTGGCTTGCGGAGTATGGATGTAGATGTAGATGTAGAATGATGATAATTTCTCCCTACGTAGATGGGTGTCAACAAAATATTTACTCATTCCGAAGAGAAAGCTGGTGAATGAAACTTCGTAAATAGATCTCGCCGCAAAGAAAACCGCCTTTGTTTCAGTGACTGCCACCCTAGCTCGCGTATCGTATCAGTGACACTCTCACCCCTATTGCGCGATAACACGAAACGAGCTGCCCTTATTTGCACTTTTTAGATGTCCTCCGTCAATTCCACCTGCTAAGGATCCACACACCGCGCAGCAATATTTCAGCAGAGGACGGACAAGTGTAATGTAGGCTGTCTCTTTACTGGGTTTGTCGCATCGTACTAAGCGTTCTGCCAACAAAGCGCAGTCTTCATTTCGCATTCCCCCACAATGTTATCTATGTGGCCTTTCCAATTTAAGTTGCTCGTAATTGTAATTACTAGGTATTTAATCGAATTGACAGCCCTTAGATTTGTGCGATTTATCGTATGCCCAAAATTTATCGGATTTCTTGTAGTACCCATGTGGATGACCTCGCACTTTTCTTTGTTTAGTGTCAATTGTCACTTTTCGCACCATACAGAAATTCTCTCTAGATCATTTTGTAACTAGAATTGATCATCTGTTAATTTTACCAGACAGTAAATTACAGCGTCTTCGGCAGATAATCTAAGGGGGCTGCTCATATTATCACCTAGATCATTTATATAAATCAGGAACAGCAGGGAGCCTATGACACTACCTTGCGGAACGCCATCCTCTTCTACTCGATGATTTACCGTCTATCACTACGGACTGTGACCTATCTGAGAGGAATACTGTTCTGCCGCTAGAGTTCAAGCCCTGTGTCTCGAATTTCTTGTTGTTAAGTGCTGATACACGTTTTTGAGCATCGCTTGAGTCTAAGATTGTATGCCACGAAGTAATGCACCACTTTTTTCCCGAGCCAACAACAATTGTATGAATGCGAAACTTCACGTATGCATTATTTCAACTTCCCGGAGTGCGCATGCAAATTTTTCGTTTCCTCCAAAGTTTCAAAATGAGTCTGTAAGCGATGTATGTTACAAGCAGCGTGTCGTCACCGAATTTCTTAGTGCAAAGAAACAAACTGCTACGAACATTCACAAACGTTTGTGTGCTGTTTATTAAGGATCTGCAGTCGACAGACGTACCGTTGGTCAATGGGCAAAGAGGGGAAGGGGATTACGAGATGGGGGTTCGGCGTAGCTCCAGGACTTGCAGCGTTCGGAAGGGCCATCCATGGCTGTCACATCTGACAACACGCACCTTGCCGATGTGCGCATTCGCGAAGACCGACGCATAAGTCAGCAATTGGCGCCGATGCTATCAAACAGGAAAGGAAGTGTGGATGCAAGCAGTACCCCAGGTGATCGATTGAACATGATAACACTCGGCCACACACAAGTTTGAGGACTTCGGAACACACAATTAAACATGGTTGGCAGTGTTACTTCAACTATTCTATAGCCTTGAATGTGGGTCATTAAAGGATGCCATTCGTGGAACGCATTTTGAGGAAGAAGGTGATTCTCACAGTGAAGAAATGGTTTCGTGACCAGGACTAGCAATGGTACTGACAGGGCATGATCGCCCCTGTATCTCACTGGAGGAAGGCCATAGAAAAGGAATGAGATTACGTGGAAAAATAGGGAGCGTAGAAGAAATAACAGTCTTTCTTTTGTATACGTCTCATTGTGTTCAATAAATAATTGTTGAAGAAAAAAATGTGGTGCATTACTTTCTGTGCGACCCTTGTACAACAATAATCACCTTCAGAAACTTAATATTAAGAGCTAGGACGTCTTGCTGCAGCTCAGGAAGATGACGACGCAGCCCTCTGAAGATTTTTCTTCGCGGCAAGCTTTTTTCTATTTTTTTATGTTTTAGCTTTTGTGTACAGATGTCTTATTCTAATGAGGGTTCTTGTCGTAGAGACAAATCACTTTGTTTTGCATTTCGGCAAACTTAGGTTATTGCAGAAATTAACTTTTGCATTAGTCCATCACACTTAGCTACGTATCGCCCACGCAATCTGCATAATATCTCTTCGAACTCCTTTATTTGACTGAAACAGTTAGCTGAAAGAGAAATGAGCCAACCTCTGCAGACTACGGAGATCCAGTCATTACCGATGATGTAACTTGAATCCGGAAGGAGTTAAAAAAAATGGTCCAAATGGCTCTGAGCACTATAGGACTTAACATCTGAGGTCATCAGTCCCCTAGACTTAGAACTACCTAAACCTAACTAACGTAAGGATACCGCACGCATCCATGCCCGACGCAGGATTCGAACCTGCGACCGTAGCAGTCGCGCGCCGGAAGGAGTTTCTCTGAGACACTTCTCATGGAAGTGTCAATGTGCTTCCACTCAAATGTTATCTAACTCACAAGATATTGCAGAGCAACTTGGGATTCACAGTCATCACTGGTTACTGGTTCATCACTAGAAAGCTGCAACGAATCTAGTTCTTTTTACTGAAATTAGTGCAATGCAAATCAGCTGTCATATTTCCAGTTATATTAATACAGAACTCGCTTGTGGTGGATACACTTTAGGAAGTTTTGTTCAGTTTTTTCTGCTGCAGAAACATATTCCGGCAGCTCACAACTACTCTTGGTAACGGATTATTTGCCGACTACGGGATGCCTTCTGTATATCCAGTCAGTATTAGAAACCGCATTCCATTTTACACTTCGAAAGGTATTGGGTTGTAAAATGCGCCGGGACCATGAAATTTAGGAAAAAAAAGACTTCTCCAAACAGCGTTGGTTCAGCCTGTAAGTCAAGATGCAGGAAGCTCCCACATTCTTTAAGTCACTGTAGGGCCAAAGAGAGAGAGTTTACTGAAGCAGCGAAGTGCGGCGCGGCTGTGACGTCACAGCGACGTAAGGACTGCGGAGCGAACCGGTAGCGGTTTTAGCGCACAGTTCACACGCAGCGGGCCGGCGGTAACTCGAGACGTGAGGTGTAGGTGTAGGTGTAGGTGTAGGCGGAGCCGACGCCTGCACTTCCTCACCGCGCGACGTTGCGTAATTTGCGAGTCAGGGGCCCTCAGAACAAAGCAAAGAGAACAGGGCGCACGGCTGATCGCTACCGGTCGAGAAGGTATACGTGATGCCATAGTGCAGCGACCCAGCTCAAAAAGCAAGATAACCAAGGTCCGGCGATCACGGTTAAAAAAAAGTAAGCCGCGTTTAAAATGTCTGCGGTGCACCGACGTTATTTGCCGGTCAGTAAAGCGTCGTCATCCAACCGTGCATTTGCCTGCGGTTAACCCCGTGCATTTGCTGTGGAAGGCTCCCTGGGGATACAAAGAGTTAACGGAGATACGAATTTGCACTTAAATTTTTTAGGCAATCGTCGGTGAGTGACGTCACTGTCAGATGCTCTCACTTTGTGAACAAGCAAACGTGTGCTTACACCTCGCTGCTAGACTGTTCGTTAATGCTCGGTGAAATGGAAAAAAAGGACACCGCCTTATTTTTCGAAGTGCGAGATGGATATACACTTATGGTCATAAATTAAGGATAATTGCAGAATGTGGTGCCACACAACGTGGCACTACACAAAACTGGTGCAAATAGCATAGGCAGATCTGTACGTCCACGGTATTGGTAACGAGTTGAGAAAAACGTCCCGAAACACACGTGCTACAAAACGCCACTGTTTCCTGCGCATGTACCCCGACATCAATACGGGATATGATCACCATGCGCACGTACACAGGCCGCACGACGGGTAGGCATGCTCTGGATCAGGATATAGCCTCCCATTCTTGCACCAGTGCCTGTCGGAGCTCCTCAAATGTCGTAGGTTCAAATGGTTCAAATGGCTCTGAGCACTATGGGACTTAACTTCTGAGGTCATCAGTCCCCTAGAACTTAGAACTACTTAAACCTAACTAACCTAAGGACATTACACACATCCACGCCCGAGGCAGGATTCGAACCTGCGACCGTATCGGTCGCGCGGTTCCAGACTGTAGCGCCTAGAACCGCTCGGCCACCCCGGCCGGCGAAGTGTCGTAGGGGTTTGAAGACGTGCAACGATACGTCGACCGAGAGCATCCCAGACGTGCTCGATGGGGTTTAGGTCTGGAGAACAGGCAGGCCACTCAATTCGCCTGATATCATGTGTTTCAAGGTACTCCACGATGGCAGCTCGGCGGGGCCGTGCGTTATCATCCATCAGGAGGAAGGTGGGGCCCACTGCACACCTGAAAAGGCGGACATACTGGTGCAAAATGACGTCCCGATACACCTGACCTGTTACAGTTCCTCTGTCAAAGACACGTTGGGGTGTACGTGCACCGGCCGGTCGTGGTGGCCGAGCGGTTCTAGGCGCTTCAGTCCGGAACCGCGCTGCTGCTACGGTCGTAGGTTCGAATCCTGCCTCGGACATGGATGTGTGTGATGTCCTTAGGTTAGTTATGTTTAATTAGTTCTAAGTTCTAGGGGCTGATGACCTCTGATGTTAAGTCCCGTAGTGCTCAGAGTCATTTGAACCATTTTTTTGTACGTGCACCAATCATAATCCCACCCCACATCTTCAAAACACGACCTCCGTACATGTCCGTTTCACGGACATTAAGGAGTTGGTATGTGGTTCCTCGTTCACGCCAGATGAAAACCTGGCGAGAATCACTGTTCAGACTATACCCGGACTCGTCCGTGAACATAACCTGAGACCACTCTTCCCATGACGATGTACTGTGTTCTTGACACCAGGCTTTACTGGCTCTCCCGTGACCAGGAGTCAGTGGAACCGCACGTTGCAGGTCTCCGGGCGAATAAACCGTTTCTGTTCAGTCGTCTGTAGACTGTGTATCTGGAGACAACTGTTCCAGTGACTGCGGTAAGGTCCCGAACAAGGCTGCCTGCAGTACTCCGCGGCCGTCTGCGGGCACTCATGGTGAGATATCGGTCTTCTTGTGGTGTTGTACACTGTGGACGTACCGTACTGTAGCGCCTGGACACGTTTCCTGTCTGCTGGAATCGTTGCCATAATCTTGACATCACACTTTGTGGCACACGGAGGGCCCGTGCTACGACCTGCTGTGTTTGACCAGCCTCCAGTCGCCCTTGTGTTCTACCCCTGGTAACGTCATCAATATGTGTTCTTTGAGCCATTTTCAACTCACAGTCACCATTGGAATGCCTGAAAACGTCTGAACACTTACTGGCTGCACCGTACTCTGACATGCACCAACACACCTCTGCGTATGTGGACTGCTGCCAGCGCCACCGTGCGACGACCGCAGGTCAAATGCACCGCATGGTCATACCCCGAGGTGATTCAAATCCATCAACAGCCCACCAGAGTGTTGTTTGACCATGTACCAGCATAATTTATGAGCACGAGTGCACTTCTCGAATTGGTCGTTGCGAATGCATCAGTTCTTGAAAGATAAGAAAAAGTAAAAAAGATAAGAAACTGACGTCTGTATAAAAGAAGAAATGTAGAGTGCCTCGTTTCGGTATTCATTTGTCCTTTTTTGTTCATTTCGAATACCTACGTCATATTCATATAAAATTCATCAAATATAAGCTAATTAACATATGTAATTGTCAGCTCTATGAAAATTCACGTCGTCTTCTTTCTGACTACACAGGGTGTTCGGTAGTTCCTGTTATAAACTTCTAGGCCTTATAGACGGGAGTGAGTGTATAATATTTTGGATAGGAACCCATGTCAGCACGCACCACGACTGTAGTGTTTCTGTATTGCAAGAATCACAGTTAGCTAGCGGCCGCTTCAGGCACCAAGCGGAGTTTTCGCCAAGGGCTTTCAAGAGCAAAATTTGTGTACATGGTGACTCAAAAAAGATCTTCAAACTGGCACGGCGCATCAGGCAACAACAACGATGAGTACTCGCTTAGGAACTGGGGGTTGCAGAGGCCTTCCGCGACTGCTAAACGGCGTCGCAGTCATTTAGTCACGCGCTAAAAGTGGACGCCCGCTGCAGCAGATTCTCAAAGTTCTGTCCACACGTATCGAGATACACCTGACATCGACGCTGCACTCAACGGCGCAACCTCTCAGAGATACCTGGTGTATCTGGAAGACATCCCGATGCCGGAACAATCCTGCCCATTAGGTCCTCCGGCGATGTAACAGATGTTTCATACACAAAGCGCTTCAGACAACCCCACAAGAAAAGAAAAAATCGATTGGTGACAGATCGCGTAATCGTGGCGGCCGTGCGACTCGCCCGCTGCGACCAGTCTGGCGGCCGGGAGGGGTTGCCCACAGATGTGCCCTCACTGGTCCGCTGAAATGCGAGGGGGCTCCGTCGTGCTGAAATCGAATGCGGTGACGAACAGGCATGACAACTCATTCACACAGCATGTCCGGCAGAATGTCTAGCAGCTACACGAGATGCTTGCGACCATCGAGTCGGTCCGGGAGAATGCACAGTCCATTTAATCTCCGACGACGCCAGCCCACACGTTAAGGGCAAATTTGCGTTGTGAGGCACGCGTACCTACAGCATGTGGATTCACATCCACTCACGTAGGGAGGTTGTCAATGTTCATCACACCCTAGAGTGAGAACGTATCCTCATCGGTGAAGAGGACATTCGCTATGAAGCTCCGGTCTCGGGACCGTAGTGCGCTCTCGTGCGACACCGCTCCCTACGTGATTACTGGTCCTTGTCATATGGTCCATGTGCCATGTCAGTTTGTAAACTATTTTTAATCACCCTGTGCAGCGTGCATCACAATTAGTAACGTAAACTTACACGAATGGGAGTGTACGAGGGAAAACAGGAGAGGTGGGACGCGGACGGGGAGGGAGGTGGCAATGCCAAATAATAAGTCGCTCGGCTGGATAGATGTTGAGTTTAAACAAATCCATAGACACTAACGTCGCATTCAAACTAAATGGCTCTGAGCACTATGGGACTTAACGTCTGAGGTCATCTGTCCCCTAGAGCTCAGAACTACTTAAACCTAACTAAACTAAGGACACCACACACATCCATGCCAGAGACAGGATTCGAACCTGCGACCGTAGCGGTCACGCCGTTGCAGACTGTAGCCACTCCGGCCGGCCATTCAAACTATATCGTAAACAACAAAACTGGATACCGCGAGGAAGAAATGGGGACATAGACGTTACGTAAGTTTCGAAGTGAATAATGAATTGCAGAAGTTATTAACAGCAGGACTTCCCCAACTTTCACGGCGTATTAAGTGACAATATTCTTGTTGGGTCTTCAGCTGGATCATACAATCATATTGACACAACATTACAATTGTTCATCTGGATAACAAAATAATATCTCAAAAACCTATAAAATGTTCAGCCATTCTATACTGCAATATCAATGAGTCACAAATGGAGTCCGTCAGTTCGCAGAAATGCCTGTTAAAGCAGGTAACAGACTTCTGCGCATGGCGAAAATTTTCACTTGTCATTTCCTCAGCGCATCTGCGTACTCTTTCGGTGGCTATTGCCCAGAACAGAGTAAGTGTAGGGGCCATTCCTTCAACATTTTTATTTTGTGGAACTGGTCTCTCCTGTTTTGAAGAACAGTTTCTTTGTTTTTGATGATTTATCATCACGTCTGAGTGGTTTTCCCTTAAGCTACAGTTACGGTGGCTTATTTGATAGGTTTCCTATATTCCACAATATTCCTATATTGTAACGAACAAAACTCTTCTTTGTTCGATAGAAATGCGACGTCTTTCCGTATAAGGTCAGGTCTTCTGGTGTTAACTAGCAACTTTTTGTCAATAAAGGAATACGACATTGTTCGGTAAACGTTTGTACATGACAAGAGAATCGTAAGTAAACTTTAGCCGCTTGGGTCGCTGCTATCGCTGCAGGTAACAAAAACGAGGCGGAGTATCGCGACTGTTATGTTAAACTGTCTGTAAATACTACACGACAGAGAGATGTCGTTCGTGTACATGTCGAAGCCGGTATACTTTGAGCGATGGTGGATTTCATGTGATAAGTGAGCGATTCCGCTAGTAACAGACGCACACGGGAGGGCAGATGACGTTCAAAATGGCTCTCAGCACTATGGGACTCAACTGCTGAGGTCATTAGTCCCCTAGAACTTAGAACTAGTTAAACCTAACTAACCTAAGGACATCACAAACATCCATGCCCGAGGCAGGATTCGAACCTGCGACCGTAGCGGTCTTGCGGTTCCAGACTGCAGCGCCTTTAACCGCACGGCCAGCAGATGACGTTGTTGGCCATAAATATTATAAAATACGCACTGCACCGAGCCAGAAATTTCTTGTTTTCCTTTTCGTCCAGTTAGCAAATTTATTATCCTTCACGCTGAAGCTGCTGGACGGATTTGGATAAACTTTGGAATGGAGACAGCCTGTGCCCTGGGTTAACACATAGCCCAACTTTTATCACGAAAAAATCGCTGTTCACATGGGATGGCCTTCGTATAACAGTAGATTTTTGGTTCTCCAAACACACCACGGCAGTTATAATTTTTACGTTGTAGGCACGTTCTGAAATTATTTACATCATTTCCTGGGACATTTCGTGATTCGCTACTCGGTCGCGTAAAATTTTCCTTCTGAAGTAAAGAAATGAGTTGTGAGCGGCATGTATGTCAGCTTCTCCACTCATCTAAAAATTTGTCCCCCCCCCCAACTCTCGCTCCACGACATCGCGTCGTTTATTGGGGCCGCAAGAGGTAAGATTTGTGACGCCACACACGCGTAGGTAACAGTTAACACGGGTAAGAACACAAGGGACAGGAGGAGTCAGGTTTGGAGCTTGCGAAATCGAGCAATCCACCAGCAACACTACTTGTGGGGTGTAGAAACCGACGGTGGAGCATTCGTGGAGTGTGGTTTCAGAGACCAAGAGAAGGTCATCCTTCCTAATCCTTCGAGGCACTTCTTACAGTGCGGAAACTTTAGAGACTCCGGAAGAGCGCTGCCGCGGGGAGATTGGGATTTCTGGTTGAGTGATTACAGTTTTCGAAGTGAGTGTTGCCGTACGGCGAATATGCATACTGTCTATAGGCAGAGAGCTCAAATTAGGTTATGAAACCGAAGTACCTAGCTGGGCAGTGGTGTTTTTGTGTAATTTTTGTCCCTGTTGACTTCAGACTGTACCACAGTCCTAATTGCCTGTTACGGAGCTTACGGACAAAGGTTGCTGGGAGCCTCTTGGAGGTGCATGACTTCGTGGGGTCTGTAGCACACTGGAACTCTACTATCGGCCTTTGCCAACTGAAATTGGACCACAATTCTCCAGTCGGTTAGGGTCCAACTGCTATGGTCGCGAGCCCAGGACAGGCGCTGCAGCCGATGTTCAACTGTTAACAAAGGCACTCGCGTCGGTCGCCTGCTGCCATAGCCTCATTAACGCCAATTTAGCCGCACTGTCCTAACGATACATTCGCTGTACGTCCCACATTGATTTCTGCGGCTAGTTCATGCAGTGTTGCTTGTCTGTTAGCACTGACAACTCAATGCAAAGGCCGCAGCTCTCGGTTGGTTGGTTTGGGGGAGGGGACCAAACAGCGAGGTCATCGGTCCCATCGGATTACGGAAGGATGTCGGTCGTGTCCTTTCAAAGGAACCATCCTGGCATTTTCCTGAAGCGATTTAGGGAAATCACGGAAAACACGAATGAGGATGCCGGAAGCGGGTGGTGCTGCTCTCGGTCGTTACATTAAAGCGGCTGGCCACTGTGTGTCCGTGGTGAGAGGTAATGCCTGAAATTTGGTATTCTCGGCACACTCTTGATACTGTGGATCTCAGAATTTATTTCCGAAGTGAAATGTTCCATGCGTCTAGCTCCAACTACCATTCCGCGTTCAAGGTCTATTAAATGCCGTCGTGCTGCCACGATCACGTCTAAAACCTTTTCACATCACACCTGAGTACAAATGCCATTTCCGTCAGTGCACTGCCCTCTCATACCTTTTGAACGCGATGCTGCCGCCACCTGTATATTATGTGCACATCGCTGTCCCATGTCTTTTGTGTCCTCAGTGTAGGTATGTGACAGACCAGTTCAGGTGGTTTACTACACCGATCGGGATCACAGCTCTTTGATCATTTAGAACATGTAATCACGCAGATTCCAATCAACAGTATAATTACATTGTAAACACAATATTAGTACCAGTAATCCCTACCTCTTGAATGATACGTAAGGTATATGGTCTAAAACAGCACGGCAGTATACCCCATAGAACTCGGTTAATTGGTGGGAACGTTTCAGACTATCATAGTCTGTTCCAGTTTTTGAATAACGAAATCGTGTGAAGTAGTTTCGTTCGTTGATCTAAACACCTGAAATAAGATGTAATTTGCTACCGAAAATGTGAGACAAATGGATACAATGTGAGTCTTTACTTATGATTTTAATTACAATAATTCACAAACTAAAGCTTTAACAATTTCCCGAACACTACCTCTATGTAAAAGAACAGAACTTGTGAGCAAGTTAATGAATGGATATTATGACAAGTAAATTATACGCGGGGGGAATTTTGGACGTAATTTTCTTCAAGCAGTGAAGGAAAGTAATGAGTAGATGGTTCACTTTAATTATTTGGTGTAAGTTCCTGTAATAACACTGTTATATGGCGGAATTTCTTGTCTAAAACCGGTAAGTGCATTTGAAAGTATTTTGTATGTACTCCAATGATGTAATGATTTTCAACTGTAATATCGAAAATCTATAGTCGCAATAACGAGAACAATGTTAGGAATTATGTAAAACAATGCGTGCCAGCTCACTTGCGGCTGACTGTTGATTGGGGGTTCTGCGACGCATCTATGCCACTTTGTGCAAAAAAAATCTGCAATGAGAATTATTAAGACGTACCTGCTTCCTACTTCACATTACACGCTGATTATACCTAAAATGTGAACCCAGTTCTAGGCAAGGTCTCCAGAACAACGTGCAAATCTCAAGTTAACTATTACACTGTCCACACATACTGTTTCATCGAACTACTGACTGCAATGTGTTCACACAATTACATTTCCATTTAAAGAAGAATACGTCACGTCTCAAAGTGATTGGAATATTTACGCGTCATCCGAAATAAGTAGAAATGTAACAACGTCAACACAAGCAATGAAGAGCGTCACATATAGAGTTGCCATCCGTCCCAATATATCGGTACCGCCACCGTTGTTGACCTTGTCCAAACACCCCGACAAGACCCTATTTTTTCATGATTTTGCAAAATATTGTCACGAGCTGGGTTCAAATACTGAAGTAACGCCACTTGATAGCGCAACACGTAAATGCAGCCTTGATTGTTTTGTTTACGGCAAAAAGTCTATGTTGATAAGATCGTCGTCTCGCAAATAGCGTTGCATGTCGCGTATCCTGTGCCGATGATGCAAGCACCTTTCAGATCCAGCGCCATCATTCGAGAAAATAACAGACTTCTCCAGCAGTACGGGCCTGGAACTGTTTCAGCAGCGCCACGGGGAAGAATCGTGCGGTTCCCATTTGAGTAGCGGTCTGATAAGAGGATTCTTTCTAAACGTAATACGAACAGCGAGTGCAAGATAGTAATGTTTGAAATGTTTACTGCAGGTACATAAGGTGTGAAGTATAAAGTGACGCGTTCTTCGATGAATAAAGTGTTACTGTCGACGGTTTATCGTCTAATAAACTTTTCATCGCTTTTGGAAATGCCTAACGATGGAAAGAGGAAGTCTCACTTTTCGAATGATTACAATAAAGAGTGTTCTTTGTCAAGAAAGGACGTACGAGTCAGGAAGCGTTGTGTAAGATCTGTAGCTGTTTCATCGCAGTAGCTCACGGAGGTAAAGCAGATGGGGCCAAACTTTCACGAAGTATCATACAAATAGATTCGCTATAGCATCATTAAAGCGTAGTTCTACATTCATGATTAAAGAAGATACCCAAGAAGAAGCTGCTGCAAAACTAACAACGAATTATGAAGTTGTCAAGCATCATCTATCCTTCATTTATCTTGACTGTACAGTCAAAACTGAATGCCGCAGTGTATCCCGAGTCCAAAGCCCCCCTCAGCATCATACTCCGCGTCCGAATGCACAAAACAATTCACAGAAGTTTCATTTTACAGTACATGCACCGACGCATCGAACCAAAAGGCTGAAAAGGTGTTTCCTTTAGGTGTTCAATACTTTACTGAAACTGACGGAATCAAACAGAAACAGTTGAAATTTGATTCGCTGAATAACGAAACATCGAACACTATGGTAAAATTCTATTAGATAAATTAATCGCTTTTCGTGGAGACAGCACCTACACCAACTTCGGATGGCTTCGTCGACGCGGTCAGCGGACAGTGCTTCAGCTAATTAAAGAAGAACTAGGAAAAAATGTAGACGGAATTGGGTGGCCTGCCAATGTTATCCACAATACTACACTCCTGGAAATTGAAATAAGAACACCGTGAATTCATTGTCCCAGGAAGGGGAAACTTTATTGACACATTCCTGGGGTCAGATACATCACATGATCACACTGATAGAACCACAGGCACATACACACAGGCAACAGAGCATGCACAATGTCGGCACTAGTACAGTGTATATCCACCTTTCGCAGCAATGCAGGCTGCTATTCTCCCATGGAGACGATCGTAGAGATGCTGGATGTAGTCCTGGCGCCTCAGTTGGACCAGCGTTCGTGCTGGACGTGCAGTCCCAAACATGCTCAATGGGGGACAGATCCGGAGATCTTGCTGGCCAGGGTAGTTGACTTACACCTTCTAGAGCACGTTGGGTGGCACGGGATACATGCGGACGTGCATTGTCCTGTTGGAGCAGCAAGTTCCATTGCCGGTCTAGGAATGGTAGAACGATGGGTTCGATGACGGTTTGGATGTACCGTGCACTATTCAGTGTCCCCTCGACGATCACCAGTGGTGTACGGCCAGTGTAGGAGATCGCTCCCCACACCATGATGCCGGGTGTTGGCCCTGTGTGCCTCGGTCGTATGCAGTCCTGATTGTGGCGCTCACCTGCACGGCGCCAAACACGCATACGACCATCATTGGCACCAAGGCAGAAGCGACTCTCATCGCTGAAGACGACACGTCTCCATTCGTCCCTCCGTTCACGCCTGTCGCGACACCACTGGAGGCGGGCTGCACGATGTTGGGGCGTGAGCGGAAGGCGGCCTAACGGTGTGCGGGACCGTAGCCCAGCTTCATGGAGACGGTTGCGAATGGTCCTCGCCGATACCCCAGGAGCAACAGTGTCCCTAATTTGCTGGGAAGTGGCGGTGCGGTCCCCTACGGCACTGCGTAGGATCCTACGGTCTTGGCGTGCGTCCGTGCGTCGCTGCGGTCCGGTCCCAGGTCGACGGGCAAGTGCACCTTCCGCCGACCACTGGCGACAACATCGATGTACTGTGGAGACCTCACGCCCCACGTGTTGAGCAATTCGGCGGTACGTCCACCCGGCCTCCCGCATGCCCACTATACGCCCTCGCTCAAAGTCCGTCAACTGCACATACGGTTCACGTCCACGCTGTCGCGGCATGCTACCAGTGTTAAAGACTGCGATGGAGCTCCGTATGCCACGGCAAACTGGCTGACACTGACGGCGGCGGTGCACAAATGCTGCGCAGCTAGCGCCATTCGACGGCCAACACCGCGGTTCCTGGTGTGTCCGCTGTGCCGTGCGTGTGATCATTGCTTGTACAGCCCTCTCGCAGTGTCCGGAGCAAGTATGGTGGGTCTGACACACCGGTGTCAATGTGTTCTTTTTTCCATTTCCAGGAGTGTATATCAAGCGCTGCCGGAGTCTTCACTGTCAACGTTGAAATAACCGTCGCGAAAATATTCAATTATTTTTCAATATACTTGCTAAGGACAGAGACGCTGAAAGAGTTCTGATTATACGTTGATATCAATCATCAGACTCTTCTATCTCAATCAAAAACAAGGTTTCTGTCATTAACGCCCGAAGCTGAGAGTATTCTTAAGCTCTGGATTTGATTAAACAATTTCTTGACGCCGAATAGAGGCCACCTAAAATAACTTCAGATTTCTTAAGTATTTAATTCACATGTCTGCAGTCACACTTGGGTCTGTTTGGAGACAAAATATGAAAGGCGAGGAGAAGAAGAAAGTGTCGATAATTGAAATAAGAAATAAATTAATCGACACTCAAAGATGCCTCAATGAAAGGAAGACTGCCAGTTTTATTGGCATGTAAACCAGGATGAATTTGAACAAATAAAAGAATGAGGATCCTAACCAAGAAGTAATTTTATTTCGAAATGTGAACAAAAGACAATGGCCTTCTATGCCACATCATTTGATTATTTAGAGAACTGGGCTATTTGTTTTAATAAATATCAACCATTTGATTGGATGACGCTGGTACCCAAGTTTGGGGGACGATTGAAAATACTATTGTACACCCAACTAAAAATGGTGTGAAGATTTCAGACGACAACTGTTTTCAGCAATATATGTATATAAAGTGCTTTTTAGAAGCTAAGCTTAACTCGGAAGAATGGAAGTGTACACATTCCGTGGAAGAAAGCTGGATTATCCGAAAAGATGACTTGCATGGAGTTTTATAAATACATAAAAGAAAAAAAAATTTGCTACGGAAGGGGAAATCTACTTCTGCCGGAAAAAGTTCCATGTAACTGTGTTCTAAATAAAAAGTAACAATATTAAAAAAATTTTAATTCATTTCTACACCACCATTTCAGAGTGTCTCGACGAGGATCCAGCTAGATATGGCAACCCTAGACACGTATCAACATCACCGTTCAACTGACGGCGAAGCTAACAACAACTTACTGTACATTCTAAGCAAACGTGACGAAGAGAGTATTTAAAATGTTTCACGTCAGAAAACGTTTCAGGCAGTGATGATACATTCTGTGTTGTTCTCACGATTAATGCGATTATGAAGAGCAGTAGAACATGAGTTCTAACATGGAAATAAAGCGTTTCTGGATCTGTGGCCACATAATACTTTTCATTGCTCTATGTGTGAGGAATGTTTCCTGAAAGTCAGGCCATTCTTCTTCTTCCTTTTTTTTTTTTTTTTTACATTTATCGGACCGGAACAGACAACCGCCTCTATCGCACCCGGAAGAGGGGCCCTTTCCAACCTCCAGCAGAATGTTCTGCTTCCGTTCTCTGCGTAACAAACCGTGGTAACAGTCCTCAAATGAATCTTCTCAACAGAAACAATAATTAAATTCTTTTTAGGGAGAGACGCCTTGCTGGTGGGCAGGATACAACGCCAAGAAGAATTGCTTCTCCGACACTTTGGATAGCTTTTTTGGCTCTGGGAAGGAATTGTCAGAACTTTGAATCTTTTTCTTTTTGTGACTATCAGTCCCGCAACCCAATTCACTGGTACTTACACCACAACGGCAAACACATCTGCATTTTCAAATGAAATTATCCGTAACGGCAGCGTTCAAGATTAGATTTCCGCTCTAATGTATAGTACCAATAAAGAGAACAATTAGCTCTTTGATCTTGGTGGTCATACAGCTGTTAAAAAAGTTCTGTTTGCGACTAATTGGGTATAGTTCGACCGAAGCTGAGAAAAAAAAAGGAGGACGTGTCAATTGTTGTAAGAAAATTCACACAAAATTGGGAAGATAAAATGGAAAATCCACGTACAAAATCGCTATAGGAGAATAAACTTCGTACCAGGTGGAAAGTAAGCAGCAGTCTACTGTTTAAATTTTCCAAGAATAATTCAAACCAACAAAATTGATTCTTTCGCGAAGCACTTCCAAGAAAATTGTGGCTCCTTTCTTTGGCTGCATCGGACATGCTACTATTGCTGTGGCGGAGTCAACAGTTAGCGATGAAGGGTGCAAAATAGTCTGTACCGTAGACCGACAGTCAACTATGAAATCGAGAAAAACAGCCTAAGTCATTCTATCATTTCTCACCAGGACAATCCCACTTGCCACACAGCACGTGATTATGTTCGGAGGAAAACTGGGAATTAACACCTCAGTTTTCACGTGATTGACCGCCTAACGACTTCATTGTTCCCGTGCGTCAAACGAAAAAAATTTCTCCAAGGGCTATGTCCATGTCCTTGGGGAGGCTGTCGAACACTTTCAAAAGCGTATTTCGAGGTGCAAACGACAAATTGGAAAAAATGCTTACAGAATTGGTTCGAATGTATGTAAAAAGTGTGTAACATTTAAAGGCGAATATTTTGAGGAACAATTAGACGGCCTGCACCTAAATCATAACTTTCTGTAAAACTTAAAAACCGCTCTCGTATTGGCGTCTCCATCACGACCCTTCTGGTGTATCAAGTTACTATGATATTCACGGATTTCTCTAACACTAACGTCAAGTGTGAAAAAGTAATTCGGAAAATCTTTTACATTTTCCATATACCCCGTCTATATGTAAGATACATTCTAAGACGAAAAAAGACGCACCGCGAAGGGATTATCCGAACGGGACGGAAATCGGTAAATGTCATGTACACGTAGAGACAAATAAATGTTTACAATTTCAGTTACGGGGTTTTAATTATACTGCTTGAGAATTGCTAAGAAATAGAGACATTGATGAGCAGGAATAATCGCAATCAATGATGGACATTAAAGACAGTACTAGAGGTGTATACTTAAAACGAATAATGGTTCTGATTTCAGCACATGGGGAAGCAGGCTAAAATATAAATAAAGTTCATGTTTAACACAGATCAGACTCGCAACATAATTGCCAATATCGGAATCTCAGTGACCGATGAGGGCATAATAGTTACTAATGCTCGTTTTGCACCTGTTATTCATGCTTGCTACCGAACTACTGAAGAGTACGTAAGGCATATTGCCCCATTTCTCTCTCAAGACGGTTGGGATGGGGTGTTCGTTGGAAAAGACGTCTGCCAAGAGCATCCGAGGTACGTGCTACGGGATTTAGGCCCGGGAAGTACGCAGGCGATGCCGTACGTCCAGTATCTTCAGTTTCCAGTGTGTCCTGTGTGGGCGAGCATCGGCATCCACAAAAGGAAATTCGGTCCCCCACCTCATCTCTAAAGAGACTGGCGTGATCCAGAATAACGTCCGTGCAGTACCGCTGTGTGCTGTAGCGGTGCATCGCTGAAGATACGGAGCGGTGTTCGTCCATTGCGCGTATCGCCTGCCCACACCACAACATCTAGACCACACCGATGAGGTTCATAAACATTCTGCGTGTGTAATGTGTTTCCGTCTCTCTCCACACTAACTGGTGGACAGAATCGCTAGTCGTAGTGAAGTAGGATTCGCCGGACAACATCGCTCTGGACCACTGTTGCTGGCCCCAAGCAACATGCTCCCTACACCAATAAACTCTTTCCCGACGATGGCGTGGTTTAAGTGGGATGCACATAACGGGCTTCCGAGGATACAAGACAACCTGATATAGTCGCCGCGAAACAGTTCTGACAGAGGCACGCGTGTTGGTAGCAGCTCCAACCTCTGCAGCGATCTGCCTAGGAGTAAAGAAGCCTGTTCCTTTTCCATGTATCGATCCTCGTGCGCTGTGGTGCTCCGTCTACGACTATCGGCATTTTAATCTTCAGCGGCCATTTTGAATCGCGAGATGACAGTTTTGGACTCACCCATTACTGTGGCCACAGTAATGACAGTTCGAAACGTCCAACAACTCGTCCACGAATGTAAGTACTCAGATCATGTCTTGCAGACATGTCGCCGCACCACACGGAATCTCGCTCTAATGAGACACCGTACTGCATGGAAACTGTCGAATGCACTCGGAGCGTGCACGCACAGGCTTCGTTGCAGTTAACACGTCCTGCCCTCTACATTTCCTTTGACCACCACTGTCGGTTGTTCCGCAGCAGCTGTCGGTTGTTCTGTCGCAATTGGCAGTTGCTCCTTAGCAAGTGTGAGTTGCTCCTTAGCAAGTATCAAGCAGTGTCCCTATAATCGAGTACCGTCTGGGAGAAGCTGTGAAAATATTGAGTAAATTCATGATGAAATTTTAAGGTGATGCAAAGATTGGCTACTTGTTTTAAATGTCCAGAAATGTAAAATTGCTGACTTCAAAAAACGAAAAATTCGCCAGGTGAGCGTAGGACTCCCGCACTGAGGGTTCTGTACAAACTTAGCAATGTATACAGATAGCCCACGCATTCCGAGAATCGAGGATATCTACGATTTTTGCCCATTGTCGACACTGTTACTGGCAAGATATCGACCCATGGAGTCCACTATTTTCGATAACGTTTCCATTTCAAGTTTCAAGCAGAATGACAAATGGCAAAAGAAATACTTTTGGCGCGATGTAATTACAAATCAACAATCTGCTGATTTTTCCCCTTTATTTGTATTGTGAAACCTTTCCTCTGGCCAAATTTCATGATTCTACGTCAAGGGACAGTACCCTGTAAGTTTTGATGTTTTGGAGTATCAAAATAAGTGACGTAAACGGCCGTATGTTTTGGTAGCACTGACTTAGAAGCTACAATTATTACACCGCCGAGGGCTCATAGATCTAAATATGTGGCACAAATTTCAACTTGATACGTCCACCAGCTTCTGAGAAAAATGGGTCTTAACAGGTGGACAGAGAGACAGACACACTGACAACAAATGACGGAATGATTACACAGTCACAGTCGTAGGGAAAGCAGGTAGCAGACTGCGGTTCATTGGCTAGGAGTGGCCACAAGTTCATTCGATCCATGCGAGACTGTCACAGCAAGGTGCTAGGACAACTGATCTGGGAGCTTCTGAACGGAGACGGAAACTACTCGTATACCGCGAAAACACACTTAGTGTCTAGGCCCAACTTTAACTGATAAAAATGTAATTAAATATACACTGAAGCGCGAAAGAAACTGGTACAGGCATGCGTATTCAACTACAGGCAGTATACGGTGCTAAGGTTGGCAACGCCTACGTAAGACAACAAGGGTCTGGCGCAGTTGTTGATCGGTTACTGTTGCTACAATGGCAGGTTAACAAGATTTAGCCGGCCGGTATGGCTGAACGGTTTTATGCGCTACAGTCTGGAACCGCGCGACCCCTACGGTGTAATGTCCTTAGGTTAGTTAGGTTTCAGTAGTTCTAAGTTCTAGGGGACTGATGACCTCAGCAGTTAAGTCCCATAGTGCTCAGAGCCATTTAACAAGATTTAAGTGAGTTTGAAAGTGCTGTTACAGTAGACGCACGAGCGATGGGACGCAGCATCTCCGAGGTAGCGATGAAGTGGGGCTTTTTCCCGTACGACCATTTCTCGAGTGTGCCGCGAATATCAGGAATCCGGCAAAACATCAAATCTCCGACACCGCTGCCGCCGGGAAAAGATCCTGCGAGAACGGGACCAACGACGACTGAAGAGAATCGTTCAACGTGACATAAGTGTAACCCTCCCGCAAATTGCTGCAGATTTGAATGTTGGGCCGTCAACAGGTGTCAGCGTCCAAAGCATTCAATGAAACATCATCCATATTGGCTTTCGGAGCCAATGGCCCACTGGTGTACCCTCGATGACTGCGCGACACAAAGCTTTACGCCTCGCCTGCGCCCGCCAATATCGACATTGGACTGTTGATGCCTGGAAACATTTTGCCTGACTTGTATCGAGTGGATGGACATTTAAAGGTATGGAGGCAACCTCATGACTCTATGTACATTGCATGTTAGCAGCGGACTGTACAAGCTGGTGGAGACTCTGTAATGGTGTGAGGCGTGAGCAGTTTGAGTGATATGGGATACCTCTAGACACGACTCTGACAGGTGACACGTACATAAGCATCCTATGTGATCACCTCCATCCATTCGTGTCCATTGTGCATTGGGAAATTCCAGTGGGACAACGCGACATCCCACACGTCCAGAATTGCTACAGAGTGGCTCCAGGAACACTCTTTTGAGTTTACCCACTTCCGGTGGCCACCAAACTCTCCAGAGATGAACATTATTGAGCATATCTGGGATGCCCAGCAACGTGCTGTTCAGACGAGATCTCCACCCTGTCGTACTCTTACGCATTTATCGACAGCCCTGCAGGATTTATGGTGTCAAATCCCTCCGTCACTACGTCACACATTAGTCGAGTCCATGCCACGTCGTGTTGCGGCACTTCTGCGTGCTCACGGTGGCCCTACACGATAATAGGCAGGTGTACCACTTTCTTTGGCTCTTCAGTGTATTACAGCCCCCTACGTGATGTTCCGAGACGGAAGCGAAGAGAAGACAATATTCACTGCAGCACGCACGGAGGCTTTTAAACAATCGTTCATCCAACAATCCACACATGAGTGGAACATGGTAAGTAGGACATACACTGGTATAATGGGAGGTGTCCTCTGCCACGCACTGAACAATGATTTGCAGAGTACAGATGTGGCTGTGAACGAGCAGGTGATCCCCTTGCGCTTAGACTGCCCCGCGCAGCCCCGCCGTCGCCGACTCGGTAGCGAGGCAGTCGGGCGGAGCGCGGACTCCGCTGGTACGGCGAGGCGAGGCGAGGCTGGCGGATGGCGAGATAAGGCGGCGGGCGCGCGTGTGTGTCCAGGATCCGCGTCCCGTCACCCGTCACCCGCTCCAGCCAGCTATAGCTCCAGTTCCAGCTGGAGCGCGGCGCCGCCACCAAGGCTGACCTTGCCACCCCGCCCCGTCCCGCCCCACCCCACCAGGCCACACCCCGGCGAAAGCGCGGCCGCCCCGCGCCGGCCCGGGGTATAAAGCGGGCGGCCGCTCCCTGTCTGGTCACAGCAGTCCCCACAGTCTGGGAAACAGCCGCCTACACTCACTCTCCAGACATGAGGACATCTGTGAGTATACCGCGCCACACACTACACTCCTAGCTTCTGACTTCCATCGCCTTACCTACACCTTCTTCACTTACTTCATCAACTACTTCAACTACACTGTACCACTGTAGCCTTCAACTTCTAGCCTCCCCTTATTTTCTTCCTCATCTACCCTAACACCAGTTTCCTACCTAACTTCCATCATCTACACCATCATACTACTGTAGCCCCCGTCTTCTGACTTCCATAAATCTTCTCACCTATTCTAATTTTACCACAGTTCTGAATCTCTATCTTCTCTTCATCTACTCTGACTACACCGTTATACTACAGCCTCCACTTACCAAACTTTACTGTAGCAATGCTTTCTGTGATTGCGCTGAATTATTTCCAGCACTTCAGAATGCTTCATCATTTGCTCCACCTCTAGTGGTACATGCGTCAGTGTACTTTAAATGACATATTAACATCTCACTTGAAGGAACCCCCTTGTTGTTCTTGCTGTTGTAGTCTGACGAATTTTGCACAGCTCTCCACGTTAATCTATTCTGTGCAACTCTCTTCATCTCTGGACAACTACTGCACACTACATCCGATACAACTTTATTACTGTATTCGAGCTTTTGTCTCCCTCTATCATTTTTACCCCTCTGCAATTTGCTACACCGTCTATTCAGCTACTACCGGGCACCTCAGTATTTGTCCCGTCAACCCATCCCATGTTTCAGACAAGTTGTGCCACAGTGCTTTTTTCCTTCCCAAATCTATTCAGCACCTTTTCATTAGCTACATTTCGAAAACTCCTGTTCTGTCCTTGTTCTTACTGTTTATCGCCCAGGTATCACTTCCAGACACACTGGACAAATATTTACTGAAGAGACCGGAAACTTTAAATTTATGTTTCTCATTAATACATTTCTCTCTTTCCAGAAACTTTTGTTTCTCTATTGCCAGTCTACAATTTATATCCTTATTACTTCTGCCATCCGTTACTACTGAAACAGCAAAACTTGTCTTATACATTTAGTATTTTATTTCATAATCTAATCACCCGATTTAATTCAACGAGACTGTAGCACCGTACTCGGCATCTAGAAAGTTGACTTATCATTCTTGTGCAATGCACAACTTCTACTTCTTTCATCATCGTGTTTTCTAGTTGATTGCCTCAATTTTTTCCTCTGACTCATTCTGAACTTTTTCTCCTGTGTTTTATTTTTCTTGAAGAACTAATCCCTTTAGGAATTTAACACATGCGTAAAACAGAGACACTTGAGCTTGGCGATGCACCGAATTTCAGTTGGCCTGCTGGCTCAGTGCTTTGAGTTTTGGAAGATATCTCGCTACAGCTACGTCCTTAAGGCGAGTTCTGCTAGTCCGTACGTGGTGGACACGCCACCTCAAATGTCCTGCACGCGGTTCAGTTATTAGCTTAGGATATTTCCAGAGGAATGCAGCAATCGAAGTTTATTAACTGACTCCAGTTCCTGCCAAAGATCGAAAGCTCTAGAGTGACCTTCAGTTCGCCTTTATCCATCGAGGAGAACAGTCGTCTAGCACACACGCATTGTACCACTTTATTCCAAGGCAAGTAATACAAAAAAAAAGTTATTTACGATATTTCTCGTCGATATCGATGGCTTCCGGACAGATTCGCTGTATTCTAGAAGCAAAATCATCCACGTGGATTATGTTTTTTTGAGATGTATCCAGCAGAAGTTGGCAGTACAAATCGGCAACTTGATAGGGTTTCACACTCATTACGTGGTGCTACTTGCGAACCGTTCAAGATGTACGGAACACGTTCGCCAGAATTACGGCATATGCTTAACGTGATAAATTTCCACAGAAATATACTGAACTCCGTCGACCGAAAGGTACTGTGTATATTAGTAGGGCGATGTTTGTGAACAGGCTGCGACTCCGGAAACAGGCCCACTGCTGCCACCTCTCTGGGTGTGACAGAGACAGACCCCCTCCAGCGCTCTGAGGAATCGCCTACCCGCCGCAGTCGGTATGCATTACGCTGGGTTGTACCGGTTCCTTCTCCAGGCGCAGGTAATGCAGTCATAAGCGCACGGGCGATCGGATTTCGTATCTCGCCGTTCGCTCCCCTCCCCCTGCCGCTGTCACCGGTTTAAAATACCGCGCACTTCATCCAGACACTTTTTCTGCAAAATTTCGTCTCAGATCAATGTGAGTTCATAACGAAACCCGCCTCTGAATGACTGTCAAATTCCGAAACCACGTCAAAGGCAAACAGTACGATCGTATGTCTGCGTGCGGAGTTACAAATGTAGCAGCAGCTCCAATATAAATGCAAGAAGTTGAAAAACACAGCTTATGTCGTTGTAGCACGCGGTTGTATTCGGATGACTTCAAGGCTTCGACGCTAGTCAGCAGCGAACTGGGGCAACCTTTTTTGCAATTTATGTTTCATTTGGCCTCCGGCAATCATCCGCAATTTAGCGAAGCAAAACGCGTAGGCATTGACGAAATATATTTTTGTGGAACACACAACTTGACAAGCGTAATGTAAAATGGGCAAAAAGGCTAGATTATCAAAGGCCTTTCGGCCAGCTAAAGTAACAAATGTTGGCTGAAATTACTTGAAAACAGTAGTTGAACGACCAGTACAGGATGGAAGTGCTGATTTATCAAGGACAATTATTCTTGAACATTGGTGGGGTGTTTGGGATTGCCATCAGCTCGGATTAAAGGAAGACACCGAAGGAATTCAGAGGCGTTCTGCTAGATCTGTTACCGGCAGGTTTGATCAACACGCGATTATTACGGAAGTCCTCCGTGAACAAAAATGGGAATCCCTGGCGGGAAGACGAGGTATCTTTCGCGAAATACTGCTGAGGAAGTTTATAGTACCGACACCTGTCACAGACTACAGAACGATCTCACTACCGCCATCACGCGTGTGGTGTGAGAACCGAGAAGACAAGATAAACTAGGACTCGTACGGAAGCATAGAGACAGTCTTTCTTCTGCCGCATCATGTGTGAGTGGAACAGGAAAGGAAAGGACTGGCGGTAGTACAAGTCCCCTCTGCCGTGCACCGCATGGTGTCTTGAGGAGTCTGTGCCTACTTGTAGATGCAGACGAAAACACAAAAAACGAGCAAGAAGCAAACACTGGAATTACTTGCTGGCCGTTGTTGCAAGTCGCGTCACGGTGCTCACCTTCATGAAGACCGTTGAAATACAGAGTATCGATACCTTACAGGTAGCGTTAAAATTTATCGTGTCACTCTTGCAAAGCTTTCAAAACAAAAAATATTCGAGCCCCTTATAGCTTTGTCATTTAGAATGTTCTCGACATTTTTACTGCGCGAAAGGACGTCTAGCTCTTCAGTCGGCTTCCTTCCTGTATGTGTCTGTACCACTTCAGGATTTTGGTCAGAGGTCGGCCAGTGCCACGAATATGCCTGGCTGCTGAATATCTGTTGAACAGTTAATTGTACACGGTCGGGCCAGAAGTTTAATATCCCGCTGATACGTAACGACGACAACCTCGCTTCTAGCTACAATGGGAGAAACCTCAATCCTGCTTTCCCGTACTGAGAAATGGGTCGCCAAATTAACAACGTAAAAGGCGACGTGTGTGGTGCGGCGCGGTGTGCGCGTAACGGAGCCCGGGAACGTGAGTACAGAGTCGCAGCCGTGACAGGCGTGGGCAGCGGATCGTGTCGGCGGTGATCGGAAAGGCGCGATCCAGTTAAGCAGCCGTCTATCTGAGCCGCCGATCTGCCGCGCTGCGGGGAGACTGGGGGACCTTCGGTCGTGGAATGTCCGCGAATGGGCCGCGGGAAACGACGGCAGTTCCCGGGGCGGTGAGCGGCCCGCCGAAGGTTCCAGCGGCCCCCCTGTCTCCAGTTGACAGAACCTGGATAATTGCTTCGCCCCTCCCCCGCCAATTGCCAGGCCTAGGTGGGATTAACTTACCGGGGTCGAAGCGAGCGAAATATCCCCCTTGCGTCGTAGAAAGCAGAGAACATACCGGAAAAAGTAGTCCGTGCGAAACCCAAACTGCGCTATACAAACACGCACAGTATTGTCAAGTACCCGGGATAGAGGTAACTTGGCACTTGTAAACACCCAAAGGTTCAAATGGCTGTAAGCACTATGCGACTTAACATCTGAGCTCATCACTCCCCTAGAACTTAGAACTACCTAAAGCTAACTAATCTAAGGACATCACACACATCCATGCCCGAGGCAGGATTCGAGCCTGCAACCGTAGCAGCAGCACGGTTCCGGACTGAAGTTCCTGGAACCGCTCGGTCACAGCGGCCGGCTACACACGTAGGATGTTGGATGCAGTAGCAGATAGTCGCCACCTAAGGTACTAACCGTCAAGTCTGCCTACCGCTCGGAACTGCAACAGCCTCGAACATTTTTTAATTATTTTTTTTATTATTTTATGGACAGGTCTTGGCAAGTGATGTTGAATGGAGAGTTATTTACACACGGAAAATTAATATCTGGCGTGTGCTGCGGAACAGTGATAGGAGCATTGCGACTGTTCACGTTGTACATTGATGACTGAACGGATAGTATTAGTCGTAATCTCGATCTCACGCATGTCCATCAAGAAGTTGTATCCGACGTAGAAAAGCTGAAGTGATACGAAGTTACATGTTGGCATAATATTGGTCCGATGGAAAGCATAATTAGTTCTTGGCATTAAGGATAATGAATCTTGCAGATTACCGTACACAAAACCTGTACTAATCTTTGAGGACACGAATAAGGTGTTACAACTGCAGTCTGGAAATAACAATGCGTAGAGAAGTTCAGACGAAAGATCACATAATCACAGTTGTGGGTAAAGTAAATGGAGGATTCTACAACTTTGTTAAGGTGCTGGAAAAATGGAGTTTATCTGCGACAGAGGTTTCTTTGGAAACCGACACTAGAATACTGCTCAAGTGTGTGGTATCAGTTCCAGATGGGCCTGACAAGGGATACAGAGTGCGAACAAAGGAGGGAGGGCACTCTGTGGTTGTCCGCTGTGTCTTCGCAGGCTTCCCGTTGAAGTTCTTTTCCCTGGTCCACAGTACGAACCACAGACTGCACGGCACAAGTCAGTGCAGTGACGCTGGTGGCAGATTTAGAGCTGAGGGACGGCAAGCAAGAGGTCTCTAAATGGGCACGTGGCCGCTCTCTTCCGAGCCAAGAATGTTCTCTTCCCAACAAGAGGGTTGCCTCGAAATGCGGCAGTGTACGACGCACTCTAACCAAAAAATAAAACACAACCGAGTAGACACGGTATCAAGTTTCAGTGTCACAGAGAGACGAGACTATTGCCTTATTACAGAGGCAGCAACCCTTATAGTCTCCACGGATTCTTGTTTCATTTACCACTTCTTTCACTTCCGGCAATTACGCCGTTACGTGAAAAATGTCGAATTGCTCCTCGGTTCAGGATTCACGCTAAACTGTAGGTCGTCCTATAATTGGGTGGGTAAATCGGTGGAGACGTCAGTCGAAGGCAACGCACCTGGTGAAACAGCGTGGCGTTGAAACCAGTCTTCCTGCTGATCACAGCTTTACTTGCTTCCTACAAGGTTTCAAGAGAGCTGTAAAACGTTCCAGTTGATGGGTTATTTCATCAGCTTCTAGCAATGAAGTGTTACTTTCAGATAAGTTCTGCACCAGAAACTTCACGACGTACAATTTGTTGCAGCTAAGACACTCTGCAGTCCAGGACGTGATTCTTAGCCACAAACTTGACAGTTAAATTGCAATCTACGTCTGTCTCAGTGACGCACGTGCCATCCGCAAATAGAATCACATTTTCTAAGCTACCTGCTACGTTTAGCGTCCGTTCTTTATTGTGTACCAGGAACAACAGTAAGTACAGAACAGAACAGAGCTTCCGCCCTTTACGGCACTTCAGTCAGATGGAAATGTTTTTTTTTTTCTGTCTGCTGCCGCAAGAATACAACGATCTGCCTTTCAGTTGCTAGACAGGGCAGAAACAACTGTACAGCTTTTGTGGTTGCCCGCCACTTGTCACCAGCCCCACGTTCTCTACGAAGGCCACACGGTTCGCCAAAGTCCCCCGCTGCTCTGTCAACTACTTGTCGCACCGGGTCCGCCTTCATCGTAGCGCAGCGGGCGGCTCGTTTAAGGCTGCGGGAAAGTGCAGAGTGGCGCGTTTCATTGACAAGCCGTAGCGGATCTGGCCGGCAGGCGGCGGAGAAGAAGAATGGGAGGCGGGAACGAGACATGCGACCGGCAGCTAGCTGCGCGCCCTTGACATCTGGACAGCTCAGCTCGCTACTGTGTGATTCAGCGGGTAGCGGTTAGGAGCGGAGCCACGTGCCCGCACTACACTCCCTCGTTCTTCAGCCGTTTGTTTTTCTTTACCATCTGCCCGCTGCGACCTTGCAGTAGCCAAGATACTCCAGGCACGCGCCGCGCCTCGGCTGACTGTTGCCATTTAACAGCGTGGTTCCGGCATTCGGAGCAACTAGGCTTGCTCACGTGACAAGCTGAAGCCGCGTTCAGTTCCAAAGTGGGGCAAGTTGTGCATTGTTGTATCAATCAGTTTCTCCTTTTATAACAGATAGATTGAAATTACTTGCTAGCTGAATTCAGCTGCGTCCCACACACAACAGACAACAGGTTTTAATGCAGCCACTGTGGGTAGAACGCTATTTTGCCAGCTGCGGGATACTGCTGTCAAAAGTGACGCGAATACGGCCCTGTAACAGGACTGCTCGACTTTACTAAGAATGCTTTGTTGTGGGGCATTTGGAACGGTGGACAGTTGCGCTCTGCACAGAGAAACTCAGTTCCGAGCCGTATATGTGCCAACTAACGAATCATTCTAATCGTGTTATTTCATATTTCTAAGACTCACGATCTCCGCTGGACTTTAGAGCTGCGAAACCAGTGATGTACTTTGTACTGCGGCGAAAAATGCCAATTTTATCCCATAAGCATTTGAATTTCGCAAAATCTTTTCTTGGTGAGCGTCTATGTGACCCAAAAATGGTTACATGGAAATTTAATGTCTCCGAGTCATGTCGTGTAGGTTGAATGTTATTCTTACGAACTATTGTACAAACTATATTATATACGGGGTCTCTCAAAAACTTTTGGTCAAATTGAAACAGGTGATAGTCAGTCCACAATCGATTATATTGACATAGGAAACCAACGGTCGGAAACACATTTGTTTTGTTGTGGACATATACAGCGTACAGCGCATAACGACAACGTAGCTCATAATAACTGTTCAAAGGCGACGATCGCCAGTCCCAAAGCATGTACTGCAACGGAGCATCAAGTTTGGCCGCACTCTCTCAGAGATACCTCGTGTGTGGTATACAGGGAGACAGGCAGGTCTTTATACGTTTATACGCGGGTTTCCCAAACCATCGTCTTGACGTAATCCGAGGGGAAAAACTCCAGAGATGTGAGATAGAGCGATCGCGCTGGCCACGGGACAGGACCTCCCCTTGCTGTCCAACAGTGAGGATACGCAGAATGAGATTTTCACTCTGCAGCGGAGTGTGCGCTGATATGAAACTTCCTGGCAGAAGGCGAGTTTGGAAGGTAGGGGGCGAAGAACTGGCGGAAGTGAAGCTGTGATGACGGGCCGTGAGTCGTGCTTGGGTAGCTCAGTTGGTAGAGCACTTGCCTGCGAAAGGCGAAGGTCCCGAGTTCGAGTCTCGGTCCGGCACACAGTTTTAATCTGACAGGAAGTTTCAGTGAGGATACGTGTTGCAAAGTGTTCACGGACATATTCATCAAAGTGGACTGGTGCACCATCCTGTTGAAACCAAGCCCTTGAACGGACAACAAGTAGTACAAGTCTCCAAGAACTGCCTTTTGAATACACGCATCTGAGACTGGCGGTTGTCACTTTGGTCAATCAATATGGGCTTCGTTGTTGTTATGCGGTGTACGGCGTGTATGTCCATAACGCAATAAATACCCATTTTCGACCACTGATTCACTGTCTCAGTATAATCGGTTGTGAACCCACTATGACCATTTGAGCACCCTGTGTATACAAACAGTATTGCACAAACTATATTACTGTCGCTGCCAGCTGGAGCCTGTGACAGGCAGTCAAGACAGTGGCGACGGTGTGTGGCTGACGCGCGCGCTCTCTTCTGCCCGCAGGTGGTCTTCGGGCTGTTGGCCCTCTTCCTGGTGTCGGCCCTCGCGGAGGAGGAGAGCAAGGCGGCTGCCCCCGCGCCAGAGGCGGACAAGAAGCAGGCGAAGCGCGGCCTCTTCGACCTGGGCTACGGCCACTACGCGCCGGCGCACGCCCCACACGTGGTGCACGTGCCGCAGCCGCACCCCGTGCCCTACCCGGTGGACCGGCCCGTGCCCCACCCGGTGCCCGTCCCCGTGGACCGCCCCTACCCCGTGCAGGTGCCCGTCGACCGCCCCTACCCCGTGCATGTGCCCTACAAGGTACCCGTGCACGTGCCGCAGCCCTACCCCGTCGAGGTGAAGGTGCCCGTCGACAGGCCCGTGCCCTACCCCGTGCCCGTCAGGGTGAGTACCGCACAGCAGCAGCACTTGCAGCATGGACCCTAGCTACCGCCAGCCCCGACTGACACCCCGCCTTCTCCTTCTTCCGCAGGTCGAGGTGCCCGTGGACCGCCCCTACCCGGTCGAGGTGAAGGTGCCCGTGGACCGCCCCGTGCCCGTGCACGTGCCGCAGCCCTACCCCGTGGACCGCCCCGTGCCCGTGCCCGTGCCCGTCGACCGCCCCTACCCGGTGCACGTGAAGGTGCCCGTCGACCGCCCCGTGCCCTACCCCGTGCCCAAGCCCTACCCCGTGGCCGTGGACCGCCCCGTGCCCTACCCCGTCCAGAAGCCCGTGCCCTACCCCGTCGACCGCCCCGTCCCCCACCCCGTGCCCGTGCCCGTCGACCGCCCCGTGCCCGTCGCCGTGCCCAGGCCGTACCCCGTCCACGTCGACAGGCCCGTTCCCGTGCCCGTCGACCGACCTGTCCCCGTCCCTGTCAAGGTAAGCTCTCTGCCTGCTCTGCTATCTTTTCTATCGTAAGTTCCACAGTACTGTGTTCCTCTGCTCACCTGGTGCTCCACTTACAGCCCAGCCCTTCAGAGAGACACTCGTTGCTAGTCGCTTTGTCACCTGACATCGTGTCATTCACAAAAAAAGAAACACTCTGTTTCTTTCCCCTAGAACCAAATGCTTTTGTACAGTTCCAAGAGTAACAGCAGTCCACTTTTTCCAGTCACTTGTAGGACGATTGTAGTGTGAGATAGCACGACTTTTCCCTAAATTATTAGGCTGTAACTGATATTCGTATACCTGAGTCACCGAGCAGCAAAGATCACCTGCCACTTGCCTTATTTCACCATTGGATTTATAACAGTTCCGCATCACTAATGCTAAATTCTGAATCATTCTGAACGACCAGAACACTGACGCCACATTAACTATCGCGATTCTCAGAAAAACTACCGATGCTGAACACAGCCTCACAAGAAAACATACGATTATCTTCCATCAAAAGCCTCTATCTACAGTGATTCTGTCATGAAAGTAGGCACTGAGATCAGGATTTTGAGTATCAGCTTTAACTGGGACAGTGCACAGGAATAAGCACTCGATGCTGCAAAGTCTACAGAGAAAGAAGCCGAGATATCTGCCATCTAACACATTAGCACTGATACTAATGTTCCACTATCACTGACACTGACACACTCGGTGGTATTTCGATCAAATACGTACGAACCACACAGGTTGTTAGTGCGACAGGTAACTCCTCACGATGACGACAAAGGATGTCACTGTAAGCTCGAGTATACAAACAAGCCTGACATGGGAATACAACTGGGTAACATTTATCCACTTTGAATATCTGTTTCAATGAGTCTCTGTGTATTTGTTTGTATATGTCAGGTGTACCACACACATATGCACTAACATTTGTCAGAATCGCTGGTCCTTTCCCATTGTCAGCAGTCAGCCAGCTACAGTGTTTAAGCCCTATTGTTTCGACACTGGCTCCCGTCGTCAGGACTCGGTCTGCACCTGTTGCAGGTCCCCGTGCCGGTGCACGCAGCGCCCGCCCACCTGCCGTACCACGGCTGAGCCGCGGCGCAGCCTGACCGACCCAGCAGTCAGCTGACCGCGCTGGGTGGCCGCCCAGCCGCGGCAGCCAGCTGACACGACCTCCCCCCGGCAGTCGCCCTGGCCGCGGCACGACCACCACCCGATCACACACACACACACACCACACATCCGCCCTGCTCTCCGCCGCCGCATTCTCTCTCCTCTCACTCCTTCACTCTTCGCCTCTCTCTCTCTCTCTCTCTCTCTCTCTCTGTCTCCTTTTACTTCACTGACGTGCACTCTTCTGCGTCATTACTTTATATCTATACGCAATAATACTACATTATTGTTATTATCGTACATAAATATTTATAATGTTGATGACGTATCAAGAGTTTTGTAATGTATTTTGCAACAATATTTTTTTAGAATAAAATAGATTGTTTTGCAAAAAAGTAAACGCCTACTTACTTTAACCACAACCCTCCTTCCCAATATTCCGTATATTGTGTTGTTGTTGTGGTCTTCAGTCCAAAGACTGGTTCGATGCAGTTCTGCGCATTACTGTGTACTGTGCAAAGTAAATCGCTGCGTAACAACTGGAATCGACATCCACTTGAACCTGCTAACTGCATTCAAGCCTCGGTGTCAAGTTTTACACCCTCGCACACTTCCCTCCGTTACCAAATTAACTACTCCTAGATGCTCCAGGATATGTCCTACCTATAAACACGATTTATTCCCACAATCTTACTGCAAAAGAAGCAAAATATTGCTAACTACTTGTTATCCTGTTCTGCTGCTTTCACTGTTTCCAAAATTGTGAAACAGAATAATACTATTTAAGATAAAACGATCCTCAACTTCAAGGTTGGCTCGAACACAGCGGTGCCTTACCAGGAACGGCCCATGTGGGCGAATTCGCTTACCTAACTAGTTACAGGGCTACATACAATTTAACGAGTGCTCCGAATCAGGTTGCAACCTGAGCTGAAAGAATCATACGACCGACAGGGGATCATTCATCATGCCATTCCAGTTGTAGCGTGGTAGCTACCCAACGTGCCACACAGCCACAAGCCAGGCCTATTCGGCAGTTATAAAGGATGTATCTATATGACTGCATAACAGTTATCGTTCCTCCAGTTCTGCCAAATACTAAGTACGCCCACTATTTCGAAATACACGATTGTTCTTTAGATTAGGTCATGCCTGATATATTGCCTCATCCGTGACAAATCCAAACTTTTCCTAGTTCATCAAACGAGATTCCTTCCTACACAAGATGACAGTGGAGAAAGATAGCCTCCTGCAAAGTAAGACGGAGGTACTGGCGAACTGAGTATGCCAGGGCGGATCTTGGGTCGCGACTGGACCAGGTGGAAAGCATTGACAAGGTTCTAAATCTCAGTCCCGCCACACAGTTCTAATCTGTCAACAAGCTGCAATAGTGCCATTAATTGTTCCTGACTTGGAGTTCAAAAGCTATCGATGACGTGGAAACCACGACCATGCAACTTCACTAGCACCACAGTGCGCTTGATTTTTCTATTTTCACTCGGTGCATAGGCAAAAAAAAAAAAAAAAAAAAAAAAAAAGAAAAAGAGGAAAGGATCCAACGCATGATGCTTTTCTTTTTCCCGCCATTCAGTGTTCTGACTGGCCTTATGTGGCCAACCACGACTTGCTCTTCTGCGCCAACCTTCTCGATGATGATGATGATGATGATGATGATGATGATGCCTGGTTTGTGGGGCGCTCAGCTGCGCGGTCATTAGCGTCCGTACAGAGTCCCAATGTTCACACAGTCCAATGTTTAGCTCAATCCAATCTAGCCACTGTCACGAATGATGATTATGAAATGATGAGGACAACACAAACATGCAGTCCTGGGGCAGAGAAAATCCCCAACCCGGACGGGAGTCGAACACGGTATCCCGTGATCCAGAGGCAGCAACGCCGGCCACTAGACCACGATCTGCGGACCAAACCGTCTCATCAGAGTGTAGCACTTGCGCCCCACGGTCCTCAATTATTTGTTAGATATACTACAATCCCAGTCTTCCCTTATACTTTTTCCCTTCGCTCTGGCACAATGCATTATCATTATATCACTGAAACATCCCCATTAGCATACTGCAACTTTAAAGACGAAAATTGCCACTTAACACTTTTCAGTATACAACAGTTGACCTCAGTATAATTTGAACCGTGAAAGTTCCCAAACGTATCGTAACAAGTCTAGTTTATACGGGTACACACACAGCATAGGAACACAAACTACCGAAAGAACTAAAAGAACGTAACTCTCAATCCTGTTTTTGCTTGTTTCTTTCTTTCTTTCTTTTTGCAGGATGACATGTTCGCAACCGGAATTTTGCACTACCATCAGTATTACTGGAAAGTAAATAGATTTACCCACCTCATCTGCCGCGTGACATTGCAACGTTAATGAAACGCGACGTGGTCACAGTGAAGGTTACAGCGATTCAGTATTGGAAACAGTAAAATCTCTATCAGTCTTTGGTCTCATGGACTGCCAGCATTACTAGTATCGATCGATCATGATCGTCTCCAGAGCGGACTGCGTTATTAAGATTTTGTAAAAATTGCCATTTCTGGCACAAACGTTTACGTTTTCGGCGATGAAGATGACCATAATTGATAGAGATCAATGATAATAAAAACTCAAGGGACAGAAGATTTATATAAAATTTTTGTCACAAGAAACCCAAAACGATGTTCTCAAATAGTGTCTTGTTTCTCCACTAGACAGTGCCACAAGTTCCTCCAAAAAATCGTAACAACACACACACAAATGTCATACTCACTAATGTAAATCCATCCGATCATGGAGGCTTAAACCTTTGAAACGCGACGTGGAAATAAATAAAACGATGACTGGTAGCAGTAAACTTGTTGTTTCATTTAATGTCAGTAACAGTCACGGTAAAATTTTCAATCCCAACAATAGAATACAATACGCTGATAAACGGCCAAATTGCAATATTTAAGGCAAGAAAATAACGACAGGAGCACAGATACCGTATTTAACGAGCTCATTCGATAACAGAAATGATTTTCGGAAACCGAAGTTATACGATCTAAGAAATTGCCTACTTTGTCACCGTCATGCGCATGAAAACAGTTTGTAATGAACCAGTTGTTAATTTTGCCGATGGTGACAGCTATATCGGTAAACAAATAAAAAATACAGAGGACAGCTACAGACTGAGATTATCAAGCGTGCTAGCAGACCCTATAAAACGAAGATTAAAATTTTGCGGAGATGTTCAAAGACTCCCAAAAACGAGGCTTACACTCACAAGTTTATGACATACATTCGAAAATTAAAGAATATACCACTTATCAAAGAAGAATTTGTTCAGTCAAATCGTCAACTGTTGGTTAGGTGCAGACAGAGGATGAAGTTAAAAAAACAGCTGCCAAGTGGACTGAACAAAGAATAACAGCCAGTGAAAAAGAGAATGAGACCCGTACGGAAGATTATAAAACCGAGTCTAAAATTAATCCGTGAGCCAACAGCGTCCATACGCAAATTATATACATATAATACCAAAAGTAACTTTAGTCTAGTTAAGAATATTTGTAACGTTCTTTCCGCCCTACAAAGATGAATGGAGACTTGAGACTTATGAAACAAAGGCCAACATGTTTTCGTAACTTCTTTAATCAATCATATGCCATATAGGAGCATCACTTTCTTAATGAAACCATTTTTCTGTTCTTGTGCTGGAGTAAAAGATTCGTACGAGAAAAATTCAGTGACTTAACTTTTTTTTATGGGTCTGACAATGAATTACGGAGTAACAATACGTACAATGTAAGCTGTTGCTGTACCGTTTGAACAGCGTGACGCTCGAAACTTTACTCCAGTCTCCAGGGAAACGACCGGTTCCGAGGCAAGCTATGCGTGATTTTTACGCCAGTCTTCCCATATTCGGAGTATTTTTACTCACTAATTTCTAGTCACTCCTACGAAAAAGTTGTTTCACTTTTTCACAGATCTGCAATTCCGGCGCAAAAAATACTACAGTTTCATTTTTTTTAAAAGTCGATGGCAATGTCTCTATGATTAATGAAGATGACAAAACTGGTACGTCATTGGTTCACGAGTCTAATGGAAAGTTACTGCAACTACCTTAAACGAGTCAAAAGTTCGGAAAACCTGACATCCTCAGGTGCAGGAGACACAGCGATCTATGTTATTTACTAAAAATTTTAATAGCCTTGATCGCAATCCAATCCAACAGTAACTAGATGATTAACCGGTTTCGTTTAAGTAAGATCCATCTTCAGATCTGCGGAACAGATCTGAGGATGTCAGATTTTGGAATTAATGTGTGTTGTCATTTAGCTGAAAAGAACATTTCATCGGAAACATACTACAATTGTCTTCAACAAAAAATGTATAAAAATTGGTTGTTAGTAAACGGAAACCGGTTATCAATGAGTTGTTATTACAGACTATTGCAATTTGAAACAGCGTCAAAGGCGTAACGTCATCGTAGAAGATTCTGGTGCGCTCTGCCAAGTAGCTAGGCCAAGCAAGCACCACAAGAACCTCACTACGCGCTGCAGGTATCCCGGGGCAAGGAGTGTTTCTTCGTAGGTGGCTGGCGTCACACGCACGATGCTTTTGATATACCCCAATACGGGAAACATCACAAGGCTTCAGATAAAATGGGCGAAGAGGCCAAGCATTGGACGTTTCCTTCTTATTCAACGCCGGATATGTCGCATTGTATGGCCCCCTCGCTCCGTTATGACGCCTACTGATATTTTTTTTTGTTATCTCAGAATCCTCGCGTCTATGTGAGACCACTTCCCCCAGTAGAAACACTTCTTGCCCCAGGGTTCTTACTGTGTCTGGTCAGGTCCGTGCGATGCCTGCCGTACTTGGTAGACTGCGCCAGAATTTTCTACAAAAATTTTATACCCGTAGTGAGTATGGTGGTCGCCACTTTGAACACGTTCTGTAATGCACAACATTTTTGAGTGAACAGTACACAATCTTCGCTGAACTTAAGGCGCGGGTGTATTGGCTCTCCCTGTTGCTCCTGACATTTCCCAGCATTCACTGGCTCACGATTAGCCCTACTTCCAAGACCATAATCTCCTGTTCCATAGCAGTTGTAAGCAGCTCCTTCAATTTGTGTACAACCTTTTGAAAATATTCTATAGTGTATTTCAATATTATAGACACAAATGAAATAAATAAAATAAACAAAAGTAAATAAAACAAGCAAATAACCCTAATAGACATAGGTCCGAAAACCAACGGCTTTGCCATGCAGTGTATTACGACTGCCAGCTGTTGTCACGTCTTCAATGTAAACACTCCAAAACGAATTCACGGAATGCAGATATTGATGGCTCGAGTAATGGAAGTATCGATGTATTTGATTATCTATACACAGAATGCATAGGGACCTGAAAATGGCATAACTGAGATACCGTGTAGGTAGGCTGTTTAGGTTTTTATATTCGTAACGCCACGTAGCGCTCTGTATGAAAATCGCTGGCTGTGCTGTGGCTGGTTGGCATTGTTGAAATATTCTCTATTGTAGTGGACAGTTGACTGTTAACAGCGCGTAGCGTTGCGCAGTTGGAGGTGAGCCGCCAGCAGTGGTGGATGTGGGGAGAGAGATGGCAGAATTTTGAGAGCGGACGATCTGGACGTGTGTCCATCAGAAAGAGTAAATTTGAAATATTGGATATCATGGACTGATATATATATATTATGACTTTTGAACACTATTAAGGTAAATACATTGATTGTTCTCTATCAAAATCTTTCATTTGCTAACTATGCCTATCAGTAGTTAGTGCCTTCCGTAGTTTGAATCTTTTATTTAGCTGGCAGTAGTGGCGCTCGCTGTATTGCAGTAGTTCGAGTAACGAAGATTTTTGTGAGGTAAGTGATTCATGAAAGGTATACGTTATTGTTAGTCAGGGACATTCTTTTGTAGGGATTTTTGAAAGTCAGATTGCGTTGCGCTAAAAATATTGTGCGTCAGTTTAGTGTTGATGAGAATAAGTAAAGAGAGAAACGTCTGAGTACGTTCAGTTTTGCTCAGCTGTTTGAAAATCAAATAACGTAAGGTGGTTTACCAGCACAGTAATTTGATAATTTTTCTGACGTTTCAACCGAAACTGATTGTCTAAATAAAGCAACTTCTCAAAACATTCGGCTGTTTGGCGATTTTCCTTGGTAAATAATACGACTCAGTACGTGAATACCTTGAAACACAGTCCCCGATCATGCAAACTTGAGAACAAACACTTTACAAGTGTTCCGTATGTCTACCGTTCATGTGAAACACGTCTCCTCATTGATACTACCTTTGGCCAGCCGTGGTGGCCGAGCGGTTCTTGGGGCTCGAACCTGGAACCGCGCGACCGCTACGGTCGCATGTTCGAATCCTGCCTCGAGCATGGATGTGTGTGATGTCCTTAGGTTACCTAGGTTTAAGTACTTCTGCGTTCTAGGGGACTGATGACCTTAGAAGTCTTAGAAGTTAAGTCCCATAGTGCTGAGAGCCATTTGAACCATTCATCGATACTCGTAGATGTCCAAAAATACCAAGTGTGTTCCGGATACAGTGACGACCATCCACAAGGCGATCCTGGAGTTCACCGACCTTACCAACAGGACTGGAATACACAATAGATGTCAAATACAATACATCCTTCCCTCCCCCCCCCCCTCCACACACACACACACACACACACACACACACACACACACACACACACACACACACACACACACACACACACAACAAAATCCAGCCGGTTCCATTCGGGGGACCAGGGAGGCCATGGCTTGGGCGGGCCACGACCGATATACTTGTTGCGGGAGATTCTTCCTACGTATTCCCGAAGCGGTACATGAAACTAAGCATGCACCACAAACGCATCCCTTCACCATAAGGAACACGATCCAAGCCTAGCCTCAGACATTAGCAGAGATGTAACTCTGACACGATTACATCTGTGCACGCGCTGCACAGATGAAATCACTGGCCTCTCCGTCCGGCTATGCGGCTATGGAGTGGCATGTGGCCGCACACTGCTCTCCCGGCCGTTTGCAGTTTTAGTGACCGGAGCCGCTACTTCTCAGTGAAGTAGCTCCTGAATTAGCCACAAAGGCTGAGTGCACCCCGCTTGCCGACAGCGCTCGGCAGACCCGAGTGGTCACAGATCCAAGTGCTAGCGAAGCCCACCAGCGCCCAACTTCTCTGATCTGACGGGAACCGGTCCACCGCTGCAGCAAGGCCGTTGGATTCACTGGTCTCCGTATCTACCTTTATTACACTACTTGCCATTAAAATTGCTACGCCACGAAGACGACGTGCTACAGGCGCAAAATTTAACCGACAGGAAGAAGATGCTGTGATATGCAAATGATTAGCTTTTCAGAGCATTCACACGAGGTTGGCGCCGGTGGCGACACCTACAATGTGCTGACATGAGGAAAGTTTCCAAGCGATTTCTCATACACAAACAGCAGTTGACCGGCGTTGCCTGGTGAAACGTTGTTGCGATGCCTCGTGTAAGGAGGAGAAATGCGTACCATCACGTTTCCGACTTTGATAGAGGTCGGGTTGTAGCCTAACGCGATTGCGGTTTATCGTATCGCGACATTGCTGCTCGCTTTGCTCGATATCCAAAGACTGTTAGCAGAATATGGAATCGGTGGGTTCAGGAGGGTAATACGGAACGCCGTGCTGCATCCCAACGGCCTCTTATCACTAGCAGCCGAGATGACAGGCATCTTATCCGCACGGCTGTAACGGAACTTGCAGCCACGTCTCGATCCCTGAGTCAACAGATGAGGAGATTTGCAAGACAACAACCATCTGCACGAACAGTTGGACGACGTTTGCAGCAGCATGGACTGATAGTTCGGGGACCTTGGCTGCGGTTACCCTTGACACTGCATCAGAGACAGGAGCACCTGCGATGGTTGGTTGGTTGTTTGGGGAAGGAGACCAGACAGCGAGGTCATCGGTCTCATCGGATTAGGGAAGGGCGGGGAAGGAAGTCGGCCGTGCCCTTTGAAAGGAACCATCCCGGCATTTGCCTGGAGCGATTTAGGGAAATCACGGAAAACCTAAATCAGGATGGCCGGACGTGGGATTGAACCGTCGTCCTCCCGAATGCGAGTCCAGTGTCTAACCACTGCGCCACCTCGCTCGGTACCTGCGATGGTGTACTCGACGACGAACCTGGGTGCACGAATTGGAAAACGTCATTTTTTCGGATGAATCCAGGTTCTGTTTACAGCATCATGATGGTCACATCCGTGTTTGGCGACATCGCGGTGAAAGCACTTTGGAAGCGTGTATTCGTCATCGCCATTCTGGCGTATCGCTCGGCGTGATGGTATGGGGTGTCATTGGTCACACGTCTCGGTCACCTCTTGTTCGCATTGACGGCACTTTGAACAGTGGACGTTACATTTCAGATGTGTTACGACCCGTGGCTCTACCCTTCATTCGATCCCTGCTAAACCCTACATTTCAGCTGGATAATGCACGACCGCATGTTGGAGGTCCTGTACGGGCCTTTCTGGGCACAGAAAATGTTCGACTGCTGCCCTGGCCAGTACATTCTCCAGACCTCTCACCAATTGAAAACGTCTGGTCAATGGTGGCCGAGCAACTGGCTCGTCACAATTCGCCAGTCACTACTCTTGATGAACTGTGGTATCGTGTTGAAGCTGCACGGGCAGCTGTACCTATACACGCCATCCAAGCTCTGTTTGACTCAATGCCCAGACGTATCAAGGCCGTTATTACTGCCAGAGGAAGTTGTTCTGGGTACTGATTTCTCAGGATCTATGCACCCAAATTGCGTGAAAATGTAATCACATGTCAGTTCTAGTATAATAAATTTGTCCAATGAATGCCCGTTTATCATCTGGGTTTCTTCTTGGTGTAGCAATTTTAATGGCCTGTAGTGTAGCTCCTCAATTAGTCTTACACAAACTGAGTACACCCCGCTTGCCAACAGCGCTCGGCAGACCCGAGTGGTCACACATCCAAGTGCTAGCCAAGCTCACCAGCGCGTAACTTCTCTGATCTGACGGGAATCAGTCTATCGCTGCAGGAAGGCGGTTGGCTTCACTGGTCTCCGTACCTACATTTATTAGTATTGTTTTCTGGTAACAGTGTGCCCCGTTCGCCACTTTCGTCAAGCAGAAGGCGGCCAGTAGCGTGTGGATTCCGGCTCGGCGGCACACCGTGGATCGCGTCCAATACGCGCAGTCGCGCAAGCTTCCTCGGCCTCGGCGAAGGGCACGCCCGCAGGTGGGAGGGAGCAGTGTGTGAATATGCAGAGCGATCTGCCGGCAGATCTCCAGGTACGGCACAGACGGGCAGGATACGAGGCGTGGAAAAACTCGCGCCGCGTCGCGAGAGAAAGGAATCCGCGGCGACAGGAGCCGTTAAGCCGAGTGGACGACAGAGAGGACGTGTCCGGTTCGCTGGCAGCCTGTACTGTAACGCCCGGGGCACGGCGCGAGAATGGGCCATAAAGCGAGCGCGCAAGGCCGCCTCCGTCACCGCCGCGCCGCGCCACCACCCAGCCAGCCAGGCACTTGCCGTTGCTCACAGCAGGCGGCTCGCCGGTCCTGCAGCGGGAGTAGGCCAAACCGAGACTCCCGGCATCAGTGATGTCTGCAAATGTTTAGTCGCGGCACGTCGCAGTTCAATACACGTTTTCTGAATTTACCTCGCAGTTTAAGTTACTGTGATGCGAAGTACGGTATGTGTGTAACTATGCCACGAAACTAAACATTAACGTTATATGTCAGTCTGTTACGACTTTTTTTTCGAATTCTCAGTCACTGGCTGCAACACATCTTGGCCGAATTATTCTCTTTTGACCTAACCTACACCTCGAGCTGTGCTACAGAATCAGGATTTCAAGGGAGGGCAAGTCCAGTGTGAGTTCTAGCGAAACCTATCAGTATTGCTACCAGGTAAACGTTTTTTCGGACCAAATTACTTCCTTGGTTCATTCTTCCGACGATAGATACTTACAAGGGAACCTCCCCATCGCACCCCCCTCAGATTTAGTTACAAGTTGGCACAGTGGATAAGCCTTGAAAAACTGAACACAGCTCAATCGAGAAAACAGGAAGAAGTTGCGTGGAACTATGGAAAAAATAATCAAAATATACAAACTGAGTAGTCCATGCACAAGATATGCAACATCAAGGAGAACATGAGCTCAGGAGCGCCATGGTCCCGTGGTTAGCGTGAGCAGCTGCGGAACGAGAGGTCTTTGGTTCAAGTCTTCCCTTGAGTGAAAATTTTAATTTTTTATTTTCAGACAATTATTATCTGTCTGTCCGTCCGTCCGTCCGATGCGATCACTTTTTTGGGAGTGGTTATCACATCCACAAGAAAACCTAAATCGGGCAAGGTAGAAGAAGCTTTTTACCCATTCGCCTAGTGTATAAGTTAGGTGGGTCGACAACATATTCCTGTCATGTGACGCACATGCCGTCACCAGTGTCGTATAGAATATATCAGACGTGTTTTCCTGTGGAGGAATCGGTTGACCTATGACCTTGCGATCAAATGATCTCGGTTCCCATCGGAGGGGCACGTCCTACTAATCGCACGGTTTTGCGGTTCGGTCGCAAAACACAGACACTAAACTTATTACAGTGAACAGAGACGTCAATGAACGAACGGACAGATCATAACTTTGCGAAAATAAAGAAAATAAACTTTTCACTCTAGGGAAGACCTGAACCAAGGACCTCCCGTTCCGCAGCTGCTCACGGTAACCACGGGACCACGGCGCTCCTGAGTTCACACTATCCTTGATGTTGCCTATCTTGTGCATGGACTACTCAGTTTGTATATTTTGATTGTTTTTTCCATAGTTCCACACAACTTCTTCCTGTTTACTCGATTGATCTGTGTTCAGTTTTCAAGGCCTATCCACTGTGCCAACTTATAACTAAATCTGAGGGGGGTGCGATGGGGAGGTTCCCTTGTTAGAATGAAGTAGGAATGTTGGACAACAGGTGACACACGGCTTTTGAGTGTTATAACGCTTACAAGCTACTTTTAGTTCATGCTCATAATTTATACTTGTTACAATGAAATGAACACACTTAGCTGCTTACAGGCGCTGACATACGTCAACGGGGACAGATGAAAGAGTGCGCCCCGAACGGGACTCGGACCCGGGATCTCCCGCTTACATGGCAGGCGCTCTATCCATCTGAGCCACCGAGCACACAGAGCATAGCGCGACTGCAGGGATTTATCTCTGGCACGCCTCCCGCGAAACCCACATTCTCAACGCATTGTCCCGCACTACATTCGTAGTGCCACCGCCCATTATACGCATTACTCGCGGCACGTTGCCGATTCCCGTAAGAGTTCGGGCACTGTTTGTGCATTCGCACAGAAGAAGAAGATGGTCAAGTGGCCCGTGAGCCTTAAGATACCATCTTAGTATATATTTATACTTGTGTCTGAAATCGCAATCAGATACTATGGATGGTTACCTAGCATGATAATTCACTGTATCAGGTGATGTATAATTTTGTACTGTCGTCTTCTTGCGAAAACCAATTTATCTGCCAAGATCATTATGTTAACACAATTACCGGATTACCAGTTTCGGCAATATTATTGCCATCTTCAGCTCTATAAAAATATTGCCGAGATTACAGTGTAAGACGTGTATACTTCTTTTGTCTATTGTCAAACCACAATTTATGAAAGATGTTTATATTCTATTAATGGGATTATGCAGGAATAATTAATATTTGTCATTTTGGAAATAATTGTGGTAGCAGGGAATGTCTGCACCAAAGTATTGTTGGCAAGAGAGACCGCACCTTGATATAATTTTAAAAATGGCGGAGGAGACCGCGTATGGATACATTTTAAGAAAAGAGCGGGAAAGCCGCGCATTGATACGTTTTGTAATGGTAGCGGGGATTGTCTGCACCAGAAAGCATTTTTGGCAGGAGAGACCGCGCTTTAGCGTTCGTAGGAAGTCAGTAGTAAGCGAGATGTGAAGCGAGTTGGTAGCAGGTCTGAAGCGAGAGGTTGAGAGGAGCGGTGTGCCTGCCAGCCACCAGATATGATTTACAAGAGATTATAAACGGATGTACAGGGACATCAGCTAACTATTATCATAAGAGGAACTAATATTATTGAATTATTTTTTTGAGAAACTCAAGAGTACTAAAGGTATGTTTGCGCAATGCAAGTTGTAAGATTATTGTAAAAAGTAAGTCCCATTTGAACGTTTGTAAAACCATTTCATTACCAGCAGTAAATATTTCAAGAATCGTTTTCAGAATATAATTAATTTTTGCCAGCAATATTGCATTACTGATTATAATCCACCCCAAAAACCATCAACGTAAAACTTTGCAAATTTTTATTGTTGTCAAGAAAAAGTTTAACTATGAATTACGTAACTTCAGTCAAATTAATTAAAGAATAATGTCAGCTTTGCTATTAAAGAATAACGTCAGCTTTGGTAATAAATACAGCCACTTATTATGACAGCCCACCAGCAGCTAATAGAGTATAGTAAACCAGAGTAAGTATATTCATGTCTCAGTTCGATGTAGCAGTCAGATGGCGATCCAGTAACAGTAAAAAAAGGTAAGGAACAGTTTTGGGTTATTGCAGGTAACGACTGAGGGCCACGACGACGACACATTCTATGTTTCGTCGAAATAATCAGAAAATCACTTTTAATAAGCAGCATTTGTATGCGAACATTGCACTTATTATTATTGAGAAAGGGCATTAATTTCAAAGGGAAGATTTCATTTGTTATTATTCAGCAAGAGATAGAAATCCTAATGGAAGGTTTCATAGGTTATTGTAGAAGGGAAGGTTGCGTAACAAAAGAGATATAGAGGAGACGTGAAGGTTTCAACAGCCATGGCCTTACAAATGGTTCAAATGGCTCTGAGCACTATGGGACTTAACATCTGAGGTCATCAGTCCCCTAGAACTTAGAACTACGTAAACCTAACTAACCTAAGGACAACACACACATCCATGCCCGAGGCAGGATTCGATCCTGGTTCCAGACTGAAGCGCCTAGAACCTCACGGCCACACCGGCCGGCTGGAGAGTACAGGCTGTGACAGGAACACTGGGGTTCCAGCACACTTAATGACAAACACTGACTCGGGCGAAAGTATTCGATAACAGGAGCAAAAATGTTGCAGTAAATACGGTTCGAGCCGCCACTAACTTTGTACGGTTCCTAGGTTATTTTTGGTGTTCAAGGAATGTGACATGAGCTCTATATTTTCATTCGATGTGTCATGCTTCATACTTGTACAATGTACATTTTCCAAATAAGGGTCTTAGGGATCTTGAATAGTAGATATGTTAGGCCACAGAGGTTTATTGCGATCTTCAGCTGCCTGTACCATTCTGTGAGAAGGAAGTGAGTGAGTGAGTCGGGTGTTGGTCACCCTACTGAACAGTGTGGAAATAGCTTGCAGGGCACAGAGGTAAAGGTGCAGACGGTTTTGAATTTTTGGAAATATGATTCGATAAAGATCAATTTGAGAAATGTAAAGATTTGCAGGTAATGTTGTTGCTGCACTGGTTGCCGGCTCGTAATTGACGATGTGCTTGAAAAACGGAAAGTTTTAGTGGATTTCTCTGTACTGGTTTGGGTCACTTAGTTCCATTGTTCAGACGTGATTAACTGAAGTTATCTGTTCACGTGGCTTACACTCAGACTTAGAAATTCGCCACTCCTTTACCATTTCAGCAACCAAAGTCATGGCAATGTCATGTATTTTTGCATATATGATTTTTGCGAAGATGATAGCAATTGTTGAGAAGTCAAAGTTTCAGCACAGTTTTTAGACTACCAGCCTCTCTTCAGTCATTCAGTAATTGCACCATCTGTAATATACTGATTATTCCTTGCTACTGTAGTGTTATCTTGAAGCTGTGAGAAAGGAGGACAGGCGTTCCAAGGCGCATAAGCAGACACGATGCTGAGGGCAGACGAAACTAGGAGAGATATTGTTACATGAAGTACACAGTAAGGAGAGGGTCTTGCGAAAATGCAGACGCCTCCAGACGCGGTCCCAGGGCGTTAGTTACTCGTCAAGGAATTAACATGTAACTTCATATGTCGTCTAGACGCTGTAGTAGATTGTCACCGTAGAGCTTTGTAACCAACAGGCACGTACTAGCGTATAAAGCCAGCTTGATACCAGCCCTGAGAACAGCAACGTCAGTAGACTCACAAGGGTTAGAAAGCGAGCGAAAACACCAGAAACTGTTGACCCAGCAGTCCCTACTCCGGGGAGCTCGAGGGGCGGGGCTAAATGACGTATAACAATAATGTTTTAAGCCTTATTTGGCACAGCAGTTACGTTTAGCTTTCAGCTGAACAATGTTGATACCAAATACGGACTTACTCAGTGCAACTGCATTAACATCCCCGCCTTAGGAGCAGTAGAGGGGACCTAACTAAACCGTGATTGGCAGGCACCTGCAAGAGACCTACGGGACTGTCTGGATGGCTTTAAGTGGGAAAAACAGTACCCCCACGCGACTCGTTAAAACCTCTAGAGTCCGCATTTTGGCAGAGTTCTCAGTCAGACGATCTGGGCGCCGAATCCGCGTCCGTCGACTCCAGCCTCGGTCCAGCTCCGCGTAAGTCTGCTCTGGCTCTGAGCACTATGGGACTCAACTGCTGAGGTCATTAGTCCCCAAGTCTGCTCTCTCTCTCTCTCTCTCTCTCTCTCTCTCTCTCTCTCTCTCTCTCTCTCTCTCTCTTGGAGTGCATTAGTGAACAGTGTCACATTCATTATATATTGCTTTGCAACTAAGTTGTTGCCTTAAGATGCTGCTAGTGTTTGCTACTGTGGTTAGCATCCACTCCTGGGACTTCTGCACTGGCTTCTGTTGTAATAGTGTTATTCATGCATTTTCTAACCCCAGAACTAGCCTCCAGTGTATTAGTTAGTCCCGTCTGGAATAAACAACTATTTCAATACCCTGTTTGTCCGAGAGTCTCCACAACGAGTTCCCAGCCGGGTCTCACCACCCGCATTTCTTTTCTAGTAAATGCCTGTACTAGTGTTGGCCCAGATAGAAGAAAACAATTAAATGCCTTCACAGTGAATTGTCCTTCTGCCTTCTGCTCTGTACCGCTCCGGAGCGCAGACTGACCAGGAACCCCTTTTTCCCTCTTCCATCTATGTCAGGACACGACACATCTTCCACCGTCTCGTTACGAAAATTACATTTGATAACGGTGAGTCGCGGAACACAGTGACTAAAACTGGAACTTGGCTGCACGTCCTTGCATTGTGCTGGCTGCGCAAGGTTTCCCTTTTCTTTCCTTCAGATGGTTTGCTGCTGCGCTGTATTTTTATGTTCAACACTCGAGCAGTACCGAATTTCCGATTCCACAGGTAACCTATGAAAATTTGTTAGAACCAATCTAAATGAATTATGAAACACTACAGTCACTGACAGTTGAACACTGTATTTCAAAATTAATATCAGGTTAAGAGTACGTTAACTTAAGTTCACGTAGCATTTCTGTCACACAGTCTTTTTCTGAAGTGCATTGTTACATTTGCGTGTGTAACTTTTAGTGTATGGAATTTTATTTACTCAATTTTGCGTTCGTTAAATTACAGGCCGTTTTATGCAAACATTTTGGTTGTTTGTCGTTTCAAAATCCGTTTTGCAATTTCGTGTAGAATTTTTAGTCAGTTTTGTGTGTTGAAACTGCAAGTCACGTATTGTGACGTCACGCACTGAAGCACTCTCCACACAACAGCACGATACAGAATTTCACAGGACAGTGTCTTTAGTTTACAGCTTAAGGTTTTCTGATTACTCTGGTTGAAGTTAATTGCAACACAGTTATGCAGTTATACAGTTTCAGTTAATTTGGCGACTCATTTTATCAGATAGTATTTCGTTGTTACTCCACTTGCATTGTTCAGCATTACAACAGACACACAGGCGGAGTTAAGGATAGGAAACTAGTTCAGACCCTACAGTTTATTTTACCTTATTTTAATTTTTTTTAGTTGACAACATTCACTACATAGCTACTTTTTATTCACAAGTTACAACTTCAGCATCAAGTATCGTTCCAACTAGCACTAACGTGCTTGAAATGTAAACTTTGCCATCATGTCATCATCTAACTGGGCTCATTTCACCCGTAGCATATGACAGAGGAATGTGGAAAATGTATTTTGCTGCTGATGTAACACGACATGTAGCGAGCCAATGTCGCCCAATATCTCCTGACCTCAGTCCTCTGGAATTTACCACCCGGCGTCAGTTAGAAGTGTTCAGCGGTCCTGCTGATACGGTTGCAGAACTGCAGCAGCGCACTGTACAGTCTTGTCAACATTTACGAGACGTTCAGGAGATGTCTGACAGATTGCGTCACTAAAGTGCACGATTGCACGTGAGAGCGACATCTGGACACCTCTAACAGGTACGGATGCACGTGTAATGTGCTGTATTGCCGGTTAAAGTAGGCCACAGGTGAATTCTGAGCCCAACTAGATGCGGACGTTATCAAAAAGTTTACATTCCGAACATTCTGCAGTAAGCGGGGCAATGTTTCACACAGTCGCAATTTTCTCGCAAACGGCTCGTTCGCGGACACACGTTAAGCGGGGCGTTTTTATTTCTCTTACTGCACACTTTCACCCGTGTCAGTTTTCGCTGTTAATTACGGAACTCCTCGTGCGTGTGTGACACTTTACAGACAGCTGTCCTTTTCGCTGTTTATATGTACCGTAAGTTATCGATTTCAAGTTACGAAACTCCACTTAGGACTTTCTAGTCAATCTATTATGTAATACAGCGAGCAAATCAAATAGTGTATAGACTGAAGTGACAGCCGGCCGCTGTGGCCGAGCGGTTCTAGGCGCTTTACTCCGGAACCACGCTGCTGCTACGGTCGCAGGTTCGAATCCTGTCTCGGGCATGGATGTGTGTGATGTCCTTAGTTAGGTTTAAGTAGTTCTTAGTCTAGGGGACTGATAACCTCAGATACCAAGTCCCATGGTGCTTAGAGCCATTTCAACACTGAAGCGATAAAGTTATGGCATAGCGATATGCAAATATACAGATGGCCGTAGTATGACATACACAAGGTATAAAAAGGCAGTGCTCTGGCGCGGCTGCCATTTGTACTCGACTGAGTCATGTGAAATGGTTTCTGACGTGATTGCTGCCGCCGCATGATGGGAACTAACAGACATTGAAGGCGCAATGGTACTTTGAGCTAGACGTATGAGACACTGCATTTCGGAAATCGTTAGGGAATTCAGTATTCCGAGATCCACATGTCTAGAGTGAGCCGAGATACCAAATTCCAGGCATTACCTCTCACCACAGGCATAGCAGAGGCCGATCGTCTCCGGCCAACGACCGAGAGCAGCGGCGTCTGCGTAGCGTTGTCACTGCTAACAGACAAGCATCACTGCGATAAGTAACTGCAGAAGCCAATGTGGGACGTACTACGAACTAATCCGTTAGGACAGTGCGGCGAAATGTCGCGTTAATGGCGTACGGTAGCAGACGACCGACGGGAGTGCCTTTGCGAACAGGACGTCGCTTGCAGAGCCTCTTCTGTGTTGGTGACCGTCTCGGCTGGACGCTAGACAGCTGGAGCGCGCCCTGTTCACACGAGTCCCGATTTCAGTCGGCAAAAGCTGACGGTACGGTTCGTCTGTGGCGCAGACTTGACGAAGCTAAAAAACCAGGATGTCAACAAGGCACTGTGCTAGCTAGTGGTGGCTCCAAATGGTGCTGGCCGTGTTTACACGGAGTGGACTGGCTCCTCTGGTTCAACTGAACCGACCATTCACTGTAAATGGTTAGGTTCGGCTATTGGGAGACCTTTTGCAGCAGATAACGATGGAATTTTTATTTTGGACGACAATTCGGCATGTAACCGGGCCGCAATTGTTCGCGATTGGTTTGAAGAACATTCTGGACAGCTGGAGCGAATGATTTTCCTCTCCAGATCGGCCGAAATGAATCTCATCGAGTATTTATGGGGCATAAACGAGAGGTCAATTCGTGCGCAACGTCCGACACCGGCGGAACTTTCGCAATTACGGACGGCTATATAAGATGCATGCCTCAAGACTTCTGCAGCATTCGGGAGGACAACGGTTCAATCCCACGTCCGGCCACCCTGATTTAGGTTTTCCGTAATTTCCCTCAATCGCTCCAGGCAAATGCCGGGATGGTTCCTTTGAAAGGGCACGGCCGACTTCCTTCCCCGTCCTTCCCTAATCCGATGAGACCGATGACCTCGCTGTCTGGTCTCCTTCCCGAAACAACCCAACCCAACTTCTGCAGGGGACTTTCAACGACTTGCTTAGTCCATGTCACGTCAAGGTGATGAAGTATACTGGGCCAAAGGGGATCAGACAGGGTAGTACCACGGCTCTTGTCACCTCAGTGTATGCTGTTTCAAAGCCACAGTACGTTCATGATCCATCAGAACCGCATCTTTTTTGGTACAATTTGTTATAATTAAATGTCACACGAAGCCACTCATGAGAAGTGCTTCTCATTGCCGCCTCCGCTGGCAAAACATTGGTTTGAATAGAGAAGAGCTTCTCAGTGGCTCCTGTGAAGCTGGCCTTAAGACACGAGGTGAGTGGCGGAGGGAGGTCTGGGCAACGGACACACACCGCGGGTCACGGCTGGGCACTGCCTCCTTCCACGGGAACACCAGTGAAAGGGCGGAGGGCGAGCCGTGCCGTGCTGTGCCGTGGCGTAGCACGGGAAAGGCCAAGGCGGTCACACACACACACACACACACACACACAATGCTCTAAGGCGCAACATTTCCCAGTCACCAAGTTATTAAACGCAACTGGACCATTCGGGAAACTGCTCTCCGTAAAGCTACGCGCTACACGTACACTGGTGAGCTGGACCACTGTGACAACTGCTCATCGCGAGAATGAAACCTGGCTGGGGGCATAGCGGGCACGTCACATGGTAATTTGCGGAGTACTACAAGGAAGTGTGGCAGGATCGCAGCTGCTTACAATGTATACAAAAAAAAAAAGTGGTCGTGAAACCTTTTCGCTCAACAGCCGATGTCGACACTGTGGGACGGAACTTCGTGCCGTATATGTACCAGTCTTGTTATTAATAGGCCCCGTTCATAGATTAGTATATTAGGAGCCCCCAGTAAACCAGCTATAGTAACAGGACGACAAGTTGGCCACTGGCTCCGAACTACTGATCATTAGAAGTCGGCAGCATTCCGAACATTTCGTGTCAATTGTTCTCTGTTTCATATTGCTGCCACCCTCAACCAGTTAAAAATTGTGGTAGTGCTATTTCTTGACAAAGTGCTGTTCTATTGTCTGTGTGAGTGGATGGTTCAAATGGCTCTGAGCACTATGGAACTTAACGGCTCAGGTCATCAGTCCCCTAGAACTTAGAACTGCTTAAACCTAACTAACCTAAGGACATCACACACATCCATGCCCGAGGCAGGATTCGAACCTGCGACCGTAGCGGGCGCACGGTTCCAGACTGTAGCACCTAGAACCGATCAGCCACCCCGGCCGGCCGGGAGTGGATGATTAACTGATTAATAACAGTAATTGTGCTTGCATCTACATGCTTTATGCAATATGAGACACGATCACAAATGTCTACTAAATGTTTCCCACTTCATTTTCCTTCTACCCACTGCCTTGTATTGCAATAACCTTAAGTTAATTGCGTACACCTTGCTGCAAATATGTTCCGCATTTGAAGATGACCGCCTCTATAAACGCGTACTCGCGAATTTATGTTACTACCATTTGAAGTTCATACCATACCATCTGATCGGTACCCATCGCGCACGCCCGTGTGTTCTAAGTACGGGAAGTCAAATAAGAAAACATTTCCTCTCTTACATCCCGTAACCCCGCTGTGCCTGCGCTAGTTACCTGTCTGCACCTGAGGGTAAACAGCCGCCTTCACTTAGCTCACAGTCGAATTCACCAATGTCAATTACGATTTAACAAATCTTAATATACTCTGAAGAGCCAAAAGACTGGTACACCTGCCGAATATCGTGTAGGGCCCCCGCGAGCACGCAGAATTGCCGCAACTCGACTAGCATGGACTTGACTAATGTCTGAAGCAGTGCTGGAGGAAATTGACACCATAAATCCTGTAGGGCTGTCCAATAATCCGTAAGCGTACGTACAGTGTAGATCTGAACAGCACATTTCAAGGCATCCCAGATATGCTCAATAATGTTCTTGCCTGGGGTGTTTGGTGGCCAGCGGAAATGTTTACACTCAGAAGAGTGTTCCTGGAGGCATTCTGTAGCAATTCTGGACGCGTGTGGTTTCGCGCTGTCCAGCTGAAATTGCTCAACTCCGTAGGAATGCACAATCGACATCGGTGGATGCAGGGGATCAGACAGGATGCTTACGTACGTGTCACTTGTCAGAGTCGTATCTAGGCGTATCAGGGGTCCCATATCGCTCCAACTGCAGACGCCCCACACCATTACAGAGCCTCCACCAGCTGACATGCAGGGTCCTTGGATTCATGAGATTGTCTCCATACCCGTACACATCCGTCCGCTCGATACAATATGAAGCGAGACTCGTCCGACCAGGCAATATGTCTCCAGTCATCAACAATCCAATGTTGGTGTTCACGGGCCCAGGCGAGGCGTGAAGCTCTGTGTCGGGCAGTCATCAAGGGTACACGAGTGGGACTTCGGCTCCGAAAGCCCATACCGATGATGTTTCGTTGAATGGTTAACACGCTGACAGTTGTTGATGGCCCGGCATTGAAATCTGCAGCAGTTTGCGGAAGGGTTGCGCTTCTGTCACGTTGAACGGTTCTCTTCAGTCGATATTGGTCCCGTTCTTACAGGATCTTTCTCCGGCTGCAGCGATGTCGGAGATTTGATGTTTCACCGAATTCCTGATATTCACGGTACACTCGTGAAATTGTCGTACGGGAAAATCTCCACTCCTTCGCTACCTCGGAGATGATGTGTCCCGTAGCTCGTGTGCCGACTATAACACCATATTCAAACTCACATAAATCTTGATAACCTGCCATTGTAGCAGCAGTAACCGACCTAAGAACTGCGCCAAACACTTGTTGTCTTATATAGGGGTTGCCGACCGCAGCGCCGTGTTCTGCCTGTTTCCATATCTCTGTATTTGAATACGCATGGCTGTACCAGTTTCATTGGCGCTTCAGTGCATTACTGTCTCTGTGAGTATTTTTGTTTGTCACCGAGGACCAATACTACGCTCTTAAAAAACTCTTGATGCTGCATCCGTAAAACATCGTTACCAACAGTTGCTCGCAGCGGTACAGGAGAAATCTCCTGAACGTATTGATTTATACTGGACTTGAGATCAGGTAGAGACCAAACATGTTCCTGGAAAAAGATTTCTTTTAGATACCCAGACAGCCAAAAGCCATATCGATTCAGATGAGGTGATCTCGCAGGTCATACTCACATCCATTCAGATGACGGGATATTGCAAGCTATGCATCTGCAATATCTTTGGAAATAAGGCGCTCATGGAAGGCTGCCTTCAGCAGATCTTTCACCGGGCGAGCGACATGAGATGTTGCCACATCTTGCATGAAAACAGTCGTTTCCACAGAGCTGCGCTCTTTCAAATCAGGAATCACGTGCTGCACAGGGAGGTCCCGATAACGTGCAGACATCACGGGCAGGCCCTCTGGGTGTATTCTCTTCCAAGAAGAATGAATCAAGAATAACGGTGCATGTGATTCTGCACCACGCAGTCACATACGGCGAGTGTAGTGACTCTTCGTGCACAACACGCGGTTTAAAAGTACCCCAAATTCGGCCGTTCTGTGTATTCGGTGCACCCTGTAGTGTAAACTGTGCCTCGTCACTCCATAGAATACTGTCCAGCCACAAGTCATCAAAATCGATCAGTGCCAGAGACCGAAGAGCACAATTCAGAATGTTTGCTGCGGATCATGAGATGTCAGTTGCTGTATCTTGCACGGGTACTAGCGTCAAAGGGACCGCGAAACTTTCAGTACTGAAAACCAAGGTATCGACTTTATTCTGGTGACACTGCTAGAGCTCAAGCACTATTCGGGTCATGTGCTGCATCGCAAGTTACAGCTACAGCAACCACGTCAGTAACTTCCACCGGAATACGGCGTTTTCCTCTTTCAGGCGCCACACCAAGCAGACGTGTGTTTTCGAATTTCGTTATCATCTTTAAACCATTTAATGACATCGGGCCTCTCCTTGCACCTTTCAGTCGGCGATACTTTATCATTGGAGCACTGTAATTGCTGCCGTTCACATAAAACATTTTCACTAGTAGTGCACGGTGTCTCTTATTGATAGCCACTTTGTTGACTCACATCATGGTTTGCCGAATGATAGCGTAGATGTCAAACCGTAATACAAGAAGTGTACAGTGCCAGATTTACAACTGGAGACCAAAACTAGAACTAATTTTTTTTTCCAGTGTAAATCGGTTCCGCGTTAACACGTTAGGATATCTACAAAACTTTCGGTCCCATACAATGGTTACAGCCCACACTGGAACTCCGTCAGTAGCTGCACTTTAATTAAACTACCGGGTACGTTGCACCACAGTGTGCTCAATTCCGCTAGCATTTCCTTAATGTAGTTGGGATTGCATGCAGCTCTCGCCATTATTAACGGATAAATACACTACTGGCCATTAAAATTGCTACACCACGAAGATGACGTGCTACAGACGCGAAATTTAACCGACAGGAAAAAGATGCTGTCATATGCAAATGATTTCAGAGCATTCACACAAGGTTGGCGCCAGTGGCGACTCCTACAACGTGCTGACATGAGGAAAGTTTCCAACCGATTTCTCATACACAAACAGCAGTTGACCGGCGTTGCCTGGTGAAACGTTGTTGTGATCCCTCCTGTAAGGAGGAGAAATGCGTACCATTACGTTTCCGGCTTTGATAAAGGTCGAACTGTAGCCTATCGCGATTGCGGTTTATCGTATCGCGACATTGCTGCTCGCATTGGTCGAGATCCAATGACTGTTACCAGAATATCGAATCGCTGGGTTCAGGAGGGTAATACGGAACGCCGTGCTGGATCCTAACAACGGCCTCGTATCACTAGCAGTCGAGATGACAGGCATCTTATCCGCATGGCTGTAACGGATCGTGCAGTAAAGTCTCGATCCCTGAGTCAACAGATGGGGACGTTTGCAAGACAACATCCATCTGCATGAACGGTTCGACGACGTTTGCAGCAGCATGGACTATCAGCTCGGAGACCGTGGCTGCGGTTAGCCTTGACGCTGCATCACAGACAGGAGCGCCTGCGATGGTGTACTCAACGATGAACCTGGGTGCACGAATGGCAAAACGTAGTTTTTCGGATGAATCCAGGTTCTGCTTACAGCATCATGATGGTCGCATCCGTGTTTGCCGACATCGCGGTGAACGCACCTTGGAAGCGTGTATTCGTCATCGCCATACTGGCGTATCACTAGGCGTGATGGTATGGGGTGCCATTGGTTACACGTCTCGGTCACCTCTTGTTCGCATTGACGGCACTTTGAACAGTGGACGCTACATTTCAGATGTGTTACAACCCGTTGCTCTACCCTTCATTCGATCCCTGCGAAACCCTACATTTCAGGAGTATAATGCACGACCGCATGTTGCAGGTCCTATACGGGCCTTTCTGCATACAGAAAATGTTCGACTTCTGCCCTGGCCAGCACATTCTCCAGATCTCTCACCAATTGAAAACGTCTGGTCAATGGTGGCCGAGCAACTGGCTCGTCACAATACGCCAGTCACTACTCTTGATGAACTGTGGTATCGTGTTGAAGCTGCACGGGCAGCTGTACCTGTACACGCCATCGAAGGTCTGTTTGACTCAACGCCCAGGCGTATCAAGGCCGTTATTACGGCCAGAGGTGGTTGTTCTGGGTACTGATTTCTCAGGATCTATGCACCCAAATTGAGTGAAAATGTAATCACATGTCATTTCTAGTATAATAATATTTGTCCAATGAATACTCGTTTATCATCTGCATTTCTTCTTGGTGTAGCAATTGTAATGGCCAGTAGTGTATTTTTCGTCCGCTTTGGATCGGCGCCCACGTAACTGAAGTCCAAAAGGTACTGGCGGATACGCCTGTACGCCAGTGGAATGCCAGCAGTGTCGATCGGCGTTGGGTTCACGAAACTACAGAACGAAATTCTGTCGGGTGCATCCGGGAATTAACGAACATGTCATAAACACGAGCGGCTTTGTCTGCAGCGCGCTCCGAATCTCACGGACGATCACGGTAAGCTCAGTTAGACGAGACCACCGTCTGCGGAATCCACATCGATTCCTACAGAGAAGACTCCTGTCCTCCAGAATGGCGGTAAGCTCGCACAAGAACTTGTTTGAGAGAAGGTAAAAGGTATAGGGTATCTATCCAGTACGTAGCAGGTAGTGAAACTGATCACGAGTATGTAACAAGCGAGAGTGAATGCTAGCCGAGCTCTTTAAGGCTTGAGCCAGTGTGTGCGGTGGCTGAGATACAGATCCTCTGTGTGTGTGTGTGTGTGTGTGTGTGTGTGAAAGGAGGAACAGAATAGAGCGACCTGGGCGCCGCAGGGAAGAGGCCAGTGCCGCTATTACGCAACCTGGTCGTAGGCGGGAACCGAACCCGCGCACCGCCGGTTCCAGTCCCTTGCGGCACGCGGGAGAACACGATGCCTCGCAAACAGTATACGATGACTTTTCTGGAGAGCGAACGAGGCCTTTGTAGGAGTCACCACGCTTTCCGCAGGCGCATATAGTGCGAAACGCAGACTGCTCCGTCCGATCGTGAGATACGGAAGGCAGTAGACAGTGGAGGTCACTTTGACGCCTTGTTTCTTGACTTCCAGAAAGCCTTTGGCCCAGTTCTCCATAAGTCGCACAGTAAACAGTTTAGGTGACTTCAGAATTTCGGAACTGACATGCGACTAGGCTGTAGACTTCCAAGTCGACCCAACTCCTTATGTACACTCCTGGAAATGGAAAAAAGAACACATTGACACCGGTGTGTCAGACCCACCATACTTGCTCCGGACACTGCGAGAGGGCTGTACAAGCAATGATCACACGCACGGCACAGCGGACACACCAGGAACCGCGGTGTTGGCCGTCGAATGGCGCTACCTGCGCAGCATTTGTGCCACCGCCGCCGTCAGTGTCAGCCAGTTTGCCGTGGCATACGGAGCTCCATCGCAGTCTTTAACACTGGTAGCATGCCGCGACAGCGTGGACGTGAACCGTATGTGCAGTTGACGGACTTTGAGCGAGGGCGTATAGTGGGCATGCGGGAGGCCGGGTGGACGTACCGCCGAATTGCTCAACACGTGGGGCGTGAGGTCTCCACAGTACATCGATGTTGTCGCCAGTGGTCGGCGGAAGGTGCACGTGCCCGTCGAGCTGGGACCGGACCGCAGCGACGCACGGATGCACGCCAAGACCGTAGGATCCTACGCAGTGCCGTAGGGGACCGCACCGCCACTTCCCAGCAAATTAGGGACACTGTTGCTCCTGGGGTATCGGCGAGGACCATTCGCAACCGTCTCCATGAAGCTGGGCTACGGTCCCGCACACCGTTAGGCCGTCTTCCGCTCACGCCCCAACATCGTGCAGCCCGCCTCCAGTGGTGTCGCGACAGGCGTGAATGGAGGGACGAATGGAGACGTGTCGTCTTGAGCGATGAGAGTCGCTTCTGCCTTGGTGCCAATGATGGTCGTATGCGTGTTTGGCGCCGTGCAGGTGAGCGCCACAATCAGGACTGCATACGACCGAGGCACACAGGGCCAACACCCGGCATCATGGTGTGGGGAGCGATCTCCTACACTGGCCGTACACCACTGGTGATCGTCGAGGGGACACTGAATAGTGCACGGTACATCCAAACCGTCATCGAACCCATCGTTCTACCATTCCTAGACCGGCAAGGGAACTTGCTGTTCCAACAGGACAATGCACGTCCGCATGTATCCCGTGCCACCCAACGTGCTCTAGAAGGTGTAAGTCACCTACCCTGGCCAGCAAGATCTCCGGATCTGTCCCCCATTGAGCATGTTTGGGACTGGATGAAGCGTCGTCTCACGCGGTCTGCACGTCCAGCACGAACGCTGGTCCAACTGAGGCGCCAGGTGGAAATGGCATGGCAAGCCGTTCCACAGGACTACATCCAGCATCTCTACGATCGTCTCCATGGGAGAATAGCAGCCTGCATTGCTGCGAAAGGTGGATATACACTGTACTAGTGCCGACATTGTGCATGCTCTGCTGCCTGTGTCTATGTGCCTGTGGTTCTGTCAGTGTGATCATGTGATGTATCTGACCCCAGGAATGTGTCAATAAAGTTTCCCCTTCCTGGGACAATGAATTCACGGTGTTCTTATTTCAATTTCCAGGAGTGTATTCTTAATTGAGGGAGGGAGACGGTGAATGCTAAGTCTCTGCTGTTCACGGTGCACAGTGGGTGTGTAACTGACACAGCGGATAACACATGCAGTGCTGTGAGTCCACTGACAGATGACGTACTTGTGTACCAGTAGGAACTTTAACGAAATGCAGAAGGGCTTGCAGATGATCTGCGCTTGGTATAAAGGTTGCACCTGACTCTTACCATCAATAAATGCAATTAAAAGGGCGTTAATAGACAGAATGATGCGATATTGTAGGACTGCAGCATTGATGGTTATTCATCGAAATCAGCCGCAGCCTACATTTTTTATTTACTTATCTATTTAACCTGAGCTGATCAGGACTACAGGCACTCTCTTACATCGGACCAGTGTTTCACACATACAGTGCTTTTTTTCGCATCGCACTTGCCTAAGAAATAACAATTTTTAATAAAAATTGTATAACAAATACGAGAGGTGTTCAGTAAGTAATGCAACACGTCTTTCCTATGCCACTTTAGGTAGGAAAAATGCGGAAGTCGTTGTGGCACGTCATTGAATATTCCAGCTCCAGCCTGTATAGTTTGATGAAGTTCGAATAGCCTTCAAAATGGCGTCAGTAACGGAGGGACTTTCCAGGCAGAGCTCTCACTGAGATTCTTTTGACGGAAAACTAGAGCATCGCAGATATTCACAGGCGCTTGTAGAATGTCTACGGAGACCTGGCAGTGAACAAAAGCACGGTGAGTCGTCGGACGAGGTGTCTGCCTACATCGCAACGAGGTGGCGCAAACCTGTACCATCTCCAGCGTGCCGGCCGGCAGCACACAACTGAGACTGCTGCAAACTGGAACGTGCGGACACTCTCATTTGAGATGATCGACGGATCACAATCGTGCACCTCGCTGCACAATTACACGTATCTGTCGCTAGTGCTGACACGCTTGTTCACTAGTTGGGGGTACTTCCAGGTATGTGCCCACTTTGTTCCTCGCCTACATCTCGGATCTTGCACCTTCCGACTTCCATCCGTTTGGTCCAATAAAGGATGCACTCCGCGGTGAGCATAACTTGGATGATGGGGAGGTTACTGATGCAGCTCCGATGTCGAGCAGTAAGGTACCATGCGGGCATACAGACACTCCCAGAAGGGCGCTGTAAGGCCATCGCATTGAACGGAAATTATGTTGAATAACAGGGCTTTGTAACCAAATGATTGGAGAACAGTATGGTTACTGCAGTCCTGAATAAAACCAGTCTGCTTTCAGAAAAAAATGTGTTGCATTTAATATGACGAATGGTATTAAAATGATTAGAGTGTGTGCAATGGCAATGTGAGTAAATAATGCTGGCTCTGAACTAATAATACTGACTATGAACTAATGAAATTAATATTGGCATTACTTGTATTACTGCCGCTACTGCCACTAATAGCGATGATGATGATGATAATAATAATAATCTCATTATTTTGTACAGCTACAAATTGTTTCTATATCTGCCACTTTCATTTTTGTCATAGTTATTATTATGTCACATTATTTTGTCATTATTATTATTATTTCTTTACTTTCTCAGACGTTAAGTCTGGTTGAGAATGGAAAGTGACGCGGACCTTGATCAAGCGTCACTTCCTATTACCTGTACGGTATGTGTTATATTGCATTTAGGAACTTTCGGGTAATTGAACATGTATCAATAATTACGGATTTCTGTAGTTGTATATATACGTTTGGATGTAGCTGTATTGCATTGATGTACTGGTTGATATTGTGTGGTATGACTCCTGTAGTTGATACTATAATTGGTATGATGTCAACTTTATCCTGATGCCACATGTCTTTGACTTCCTCAGCCAGTTGGATGTATTTTTCAATTTTTTCTCCTGTTTTCTTTTGTATATTTGTTGTATTGGGTATGGATATTTCGATTAGTTGTGTTAATTTCTTCTTTTTATTGGTGAGTATGATGTCAGGTTTGTTATGTGGCGTTGTTTTATCTGTTATAATGGTTCTGTTCCAGTATAATTTGTATTCATCATTCTCCAGTACATTTTGTGGTGCATACTTGTATGTAGGAACTTGTTGTTTTAAAAGTTTATGTTGTAAGGCAAGCTGTTGATGTATTATTTTTGCGACATTGTCATGTCTTCTGGGGTATTCTGTATTTGCTAGTATTGTACATCCGCTTGTGATGTGATCTACCGTTTCTATTTGTTGTTTACAAAGTCTGCATTTATCTGTTGTGGTATTGGGATCTTTAATAATATGCTTGCTGTAATACCTGGTGTTTATTGTTTGATCCTGTATTGCAATCATGAATCCTTCTGTCTCACTGTATATATTGCCTTTTCTTAGCCATGTGTTGGATGCGTCTTGATCGATGTGTGGCTGTGTTAGATGATACGGGTGCTTGCCATGAAGTGTTTTCTTTTTCCAATTTACTTTCTTCGTATCTGTTGATGTTATGTGGTCTAACGGGTTGTAGAGGTGGTTATGAAATTGTAGTGGTGTAGCCGATGTATTTATATGAGTGATTGCTTTGTGTATTTTGCTAGTTTCTGCTCGTTCTATAAAGAATTTTCTTAAATTGTCTACCTGTCCATAATGTAGGTTTTTTATATCGATAAATCCCCTTCCTCCTTCCTTTCTGCTTAATGTGAATCTTTCTGTTGCTGAATGTATGTGATGTATTCTATATTTATGGCATTGTGATCGTGTAAGTGTGTTGAGTGCTTCTAGGTCTGTGTTACTCCATTTCACTACTCCAAATGAGTAGGTCAATATTGGTATGGCATAAGTATTTATAGCTTTGGTCTTGTTTCTTGCTGTCAATTCTGTTTTCAGTGTTTTTGTTAGTCTTTGTCTATATTTTTCTTTTAGTTCTTCTTTAATATTTGTATTATCTATTCCTATTTTTTGTCTGTATCCTACATATTTATAGGCATCCGTTTTTTCCATCGCTTCTATGCAGTCGCTGTGGTTATCCAATATGTAATCTTCTTGTTTAGTGTGTTTTCCCTTGACTATACTATTTTTCTTACATTTGTCTGTTCCAAACGCCATACTTATATCATTGCTGAATACTTCTGTTATCTTTAGTAATTGGTTGAGTTGTTGATTTGTTGCTGCCAGTAGTTTTAGATCATCCATGTATAGCAAATGTGTGATTTTGTGTGGGTATGTCCCAGTGATATTGTATCCGTAATTTGTATTATTTAGCATGTTGGATAGTGGGTTCAGAGCAAGGCAGAACCAGAAAGGACTTAATGAGTCTCCTTGGTATATTCCACGCTTAATCTGTATTGGCTGTGACGTGATATTATCTGAATTTGTTTGGATATTAAGTGTGGTTTTCCAGTTTTTCATTACTATGTTTAGGAACTGTATCAATTTAGGATCTACTTTGTATATTTCCAATATTTGTAGTAACCATGAGTGGGGTACACTATCAAAAGCTTTTTGGTAATCAATGTATGCGTAGTGTAGAGACCTTTGTTTAGTTTTAGCTTGATATGTCACCTCTGCATCTATTATCAGTTGCTCTTTACATCCTCGCGCTCCTTTGCAGCAGCCTTTTTGTTCTTCATTTATAATTTTGTTCTGTGTTGTATGTGTCATTAATTTCTGTGTAATGACTGAAGTTAATATTTTGTAGATTGTTGGTAGGCATGTTATGGGGCGATATTTAGCTGGGTTTGCTGTGTCTGCTTGATCTTTAGGTTTCAGATAAGTTATTCCATGTGTAAGTGTATCAGGGAATATGTATGGGTCTGCAATGTAACTGTTAAATAATTTAGTTAGATGTGAATGTGTTGAGGTGAACTTCTTTAGCCAGAAATTTGCTATTTTATCATTTCCAGGGGCTTTCCAATTGTGCGTAGAATTAATTGCTCGGGTGACTTCATGTTGCAAAATTATCACTTCAGGCATTTGTGGTATCATCTTGTATGTATCTGTTTCTGCTTGTATCCACCGTGCATGCCTATTATGTTGTACCGGGTTTGACCATATGCTGCTCCAGAAGTGTTCCATGTCTCTTATGTTTGGTGGATTGTCTATTTTTATGTGTGTGTTATCTATTGTTTGGTAAAATTTCTTTTGGTTTGTGTTGAATGTTTGGTTTTGTTTCCTTCTATTTTCACTTTTTTTGTATCTTCTAAGTCGTTTCGCCAAAGCTTGTAATTTTTGCTTCTTTTCATCTAATTGCTCTATTGCTTCTTGTTGTGAGATTTTACCTAACCTTTTTCGTTTTTTGTCTGATATTTCATTTCTTATAAATTGTGTTAGCTGTCCGATGTCTTTTCTCAGTTTTTCTATTCTGATCTGTAGCCTGTGTTGCCATGCTGGTTTTGTGGATTTCTTCTGTGTGTTGGTTGGTTCTGATCTCTGCCTAGTGTGTATATTTAGTGTAGTGAGTGCTCCTACATAAACCAGTAGTTGTAACTCTTCCATAGTTGTGTATTCATTTATTTTGTTGTGTATGATTGTGTTGATAGTTTTTATTGTTGTTTCGACTTGTGGGCTATTTGGTGGTCTATGCAAGAATGGTCTAATGTCTGTATTTGTGTCTTTGTATTCTATATATGTCAACTGAAATTTTTCTTCTATATCTAACATGTGTGTCACTTCGTGTTCTATTTGTGCTTGTGCTGGTGGCTGTCTTAAAATTTCATTTTCCTCTGATTGTTTAATTGATGCGTGTTGTTCTTTGTTTGTTTGCTCTGGGATGTTTGAGTCCATTACTGTATTTTCTTCTTCTTCTTCTAATTGCACATTATTTTGTTCCAGTATTTGTTGTACTTGTTGTTTGATGTTTTCTAATTCTGACTGGGGTATCCTGTTATTTTTTATTATTACACGAATCTGATCAGCTAGACGTTGTTCTGTTAAAAATTTTAATTCTGGGTATCTGGTAATAAATGTTGTGTATACTTGTGATCTGTATCCAGTTGTGTTGGTTCCTAGGTTTGTTGCTTGGTAATAACAGAACATGAGGTGTCGATTAACTTCATCTGACCATCTCATCCTCTGTCTTTGTTTTCCTTCTAGGGTGGTTGCAGGAAGCATATCCTGCAAAACACCTCTATTTGGATTTAAATCATTTTCCAGTTGGCTAGCAGTGTCATTACCATTGTGGGCGGGCATAGGGTTCAAGCGCCGTCCCCGACCATGACGGCGCTTGTCCGAGGCTTCTTTAGCTCTGTCCTGAACCAAGTAATCACACTAAAAGGGGGGTTAGCCCTATTAGTGGTTTGTTCTTTTCGTCGCCTTTTACGACTGGCAGAACATACCGGAGGCCTATTCTTTTCCCGGGCCTCCACGGGGATTATTATTATTATTATTATTATTATTATTATTATTATTATTATTATTATTTCCCAACGACGAGGTTCTGTAGAATTAATTTTCACTGTGCAGCGGATTGTACCCCGATTTGAAACTTCCCAGCAAGACCGGTACTCAACCCTGGGACTCTTGACCCTCGCGGCCAATTGCTCTAACAACTGAGCTAACGCAGCACGCCTTACGATCTCTCCTCACAGCTTCACTTCTACTAGTACCTTACCTCCGCCTTCCAAACTTCACAAAAGTACTCCCTGCAGGAGTAGCACTTCTGGAAGAAACAATATCGCAGAGACATGGATTAGCTACAGCCTGCGTGGAGGGAGGGAGCTGGGGGGGGGGGGGGGGGGAGGGGGGGGGAATGAGTTTGGGAAGTAGTAGAAGATGAGATACTGGCGGAATTAGGGCTGCGAGGACGGGTCTTAAGTCGTGCTTGGATAGCTCAGGCGGTAGAGCACTTACCAGCAGAAGGCGAAGAGCCCAGGTTCAAGTATCGGTCCGACACACGGTTTTGATCAGGAAGCAAGTTTCAATGACGGTCTTGTATGCGAGCTCTTTCGTGCGTGAATTACACTAGCTCAGGATTCTTCTAATAAATCTGAGCTCTTTCGAACCTATTCTTCCTCATTTGCCAGTATTCTTAGCCGGTGCAGTCTGCTTAAATTTCCTTTCCCCAGAACTCGGTGTATCAGAAAACATTTATTTTGTACAGCTACAAATTCTTTTTACATCTGCCACTTACATTTTTGTTATTATAATAATAATAATAATAATAATAACCCCACCCATGGTTACTACAAACATTGGAAATATACAAAGTAGATCCTAAATTGATACAGTTCCTAAACATAGTAATGAAAAATTGGAAAACCACACTTAATATCCAAATAATATCACATGACAGCCAATACAGATTAAGCGTGGAATATACCAAGGAGACTCATTAAGTCCTTTCTGGTTCTGCCTTGCTCTGAACCCACTATCCAACATGCTAAATAATACAAATTATGGATACAATATTACTGGAACATACCCACACAAAATCACACATTTGCTATACATGGATGATCTAAAACTACTGGCAGCAACAAATCAACAACTCAACCAATTACTAAAGATAACAGAAGTATTCAGCAATGATATAAATATGGATTTTGGAACAGACAAATGTAAGAAAAATAGCATAGTCAAGGGAAAACACACTAAACAAGAAGATTACTTATTGGATAACCACAGCAACTGCATAGAAGCGATGGAAAAAACAGATGCCTATAAATATCTAGGATACAGACAAAAAATAGGAATAGATAATACAAATATTAAAGAAGAACTAAAAGAAAAATATAGACAAAGACTAAAAAAATACTGAAAACAGAACAGTCACCAAGAAACAAGACAAAAGCTATAAATACCTATGCTATACCAATATTGACCTACTCATTTGGAGTAGTGAAATGGAGTAACACAGACCTAGAAGCACTCAATACACTTACACGATCACAATGCCACAAATATAGAATACATCACATACATTCAGCAACAGAAAGATTCACATTAAGCAGAAAGGAAGGAGGAAGGGGATTTATTGACATAAAAAACTTACATTATGGACAGGTAGACTATTTAAGAAAATTCTATATAGAACGAGCAGAAACTAGCAAAATATACAAAGCAATCACTCATATAAATACATTGGCTACACCATTGCAATTTCATAACCACTTCTAGAACTCTTTAGATCACATAACATCAACAGATACGAAGAAAGTAAATTGGAAAAAGAAAACACTACATGGCAAGCACCTGTATCATCTAACACAGCCACACATCGATAAGACGCATCCCACACATGGCTAAGAAAAGGCAATATATACAGTGAGACGGAAGGATTCATGATTGCAATACAGGATCAAACAATAAACACCAGGTATTACAGCAAGCATATTATTAAAGATCCCAATACCACAACAGATAAATGCAGACTTTGCAAACAACAAATAGAAACAGTAGATCACATCACAAGCGGATGTACAATACTAGCAAATACAGAATACCCCAGAATACATGACAATGTAGCAAAAATAATACATCAACAACTCACCATACAACATAAACTTATAAAACAACATGTTCCCACATACAAGTATGCAACACAAAATGTACTGCAGAATGATGAATACAAATTATACTGGAACAGAACCATTGTAACAGACAAAACAACACCACATAACAAACCTGACATTATACTCACCAATAAAAAGAAGAAATTAACACAACTAATCGAAATATCCATACCCAATACAACAAATATACAAAAGAAAACAGGAGAAAAAATTGAAAAATACATCCAGCTGGCTGAGGAAGTCAAGGACATGTGGCATCAGGATAAAGTTGACATTATACCAATTATACTATCAACTACAGGAGTCATACTACACAATATCAACCAGTACATCAATGCAATACAGCTACATCCAAACGTATATATACAACTACAGAAATCCCTAATTATTGATATATGTTCAACTACCCGAAAGTTCCTAAATGCAATGTAACATATACCGTACAGTTAAAAGGAAGTCACGCTTGATCAAGGTCCGCGTCACTTTCCATTTTTAACCACACATAACGTCTGAGAAAAGAAATAATAATAATAATAATAATAATAATAATGACAAAATAATATTACATAATAATAACTCTCCCCTCTCATTTCCGTGTGGCACGAGAAACTTTTGCCGTACTACACCTTTAATTGTAAACACAATTTGTGCTTTTTAAACACTTTTGGCAGCACTCAAAACAAACATTACATAATTTCACTATATTTTTTCATAGGGTAAATGCATTTTGGAGCCCTTTTATATGGACACTTTTGCTTCGAACATGTTTCCTCTCATATTGATGAGCATTCCTCCTGAGACATCCTGTATGTTCTGTGAACTGGATAAAGAAACAGTAGTGTCATATGTCAACAAGTAACTTGAAGCTTTTATCTAAGGACAGGAGCATGCCATGCAGGAACTGTGGCTCACATTTAAAAGAATAGTTGAAAGTACCCTTTATAGATATGTACCCCCACAGAACAGTTTATGCTTGGAGGAACCCATCCATGGTTGACAGTCACTGGGAAGAAATTCTCAAAGAAAGAGAGACTAGCCTACTGTTGGTTCAAATGGCTCTGAGCACTATGGGACTTAACGTCTATGGTCATCAGTCCCCTAGAACTTAGAACTACTTAAACCTAACTAACCCAAGGACATCACACAACACCCAGTCATCACGAGGCAGAGAAAATCCCTGACCCCGCCAGGAATCGAACCCGGGCATGGGAAGCGAGAACACTACCGCACGACCACAGGCTGCGGACGTACTAGCCTACTGTATTATAGAGGTAAAACAAAGCAGACAGCTATAGATACAGAGATTAATTCTTGTACCACTGAAAGATGAGTGGAATAGGTATTAGTGTCAGTGGTGTTGAGAAATATCTGAAATTGTTACAACTGTATAAAGCTCCAGGACCTAACTGAATCTTACTGAATTTGCAGCTGAGTCAGCCCTTCTTTTAACTAGAAAAAAAAGCAGTGCCCAGTGCTTGGAAAAAAGATGTAGAGGTAGAGGTCACACTCGTCTACAAGCAGGGTAGCAGAATTTATCCACAAAACTGCCGTCCCGTATCTGTGATATCTCTTCTTTGTAGTATTATGAACTCAGATATAATGAGGTATCTCTAACAGAATGACCTCCTCCATGCCAACCAGCATGAATTACAAAAACATCAATCATGTGAAACCCAACTCACAATTCTGTTCAAAAGAGACAAATAAAAAATGACTATAATGTCAGTGAGTTACTGTTGGAATTGGCCAACTCATATAAATGCCTGGATGTAACACTTTGTAGGGATATGAAATAGAAGGATCACATAGGCTCAGTTGCGGGTAAAGTACCTGGCAGACTTTGGTTTATTGGTAGAATACTAGGGAAGTTAAATGAGACTAGAAAGTAGCCTGCATTCAAAACACTCGTGCAATCCTCCTCAGAATATTATTGGAGTGAGTGGGACCCATACCAAGTAGGACTAATGAAGGATAGTGAACAGATACAGAGGAGGACAGCACGAACAGCCTCAGGTTTCTTTGACCCAGGGAGGACTGACATGAAGATGCTGAAAGAACTGAACTGGCAGACACAAGATATCCCATGAAAATATACTTACAAAGTTTCTAGAACCAGCCTGAAGTGATGAAAATATGTGTAGTGTTCAAAAGTTGTGCAACAAATTTTTTTCTCAGCCAATTTCAGTTGAAAAAATGTGGAACTGGTTCTGGGGACATATGGAATATTCCAGCTTCAGCCCCTATAACTTCTTAAATTCCAGTACATGGCAGCACTGTTTGTAGCCTTCAGGGAGAGTCTAAAACAGAGGCGCATTCCAAGCAGAAAGCTGTCACCGAGGCTTTTTTTTTTTTGAGAAAATAGGAGCATCACGGATATTCACAGGTGCTTGCAGAATGTCTGCAGAGACCTGTCAATGAATGGTGAATCATTGGGTGAGTTGGGTGAGGTGTCTGTCACGGTCATGCAGATCTGTCCGATCTCCCACATGCCAGCCAGTTGCACACAATTACGACTCCTGCAATGTTAGACTTCAAGTGTTCATCATTGCAAAATGCAAATGATCCTTCTCATCCTCCATAACAATGGAAGGCCTCACACATGGCTGTGCACCTGATAGCAGCTCTCAAAACTTCATTGGGCTGTTCTGCCTCATCCACCCTACAACCTAGCTCTCACACCTTCATACTTCCGTCTCTTTGGCACAATGAAGAATGTATTCCGTGGGGAGCAGTATGTGGATGAGGAGAGATTACTGATGCAGCTAGACATTGGCTCTAACGTCAACTAGTAGAGCGGTACCACGTGGGCATAAAGGCCCTCTCAGGAAGGTGGTGTAAGGCCGTTGGATTCAACAGAGATTGTGTTGAAAAATAGGGTTTTGTAACCAAAAGAGTGAGGAATAATTGCTTGTTGAATAACTGTCATACTACAACCCCTATATATTGCTCCCACAGGAGCTGCAAAGACAAGCTAAGAATAATTATAGCATGCACTGAGCCTTTTAATCAGTCATTTTCTCCCAATATCTGTACATGAATACAACAGTAGGAAGTGCTAATAACTGGTACAAAGGAAACACTGTCATGTGCTTCAAATTGGTTTGCAGACTACAGATGTTGATTAGTTAAACCAACTGAAAGTTACACATGGAGGCAAAACTGTTCTACCACCTAGCTGGGAGGGGGTAGAGAAACTGGCTGTTAATACCTATCACCTGATCTCAACTCTGGGGTTTTAGATGAAAATTAACACACGCCTACGAAGGACGCCCGAGTTGCCTTTACCGTGCCTAGTATCGTCAACAGCTGCTGCATATTCTCCTGTGTTGGACGCATAATAACCAGAAGTAGATGAGTACCCAATTGAGAATCTTATCTGCAATTAACCCTTTGACCCACTCAGATGAATGATGGCACACTGCTGCTTGAAACAACTGTAGGCAAGTTGCCTTTTTAAGTTTTCATAAATTAGTACTAGCTGCAACCCTGCAGACACTTTAAATACATGGATATGATTGACAGCCTTCTGCTTCTGTCACAAGTTCTTTGTTACAGTTGTATACAAAACTTAGAAATTTAGGTGCTTGCATGTGCCTGTAGTTCATTTTAACTGTAGAGAAGAAGGAAAATAATTAAAATCGCTTGTTGTCCTTTGATCACATAACAACAGAATTCTGTATAAAAATTGTTTGGTGTTTAATAGAACACAACTATATTTTGTTTTCTAGGATGATGAAAGTGCTATAAAATGGTGGAAAGGCCTATTTATCACGAGTAAAGTAAAACTAATGTATGTCACTATCAGAAGTATATTTATCTGCTCAACAAAATAACAACAACAGAAGGATGTGATTTAGTCCTCCCCTGCAAAATAAATTACCATAGTTTTGATCTTCATTTTGACAATCTAAATATAATTAATTTTCCTGTAACAAATGCAACAGTATACTTGCAGAAAATGCTTTTCTGTGGGGCATCAAAAGTATACTGGAACAGAGGAAGTGAACTCTGTTTAATGTCGCACCTGCTATTACTGCCTCCTCTGTTTTATCATCACCAATTATGAAAGAACTGGAAATATCTGGACTGAGTGCAATAGTCACTAACTCCATCTCAGCTGACTGGCTACACTGGGGTAAAATGTCTCCCTTCTACATTTTCTCGGGCAAGCTTCTGATTTGATCGTCACCTCGTATGCTAGCACCAGAAACTAGCAGTACCTTTCGGACACACTAACATACTCACTAGCTAACCTATTCCACTGAACAAGTCTACCTGTCCCCTAGCAGAAAGCAGCTGAGCATGTGGAAGGCTGTGGAGTAGCTATGCAGTGCTGTGGTACTCACTTTATGTAGGGGATGTTGGCCACCACATGGTACTTGGACCCGGGGTCAAAGTCGATCTCCGACCTCAGCACGGGCGGCTTCACTCCACTGTAGTTCTCCCTGGAAGAAAATGGCTCACATTCATAAAAAATTTTGACACTGACATAAATTTGTCTGTAGCTACTGTGTCTGTGACTTTTAATCCAGTAACATCCAACATAAACAGCACAATTGGCTTTACTTTTGAGACCTGAAAATTTATGAAACTAATTTGAAGAGTGTCACATTGTTTATAAACTAACACTCAACATTAATTAAGAAATTAATTTTTTATTTTAAAACTATCATCACTGAACAAAATTTCATTACACAATAAGAAGTTACTAGATTCCAGAATGAATCTTTCACTATGAAAAAGAATTTGTGACGTAGGAGAGGTGGTTCTGGGAGAAGCAAACCTGTGAGGCTGGGTTGTAAGCCATACTTGCATGCTCAGTTGGTAAGAGCACTGCCCACAAAAGACAAAGCTCCATATTTGCATCCCTGTCTGGCAGACAGTTTTAATATGTCAGCGTGTTTTAAAAAGCTTCTTCCATAATGTACTTTTTTTGACTATTCATTTTTGCTGTGATTTGATTTAAATCTGATGTAACTACTTAGTGCAGTTTTTGTTCATCAGTTAGTACAGATCCCTATATATGAAGGGACTGAAAAAAATAAATTACACATTGTTATGGGAGGTGAAGTAATACCTACTGAATGCTGCACTACACTTCAAAGTGACATACATGACAGTATTTTTCAACACACGCACCAGGTCTCTGTAAACAATGGTCGGAACAGTCTACCAATCACTCAATTCCTCAGTAGTAGGAATCTTCTCCTGTTATGGGGCCATTCTAAGACCATTGTGTGAACATCCTCACTGTTTGAAAATCTGTGACTGCTACAGATCAGTTCTTCTGTTGCTAGAACTCTGTCGTCCGGTCGATGTCGACGGTGTTCCTTCCCGACTGGCATCACCTACATCTGTGCGGCCTCGGTGAAACTGTTGGCTCTACAGCCTGATGTGACATTGTATTTGATCCACATACCACCAGAATTTCACCGTGAAACAGTGTGCAATTTAGATGTTTCACCCACAAAAATCATACTGTTCTGCATACTTCAACTTTTGAGGATGTTACCAGTTGCTGCGCTATTTCACTGCCGCATGATGATGCACAGGTTAACTGTACCACAGCAGAACTGTGTGTGCAGAAAACTGTGAACATACACTCTCTTCTGATAATGGACCAACCTTTTTGCACAGTAGTCTCAGGGTGGGACGACATGTGTAACTTACTTTCAGGAGTCATCTCATACATTTAATGAACTACAGTTCTAAGTACAGTGATTCACACTTTAAATGGTCTCAAAAATGTGATCAGACTCTTGGTGCTCTCTTGTCTGCAAGAATCTCTCTCCTGGAACATTCCAAATTTCAACAGTTGAATAATCACTTCACTACAGTCCTCTTATAGTTGTGGAAATGAGGTCATGTCATATTTTGTGCGTATATTTGTGTTTGTTTGTGTGTCTATCGACCTGCCAGCGCTTTTGTTTGGTAAGTCTCATCATCTTTCTTTTTAGATATATTTTTTCCACGTGGAATGTTTCCCTCTGTTATATATATATATATATATATATATATATATATATATATATATATATATATATATATATATATATATATATATATATATATACTCAAACAAATGTCACATATAAATACAAACTATGTAGGAAAGTTAATTCAACAGCAATAGAGAGTTTTTTAAACATTGTCAAGGAACAAGAGTGGCAGGATGTTTATAGTGCCAATAATATAGATGATAAATATAATGCTTTCCTTAACACATTTCTAAATGGGGTACTAGCAGTAATGGACAGCCTAGGTGGCTGATATCATGTAGAACAAAGCGGGACTTACATCAAAATGTTAGAAGTAGCCACAATCAAGCTACAGTAGCCCACTACAAACAGTACTGTAAGGTACTTAAAATGTTATTAGCAAGGCAAAGAGTATGTGGTATGCAAATAGAATATCTAATTCACAGGATAAAATTAAAACCATATGGTCAGTTGTGAAGGAAGTGTCGGGTCAGCAGAACGAGGTCGACGATATAAAGTCAGTTCGCAGTAAAAATATTTCTGTTACTGATAAATCAGATATATGTGCAGTATTTAACAATCATTTTCTGACCATTGATGGTGAATTAAATAAAAATTCAGTTTCTACAGGGAATCATATAACACTCTTGGCAAATGCCTTTCCGAGATTGATGTCTGAAATATTCCTCTGTGATACAGACAGGGGGAGACTGAGTCAATATTTGAATCATTGAAGACTAAGGACCCTCATGGATATGATGGAGTGCCTAGCAGAATATTACTGTGCTGCACATCTTAACCCCCTTATTTAGCCATATTTGTAATTTTTTGTTTAGGAACGGTCAGTTTCCAGAACGATTTAAGTACTCAGTAGTAAAGCCGCCTTATAAAAAGGGAGAAAGGGATAATGTAGATAATTGTAGACCTATTTCTATGCCATCAGTGTTTGCTAAAGTTATTGAAAAGCCTGCATAGGATAATTGATCATTTTATATCGGTCGATATGCTGTCAAATGTACAGTTCGGCTGTAGAAGTCATTTAACAACTGAAGATGCTATATTCTCTTTTCTCTGTGAGGTACTGGCTGGGTTAAACAAAAGGTTTCAAATGCTAGGCATATTTTTTTTATTTAACTAAGGTGTTTGATTGTGTCGATCACAAAATATTGCTCCAGAAGTTGGACCATTACGGAATATGGGGAGTAGCTCACAGTTGGTTGACCTCTTACTTTAGCAACAGTCAGCAAAAGTTCATTATTCACAATGTTGAGAATGGCTGTGATGTGGGGTCTGAGTGGGGTACAGTTAAGTGTGGATGCCCCAGGGATCAGTGTTGGGGCCAATCCTGTTCCTTATTTATATAAATGATATGCCCTCTAGTATTATGAATAATTCTAAAATATTTCTGTTTGCTGATGACACTAGATTGGTAGTAAAGTCTGTTGTGTGCAACATTGGTCCGGTTTCAAATAATGCAGTTCATGACCTAAGTTCATGGCTTGTAGAAAATAAACTAATGCTAAATCACAGTAAGACTCAGTTTTTACAGTTTCTCACACACACAATTCAACACAACGTGGTGTTTTAATTTCACAGAATGGGTATACAATTAGTGAAACTGAACAGTTCAAATTTCTAGGTGTTCAGATAGATGTAAACTGTCGTGGAAAGCCCACGTTCAGGATCTCGTTCAAAGACTTAATGCTACCATTTTTGCTACTCAAATGGTATATGAAGTGAGTGATCGTTCAACACAATAATCAGTCTACTTTGCTTATTTTCATTTGCTTATGTGGTACGGTATTATATTTTGGGGTAACTCTTCCCATTCGAAAAGGATATTTTTGGCTCAGAAGTGGGCAGTTTGGGCGATAAGTAGTGTAAGTACAGGAACCTCTTGTCAACCCCTGTTCATGAGTCTGGGTATTTTGACATTGGCCCCTCCCTCTCCCCCCCCCCTCTCTCTCTATCTCTCTCTATCCTTACAGTAATTTCTTGTTAACAATATTAGCTTATTCGCAAGAATAAGCAACTTTCACTCAGTTAATACTCAGCAGTTAATACTCATGTTTCCATGTAAGGTTTATAAAGATTGCTACCAGAGACTCTGCAATGGGAATGTGGGAATAACGTATTAGGGTCATTCACAAAGAAACCAACCAGAGGCTGTAAAATGAAAACCTTCGCTGGAGGGATCGATCGTAATGCCGTTGCCTGTGGAAGAATGTGCAGTTCCGACGAGAGTGCCGAGGCCCCAGACTCACTGACAGAGGCACACAGGTGACGACAGTGAGAACTTGCGGGCACAGTGCCACCCACTGTTCCACGTAGTGCTGCAAACAGTGAAATGGAGGCTGCAAAAGAAGAGCGAACAGATGTAGTGTGTTTGCTGACAGTGGAAGTAGTGCAGGGAATGGCATAATTATAAGAAGAGCATTGCATATGCATCACAAGAGTCAAGATGTGGCACAAGCAATTCGAGGAAGGACGGATGTCACTGGCCGATGACATACGATCTGGAATGCCACACTGCTGTACCGTTATCACTGTTCTGTAAGTGAATGTCGTCGTTACTAAAGACTGGTGGGTTACAGTGGCAGCCGTTGCCTCAGAGTTCAGCACTCTCCTTCTAGTGTAAGGAAATGCAGTACACTGCTTTGCTCATCTTTTGAAGCCTCCATTTCATTGTTTTCAGCACTACTGTCATAGTTATTAAGTCATACCACTTATTAAATTGCACTAAGAGCTTTATCAGCAAGCAAATATGAAACTGAAGTACAAAAGTACCCCACAAGGTCCAAGGCACTGAGTGTATTTAAATGTAAACGAAGATTCTTAAATACGCAGTGGACGGTTGACGCATGCAAGTGCTTACTCTGTCGAGATGGGAGAGTGTGTCTGTGTCCCTCTAGTGGTGAGTTTGGGGCCTCAGTGCTGTCGCAGGGATTGCCCCTTCTTCTGTAAGCAATGGTGTAACAATCCTATCGGTGGTTTTCCTTTTATAGCTTCCGGCTTTTTTCTTTTAAAATGACAACAATACATCACTCGTGTAGGATCGGCCAGAGACCTCCACCAAATCCTTTCGACCCGGTGGTGCTACTCTGTTCCCACATACCTCCTGGAGGAACCTCTAACAGTGGTGTTTCGAAATCATCGGTGGAAATGCCAGTGGTAACGAGAGGTCAAATCAGAACTGGAGGTGTGCCCAGGCAGTGCTGACGATTTAGGCAGCTACTCACGGTAAGCTGTAAGTCGGGTTTCGTGATCTTGTGTAGCATTCATTTTTGTTAGCTGCCATATATCTGCTACGTTGCAAATGCAGTATTGCTGAAAAGTTTTTGACGATATCGATAAATGTCACAGTGAATTCCTTGACTTTATCCCTGTCATCTGTACATCTCAGTGGCGGTCCTGTGGATCGTCGGAAAAAAAATATAAAACAGACTGACTGATTTCCTTCTTTCATTCTACATTCTTGTACAACTCTGCTACTTCTCTTACCTCAATGGTGGAACTTTCTGTCGTTTGAAAAAAATCTAATGGAACTTCACAGGGAATATGTCACTAACCGGAGGAAGATTAGAATTATCTTACACCTCGATTTTGGATACATCGGGACTATTTAAAGACAGAGAGTGTACATCAACAGGGGTTTACTACCTATACACCATTTAGCTCAATCTACTTACAAAATGTGTGTCAAAGGAGCCTTTACAAGGAAGGAATAAGATTCTTCATGGCACAGAACAGTCCTGAAGATTTATGTATATTGATGACTTTGTGCTCTTGGCTACACAAGAAGGAACCTGATAAACATTTAATATCCCAATGGAAACAAGAAAGAACTATTGAATGACTGAAAATGTAGGTCCACTGCAATTTCGTTGTTGTTAATGGTAAACTGTAGCATCAAAAAAATTACAGAGGCTAACCCCTGCAAAATCTGCATTTATAATGAAAAAGTCCAGTCTGAATTGTACAAACCATCTCTAAAAGGATGTGTTGAGTATTTTGCACTGGGTGGCTCAGAAACACAAAAATTGTGGAAATGGAAAGGGAAAATGTAAACTGTTGTAAGATCTGGCAAATGTACATCAAATTCAGATGCCGTAAGTCCCCTATGGACTTGTAACCATCTAAGTGATAGAGGTTTTCTTTCTTTAAATCATAGGAGAACTATGCATCACACAGTGGGAATGTTGTAAGTATAACTGCGTAGTGTAGGTGTGTGTGTTAAGTGTTTGTATACTGTAGTAGAATGCTGACTATTTGGATCTGTTCAGAGGGTTCTGCAAAGGTAGTAAGTACACTGTATTGAAGGATTTAAGGTGTATGTAAAGCACCACCTCCACTGTTGCTTTGAAACTGCTTCAGTATTTACAACCAGTTGTATTAATTGAATGTCATTTGTTGTCAGTCACAGTTAAGGTATGTATACAATAAAATACACTAGTTCACCACCATTCTTTGCATCTGAAAATTCACAAGTGCCTGGCACCTAGTGGACTCCTTTGATAAATATCTAAACAGTTTCGGTAGTAAGTAGCTCTTTTAGTAGTATCGTGATATAATGTCATCGAGTAAAAAAGTCATTATTTTAAGACAACAGAAACCCAAGTCAAACTAAGGCACGTGCTTATGTAAAGTGTACTCAGGTGACTGACCAACTGCAGTTGGTATCAAGTGCTGTGAAAACATATCAGTTGATCTCTCAGTGTCAATCATTAGGAGGAGTAAACCAGAAAATTTGTATGACATCAGATCTTACTGCCAAGTGCAGTGCATTCATTGATGTATGTGCTTTCTGACCAGTGCTGTTTACAGTATAACAGAACAACTTTTTATCAGTATAATGTGAAAGAGATTACATGCAAAAGGTTATAAGGAAAAATAAACAATACCAAAGTGCTTAAAGTGATTTACAAAACAACAGCATCAAAAGTAAGACACAAAACGAGGCTACATGTTATAGTGAACAGTCTACTGACTGAGCACTCAAATAAGGCTTATTGATTATTATATGTGTGTTTTAATGTGGGTTTTGGTTTTGTTTTGTGGGAATCACTGAATTGGTCATCATCTGCTGGGAGCAAATGATGTTGCTTCTCGTTCAAAGGAGATCACAGGATGACCAGCTTAGGTTTCCAATACCTGAACAGAGAGGTTTACCCATCTTAGTCGAGGGCTGTGTTTAAGGCTGAGGTTGGTGATGGAGGGATATCCCTCTGGTAGCTTCCACTGCACGGGGAGCTAGGTAATCTGGAAAGAGAAAGGGGCACTCTTCGGTGAACGCTTGGTGAGTACGGATCGTAGCTCTTAAGGGGGGTTTCAGGTGATAGGAATCAGGTTGAGTTAGGACTTCGTTATGTTTAACTGGTGAAATACTTAAGAACTTTAACTTATCTGAAGCATGTGAAGTGAGTTATTTTTTTTAATGGTTTTTAATCTTATATTTTGTGGAAATTGCTTTTGTCTTTGTGTGTCGATTTTGTGCCACGTGTTTGGTAATCGATGACCCTTCTGGTTCACCACGGCACCGCAATAGGCTTTATTTTAACAGTTTGCTTGTTTAATAAGCTACAATTTCTGCAAGAATATCTGTTCTTTCGTGCGCTTTCTACAAAGCAGCACAACAGTTTGAGTCAGAATGCACCACATGCTCTAGTTCGGCCGTTTGCAAGCAGCGGGCGCAGTTAGTATGTTAAATAATTATCGCACAGCCTCGGTTAAATCTCTGTTCAGAATAGAGCATGCGTAGAATTGTAATGCAAATCTCACTGAAATATTTTTATGGTATTAATCCAAAGGAGATGATAGTATAATTGTCTCCCACCCCCGTCTTCTGTGTTTCTTCTTGCTGTAGTTAAAATTGTGCTCTGTTTCATTCTTTCTCACGCAATTCTTACTTAAATATTTCGAGTCAGACACCAGTTATGTGTAGTTAGGATGTGCAACCAAATATTTAGTCACAATAAATAATCTACGTGAAAGATAAATTCTTTGGTGTCGATCTTACCCCCTTACTCCGATTTCCAATCCTGAATTAATCAAGTTGCTTCATGCACGAAATGGAGTGCTACTTATCTGGCTACTTAAAGAAATTTGTGTATTTTTAATTAAATTATTAAATTAATTAAACTAATAATTTTCCAGCTCCGTTTTCTTTTAATTATTAGGAAGGGCTTGAGCTGGTGGCAACCCTGAATTTCTGAATTTCTATCATTATTTGTATGAGAGAAGCAGCTATAAATGCGAGATAACATATATGGCCTGACGAGAAACGTCGTAAAGATAGTAATACATTACAAGTTGTCTGTGCAAGGATACATGAAAATAATAAAGTGGTACCCAAGTGTACTCTCAGTCAAAAACACTAAGTACTGTAATAGTTATTAAGTCATACCACTTATTATGTTGTACTAAGAGCCCTATTAGCAAACAAATATGAAACTGAAGTACAAAAGTACTCCACAAGGTCCAAGGCATTGTGTGTATTTAAATTTATAGGAAGATTCTTAAATATTAAACAATGGAAAAGACACACACACACACACACACACACACACACACACACACACACACACACACACACACTTGTGTGTGATTTCAGAAGAATACCTTCTGGCCGAAAGCTTCGAGTTTAGAAATCTTTTTTGTTATGCCTGTCTGCAACTCAACATCTCCGATACATGATTCTCAAGAATTTTATCTTATAGTAATAGCTGACTATTTGAATTTGCATCTCAGTTGCATTGCACTAAGATTGCTTAATGATTGTGCAATTAATGCAACTAGCTGTGAAAATTAAGGCATTTTCTAAAGAGCAGCTGAGACGGTGATTTACTTACACGTTTGAGTATCAATCACTGTGGCAGCACAAAAACAGAACATGTATAAAATTATTTGCAACTACTAGATGCTAGTGCAACTAGCACCGTTTGGAGCACTTATCAAATAGACACATCAGATTGGCAAAGCTCACTAGAGACCATACAGATGTGTAAGAGGGCAACTCAGAGAATTTAAATACAAGCTGTTTGAAGAAAGGACTGCAGTGAGTTAGTTGATTACACCACATTTGTACAGCGTGTACGGAACCTTACATATTACAATGGGATGATGATAAGATACAACAACACATAGATAATTGTGTTTCCCTATCTCCATACAGAATGGAGCAGGACGTGGATTAGTACTATGGTAGAAGATGGCCATTAATAACTGTAAGAGTAGTGAGATGGGAAATCCAGTGGTGACACACAAACTACTACTATCAAACAGAACTGAGGAGGTCGCTGGGCTTAACATCCCTAAATGACGAACAGAGCTCCATTGTCAACAATGTTATGGGCCCTCATACCACAATAGACTCCGTACAGGTTTGAAAGGTAAGCCAGGAGCTGCTAGAGGATCTGGCATTTGGAAACTCTGCAACACCTTTCCGCTCCTTTCTTGCCAAATGCTGGTGCTGAAAAATGTCTTTTCCCACCTGGACTTAAATCAATTATTTCTGGATGTAAATCCACTGTAGTCGTACACATTTGTGAGGTCAGCTACAGAGGATGGTTAGTTTGTACAATCAAAACTGATTAAGAGAAGATATATACTATGGTTTAGTGAAGTGTGTCAATGAAATACATAGAGGGCTGTAAGCAATTTTGTGCACTGATCTTGGAAGTTTCATTTTGTAATTACGTATGACATGCAACAGCTTCTTCAGTATTGAATGAGATCTGGCTGAGGACAGACATATAACTCTCTGTGGACATTTACTATCTTTAATTGAACCAAAATAATTGCTAAAGGGTTTGTATGATAACTGTGTGCACATTTTGTACTTTTGTGTATCAGATTGTTGATCTGTTTCATGAAATACAGGCAACATTACAAATATGGCAATGGAAAGTCACTGGTGAACTACAAATAATGGGAGTACAGACAGTAATTCACCGTACAGTTGATGTGTTGAGTGACTTACAAGTACACAAACAAGTCAGAACACTTGTAAGATTTTCAGAGTTACAGAGTCAGTTTTTGTAGGATAGCAGCCTCTTCATTTGTCATCATAAAACAGTATCGATCAGTTAATTAATTTTTTTATTTCCATACATAAAGTTCAATTACAGCCTTACAGATTTACTTTTGAAGTAATTTTGTACAAATAATGCTTATGCATGTGTTCCTATCACAGCCAAATTAGCTGTCAATACATTTTATTATTTTTTAACTACAATATAAAATTAAAATGTTTCAAACAATTATTTCAATTTACAAAATTAAATTCTTTATATTCAAATTATTGTTGTCTTTTTATGGTTCTGTGCCCCAGTCGGTAAAAATGGAACCCTTAGAGGATCACTTTGTTGTCTGTCTGTCTGTCTGTCTGTCTGTCTTTTCCTCAGGAACGGGTACATGTATCAAGTTGAAATTTATGCAGCATACTAAGGCCTATGGTCCCTTGTTGATGTAACAATTTGAAGCTTCTAAGCCAATGGAGTAAAAAGATATGGCCATATATGTCACATATTTTGATACTCACTCATCAAAATCTATAGGGTACTTCCCATTGATCTACAATGATGAAACTTGCCAAGATGTCAGATTTCACAGTACAAGTAAAGGAGAGTATCTGAAAATTGTTAATTTGTAACTATATCACACGAAAAATACATTTCTTTTGTCATTTATTATCTGAGGTCAAAACTGAAATTAAAACAATCAGTAGTTCTGCATTCAGACTGACTGGGTCACAATGGTAAAAGTCAAATATTGGGCAAAGGATATCTTTATTGTTCATATGATGCATTTCGAAATTTATCCATCATCAGATATCCAGGAGTGATTGCTGCATCTCGATATGGCTTTTCAAATTTTATGTAAAACATACTGACTGTAATAACCGTGGTTGTCTGTCTCCTGCATATTATTGAAATTATCAAAAATCTTGCAATCACTGTGACCGATATTTTGTCAGTATCAGAGTCAATAACAGGCAAAAATGGTGAAGATTCTGGGAATGGATGAACTGTCTATACACTTAATTAAGTTTGTGTGGAACTCTCAGCAGGCAAGACCTACGCACACCTGGCCAGTTTTTTTGCTGTTAGGCCTCGTTTCCGCAGCTGCAGTTATACAACTAATGTAAGTTATACACCACCTCTGGCAGTCACAAAAGATGGTACTCAATCTACATTACATTTCAAATTATTGTGACAAGCTTCCAAAAACTTTAAAACAAGAATAATCTTTTACGTCAATTCACATATATCTGTGTATCTTACTATACTGTGTTGAAAGTTATGGCAGTAGTCGTGTCAGTGTTTACAGATAGGATGCAATTGTAAGTCTGGAATGAGATTATTGAGTGCAGATGTTATGCAACCGAGAACAAGCAGCTGCGAATAAACTGAAGAATTCGACAAAAATAGATGTAGAATTTGATTCCTAAAGAGTAACACAATCATTAATTCTCCCGCATCGTATAAAGATCGAGAATCCAGGATTACAACAGAACATCCACAATGAATTTTTGACTAGATCTTTTCTACAAAAGTTCAGTAAAAATATGTTATGTTGCCTGTTCTCAAATATCTCCTCGAAGCATGGCAAAATACCTGATATGTTGGTGTAAACTGCAATTACAATTACAGTGTCAGTATATTTTGCAGCTGTAAATAGTTGCAGAAGCATTACAAACATTGCTACACTTTTGGAGACATTCTCCTTCAGAGGTAACTAGCACAGACCACATACACTAATGTGACAAAAGACACGGGATACCTCCTAATATCATGTCGGACCACCTTCTGCACAGTGTAGTGCAGGAACTCGATACGGTACAGACTCGACAAGTCGTCGGAAGTCCCCTGCAGAAATATTAGACCGTACTGCCTATATAGCCTTCCAAACTTGCGAAAGTGCTGCCGTTGCAGGTTTTTGTGGACAAACTGACCTCTTGATTACATCTCATAAATGTTTGATGGGATTCAATCTGGGTGGCCCTATCATTCATCTGAATTTTGCAAAATGTTCTCCTAACCAGTTCCAAACTATTGTGGCCCGGTAACACGGCGCACTGTCATCCGTAAAAATTCTATCGTCATTTGGGAACACCGAGTCCACAAATGGCGGCAGATGGTCTCCGAGTAGCCAAACGCAACCATTTCCAGTCTGTGATCATTTCACACGGACCAGAGGACCAAGTCCGTTCCGTGTAAACACGGTCCACACCATTACAGAGCCACCACCAGCTCGCACAGTGCCTCGTTCGCAACTCGGGTCCACGGCTTTGTGGAATCTGTGCCACATTTGAACCCTATCGTCAGCTCTTACCGAGTGAGACTGGGACTCATCTGACCGGGTCACAGTTTTCCAGTTGTCTAGGATCCAACTGACACAGTCACGAGCCCAGGGGAGGCACTGCAACCGATGTCGTGTCGTTAGCAAAGACACTCACATCGGTCGTCTGCTGTCGTAGCCCATTAATGCCAAATTTTGCCACACTGTCCTAACGGATACATTTGTTGTACGTCTCACATTGATTTGTGCGGTTGCTTGTCTTTCAGCACTGACAGCTCTACACAAATGCCACTGCTCTCGGTTCGTAAGCCACTGTGTTGTCTGTAGTGAGAGGTAATGTTTAAAATTCACTATTCTCAGTACACTTCTGATGCTGCTTTCCCTACTGATTTCTAAAATAGAATGTCTCGTGCATCTACCTCCAACTACCATTCCACATTCAAAGTCTGTTTATTCTCATCGTGCAGCCATAATCGTGTCAGATACCTTTTCACATAAATCACCTGAGAACAAATGACAGCTCCACCAGTGCGCTGTCCTTTTATACCTTTTGCACGCAGTACTACCGGCATCTGTATATTGCTATCCAAAGACTTAAGTCACCTGAATGCATGCACGTGGACCTGCACAGATGCATCACCCTGCCCTGCCTTACTAGAAAGTACCAGTATTTTAACCTGGGTGATGGGCACGATCACTGACAAGCTGTCTACAGAAATAAATGATCACTACCAAACTCTGGCCAAGAGGAGGGAGAACCACCCAATGACGGAACATGCTGCCTAGCGCAATGTAATAGACTTAAAGAGCCATTTAGAAACCCATCTTCTGTAACCCCCTCCTCTTCCTCCAAATACCAGCTTCTCTGAACTATGTATATGGAAAAACGAGAGCAGAAAGATTAGTCTTTGACATCCCACTGACAATGAGGTCATCAGAAATTGCTATGCGGATAGAAATTGTCCGCATAACACATCCACTGACCGCGACCGCGATCCTTTCGAACTCGATCTCTGCTAGCCCCTGTTCCCCTGCTCCACCACCATATACTCGACATGGGCCCATACCCTCTTCTCTGCAGCCTCCCTCTTCCTCTGTTCTGTCTTCTCCACTCTGTGCACCTGCTGTTCCCAGTCGCACTGCACTGCCAGTAAATTATACTCAGTTTCTGTAGTTCTGAAGAAGGATTGGTCCAAAGCTTAGCAATATTTTCGATCTTGCATACTTGTCTATCAATCACTCAATCTGGCAATTACTTGATGAGCTGTCACCTATACTCCATGCATTATTTACAGAAATATGGGGAGCACTATTAGATGAACATTGTGAGAATGAAAGTGGTTTAAAGTGATTTTTTCTGGTGAACTAACTCTAAATATGATGCCACAACAAAAGGTTCTGACTAGCCAAAAGTAACCCATGTGTTGAGTACACTTCAATGGCCAGACAGGAAGTGCAGCTGAGTGTAGATAAAGAAAGAAATGATCTCGTACAAGTGAAAGCCTCCTCTTGGGAGAGGTTGTCCTGTTGGTGACAACATTGTGCTCCATATTCCATCTGTTAAACATGCCACAAAGCTTGTCAAAACCGAGAAGGAAGCACGGCATTTATCGATAGCCTGTAGTTGAAAATTAAGTTTTAGTCACCAAAGGTTAGATCAATATGTGAATGTCTCAATTTCATCAAAGTGTTTCCTCCTCCCCTCTCCCCCTCCCACGTATGTCTTCAGTGCATAAACAGAGACACTGTGAACGGTGGAGCCCTTGTGAAGGACTTCCGTAGCTAAGGTACTGGATTTATGTACGTCATACAGGGCACTGGGACCAATTCTCTAGAAACTAGTGTTGGCCGTGTTTCAATGTGTGGTTTTACCTGAGACATTACTAGCCAACATCTGATTCCTAATTAAAGTAGAAACATTTCAGCCCCACTATCAACTCTGAGAACAAAAAAAATAATTGTAAGCAGACATGAGGACTCTGAGGTGCCATTGCAAGTAACCTTGCTTGTGGAAAACTACTTACCACTCTGCCAAATTATGCTAGAATGACTTTTTTTCATGTCAGAGTTATCAGATTACAAACTGAAAGAATAAAATGGAATATAAGTACACTTATGACAGTTTCAGGAGGAAACAGAAAGGTGGCAAGAAAATGTATACAGAACAGAGCATATTAGTTAGGCTTGTTTGGACCAGAAGCAGGCGACTTCGGTCACATCGAGAGTTGACGACGTGACCCAATGAGGCTGCAGTGGGTGGGGCATTCTGGAAAGGAATGTGTGTCTGGTGTTATGTGGAACCCATAGGTTAGGCTTACTGTTTCTGTCTGGGATCTCCTAAGGGATTTCCAGACTCGAATGTTTTCTCGATGGTAGGCACTACGTTTCTGATGGCAGCATCCAGTAGTTGTCTTTTGAAGGTAGAATTTGTTGCTTGTAGTCCCTGGTCTTTCAAATTTCAGCTTTGGGATAGCCGTTTGAATGCCATATAGTAGACGTCATTGTTTTAGATATGGTAGAAACGAGAGCCTCTCGGTGCTCCGTAACACGCAAGGCAAGGCAGTTTGCACATTGGGTGATAGAAAGGAATACTTGCTCTAATAGGACCGTACCTGGTAAAACATCATCATCTGGAATGAATGTTTAAATTAATGATGGCGTCTAATAAACTGTAACCTCTGCCCAGAAACTTCCCTGTAATGATTTCTGCAGGGAAGAACCACCAATACTGCATCTCAGGAATTTTAGGTGCACGTACAGTTTACATCAAAGAGACAAGATCTCTTAGAGACCCCGACCCTTATCTGCCTGTCTGAAGTCAAAAGTAGAATGCCTACCTATTTCTGTCTCTTGCATTTATCCAATATGTTCCCAATGGATATTACTGATTTCCAAACATTGAAGGCTCTGCTGAAAGGAAGACAATACTGGCCTGCTACTGACCTCCAAAAGCAGGAGCAGATCACCTCAAAGTCATCCGAAATTAAGGCTTCTCAAACACATTCCAGGTAGAAAGTTAAATGAATAAAACATTTTGTACATCCATTTGTGTGTATCAACTATCATGTTCCATGAAGTTTCCTGACAGTTACTAAATTAGAATAGCATTTTGTAACACTGCGTTGCTACCGACATTAATTTTGTGTGAGAATAAGCCAGTATCCATTCACATTATCTGTGCAGTACTGTAATGACATACCTGAGCCTCCAATAGTCACAATTGTAGCGCGTCTTGGGCGTGCGGCCCTCGAAGATGTCCCAGCGCCACAGGTCGAGCACGAGTGCGTACGGCAGGAAGGCGAGCTTATCGAGTGCCTGCGCGAACAGGTAGTTGATGTTGTGTGGCAGGTCGTCGACCGAGTTGCGCAGCAAGCCGAGTGTCTGCAAGTGCTGTGGTGTCGACACTGACAGAGCTATCGTGTCGCCCACTGCCTCGTGCAGCCCTGCGGACACAAAGGAGAGACCAGTAATTAACTTCTCCCGACAGGTTGTTCCAAAAGTAGCCCAGTGGAAGAGGTCAAGACCATCAACAATTATGGCACTGGAATGTAGTTTACCTGAATTTGCTATTATTCAGTTCTAATAATTGGCTGAGGAAAAACATGCAATAATAATATTAATTTGATAAATTTAACTGTATCAAAAGGAAAACTCACTTGAGAAAAGTATAATCTTTTGGGCAGTACTTACTTACGAAAAGCAAGTTTACAGAGTTGGTTATTGAATTATCAAAAACTTTTGGTTATTAACTATGACTGTTGCATGTGGATCTGACTGTTCATCCCTACATGTAGAGGCATGGCTTTGATTACCTTAAGAGTACAGAAAACTAATAATCATATCCAATTCAGTAACAGGAAAGAGGGTGAGAAATGGTTGTATCCTTCGAATATAAATACATATAACTGAGACCAGTTTACTTCTATAAACTGATTTTTGATGAGACTGTAAAGTCTCAAAAACAAAAATATTTGTAAGTGGCTTGTCACCCACCCAGATAGCCACGCATGTTAAAGTGCCACTTCTGGGATGGGGAAGTATATTGGATCCATCTGGCAGATTAAAAACAAGGGTCAGTGTGCCGGCCGACCTGGATTTGGTTTTTAGATAGTTCCCCATATCTGACTAGTGAATGCCAGGCTGGTATCCAAGTCCCGTCTCAGTTACACGATTTGCGGACATTTAGAAACCATTCGCACACTTTCATATGGATAACACCGCACCGTGCAGACATTTCGGGTACACGTACTCCCTCCTGTCAGGGGGAAGGGGGTAAATGGGTTGGTGACAGGAAGGGCATACATCCAACCCTTAAATTAACCATGCCACCTCCACAGTAACCATGCTCACCCAGCATAAATGTCAGACAAAGACAAAGAAAAAGAAGCTGATAAGTGGCTGGTCACAGTTATTTGAATTAATAAACAGTCATGTGCTCCACAGTGTCCATAATTGATAAGCTTAAGGTTTGTATCCTATCTCTTATGTTATTCATTCTGTATATAGAGGAGGCAGTAAAGAAAAACAAAGAAAAATTTGGAGAGAGAATTAAAGCATATAGTGAATAAATAAAAACTTTGTGGTCTGCCAATGATACAATTCTGTCAGAGGCGGCAAAAGAATTGCACAATCAGTCGAGTGTAATGGATAGCATCTTGAAAAAAGTTTATATGTTAAACATCAACAAAACGTAAATCAACAAGTAATGGAGTGTAGTCAAAATAAATAAGGTAATGCTGAGGGTCTCAGATTAGGAAATGGGACACTGAGAGTAGTAGACAAGATTTGCTATTTTTGTAGCAAAATAACTGATGATACTAGAAGTAAAGGTATAAAATATAGAGTGGAAAAATAGCAAAAGTTTTTCTGAGGAAGAGGGAGGAAGTTTCCTACAAAAGTATTTGTCTGGAGTGTTGCCTTACAAGGAAGGGAAACACGGACAAAAAAAAATGGCTCTGAGCACTATGGGACTTAATATCTGAGGTCGTCAGTCCCCTAGAACTTAGAACTACTTAAACCTAACTAACCTAAGGACATCACACACATCCATGCCCGAGGCAGAATTCGAACCTGCAACCGTAGCGGTCGCGTGGTTCCGGACTGAAGCGCCTAGAACCACTCGGCCACAGCAGCCAGCAAACACGGACAGTTTATAGAACTACCAACAAGAGAACAGAAGCTTTTTAAATGTGATACTACAGCAGACTACTGCAGATTAGATGGGTATATCAGATGAGCAATGAAGAGGTTTGGGGGTACAACCTGACTAAAAGCTGAAGATTTATGTTAGTATGCCTTACTGTGAGGTAACAAGGGATATTTAATTTGGTAATGGAGTAAAGTGTGTGTGTGCGGAGGGCGTAAAATTGTAGAGGAAGGCCAAAACTCAAATGCAATAAGCAGGTTCAAGTGAATGCATGGTGCAGCAGTTAAAGGGAGGCTGTACACAGCTTAGACTAGTGTAAGCTACAACAACAACAACAACACACTGTTTGCCTATGTGTGGCCTTTTTTTTGCGTGTTTGCATCAGTACCTGGGTTGGCAGCATCGCGGAACACCTTGGGCTGGTTGCGGTACTGCAGGAAGTACTGGATGTGCCCCATCTCATGGTGTGCTGTTACCAGGTCTGTCATGGTCACCTGGGTGCACATCTTGATCCTGTAAAGACACGACCACCATCAGAACCACCCTCTTAATTTTTAATATCAGGGCAGTTCATTGAATACCCATATTTGAACCAATAGGACTTACTTGTTGGTCATTTTGGATTTGGCAGCCATTGCAGTAAATTGTGATATGTGGTTTTTGCAGAAAAAGTGCAGTATTGTTAGAAAGATTTGCATTTTCAGATGGGAAAAGATGTGAAGAAATAAAATTGAGACTGAATGCTTTGCCATCAGTGACAACAATTCATTATTTGTTAAACAAGCTTAAATGTGGTCCAACATCTGGTTTTGATAATGATTATCCAAGACTGGCAGCAGATGTGACTGCTGAAGGTTCAAATGGCTCTGAGCACTATGGGACTCAACTTCTGAGGTCATTAGTCCCCTAGAACTTAGAACTAGTTAAACCTAACTAACCTAAGGACATCACAAACATCCATGCCCGAGGCAGGATTCGAACCTGCGACAGTAGCGGTTTTGCGGTTCCAGACTGCAGCGCCTTTAACCGCACGGCCACTTCGGCCGGCGACTGCTGAAGAAATTGGTCAAAAAGTGCAGGACAAAATTTTTGCTAATCGTCAAATGAAAATATATGAAGTATCAGAGGCTGTAGATGTGTTGAAAAGAATGGCAATTGACATTTTACATAAGTGATTGAATGAAAGTATGCTAGCAGTCTCATTTGCAGTTCAACACAGTAGAGATATTTCTGAGTGTAAAGCAGGCAAAACTAAAATTTATGGCCACCTTATCCACATAATAGTGTCAGCTCAGTCCATTATCCATCTGAATGACTAAAAACTTCACACATGAAATTTCACTTAACATGCTCCCATCAATACCTACTTCTGGTACCAGTAGGTCTTTTTGATTTTACCTGTAGGTCTTTCTGATTTGTTTGAAATTGCATACAATGAGTCTTTGTGAGTTTAAGGGTCAAGCTGTTTACAGTGAAACAGTTTTAAGACTTCCATTATTGTCTTGGCTATGATTCACATGGATGTGCTTGGGCATTTATTAGTACGAGGGCTATCCACAAAGTACATTACGTTTTGGAATTAAAAATAAATAAAGTATTGGAAATTTTTTTTATTATATACAGATGAAAGCCACACTTAAATACTACTTTTCTACATAGTTGCCATTTAAATTAAGGCACTTATCTTAGCGATGGACGAGCTTGGAAATTCCTTCGTCGTAAAATTCGGCCGCCTGCGCCTTCAACCACGTGGTTACCTCTTCTTGAAGCTGTGCGTCGTCATCAAACCGCTGCATAGCCAACCACTTCTTCATTGCTGGGAATAAGTGGAAGTCGCTCGGTGCCAGGTCGGGACTGTACGGCGGATGAGGAAACAACTCCCACTTAAAAGATTCGAAAACTTCACGAGTGGCATTTGCCGTGTGGGCCTCGGCGTTGTAGTGAATCAGCAAGATCTTTGAGCCCAACTTTCCCCTGCGCTTGTTTTGTATTGCTCTTCTGAGGTTGTACAGAGTTTGGAAATACCTTTGAGAGTTTATTGTAGTGCCTCTATCCAGGAAATCCACAAAAATCACACCTTTTCTGTCCCAAAAGACAGTCGCCACGTGGTTGAAGGCGCAGGCGGCCGAATTTTATGACGAAGGAATTTCCAAGCTCGTCCATCGCTACGATAAGTGCCTTAATTTAAATGACAACTATGAGTAGTATTTAAGTGTGGCTTTCATCGGTATATAATAAAAAAAAATTTCCAATACTTTATTTATTTTTAATTCCAAAACGTAATGTACTTTGTGGATAGCCCTCGTATATTTGTGTCATCAGCAAACATCACGATTTTGAAGATTTTTGATGGTGCGAGTTCGCCAGTGATATTCAGTTAATGTAACATTGGGGTATTTCACACTTCTTTTTGTACTGAGTCAGTTACAATTCCACAGTTCATTTACTCAGTTTCTGTTGAAATGGTGCAAAATGAAACAGTATAGAACCTCCACACCCATTACTGATGCAGAGGCACTGGGAAACATGTGACCAGACTACTGTATGTTGTTTATTTATTCGCCCAGTGAAATCTTTGGTGTACAGATGATGTGCATTCCATGTTGGACAAAGATCTTACCTACAACTTAACTGCATGTAGCATTCTACCTACAGACCATGATGAATGTTTTATGAAACAGGAGGATGGGCCACATGCAGATGCATTATGGGTGGCAAACCATCACACATACATCAACTAACTGCCACACACATGCAGTCCTGATGCTCACCCATACAACACAAGCGAGAGTAGCCATTGATGACTGGTTGTTAGTACAGATGTGTAAATGTATATGCAGGACAGGGAGTAGTGTTTGGTAATGGGAGAATCAGGCAGATGTCCATTTGTAGCTGTGGTGAGGTGAGGTGAGGGTAAACACCAGTAGCACTGACAAGGTGCACAGAATGTGACAGCTGACCATGTGCAGGGATTCTTCGGTTATTTTTGTGTGTTCTGGAATCCTATGGAAGGAATACCCACAGGAGAAGAATCTTGGGCTAAAAACTATGCACTCTAGTCAAGGCAGGACTCCACAGTGTGTAAGTGTTCTTTCTTCAAGATGCATATCTATATAGTGAGGTGACAGGCATCATGGGGTACCTCATAATACTGTGTCAGACTCCTTTTACCCATAATACTGCATAGATGTGGCACGGACCCAACACGTCATTGGAAGTCCCTTGCAGAAACATTGAGCCGTGCTGACTTTGTAGCTGTCCATAAATGTGAAAGTGTTGATAATGCAGAATTTTGTGCACAAATTGGCCTCTCATGTTATGTTCCATAAATGATTGATGGAATTCATATTGGGTGATCTGGATGGCCAAATCATTCACTGTAATTGTCCAGAATGATCTTCAAACTAATTGGGAACAACTGTTGCCCTAAAATTGTGCATTGTCATCCATAAAAATTCCACTGTTTTGTTTGGGAAAATGATGTCCACGAATGGCTGCAAATGGTCTCCACATCCAGAGGACACAGTCCCTTCCATATGAACACAGCCCACACCATTATGGAGCCACCGTCAGCTTGCACCGTGCCTCAATGACAACCTGCATCCGTGATTTTGTGGTTTCTGTGCCACACTCTAACCCTACTATTGGCTGGACTCATCTGACCAGGCCTTAGTCTTCCAGTTGTCTAGGGTCCAACCGATACGGCCACGACTCAGGTGAGACGCTGCAGGCGACGTTTGTGCTGTTAGCAATGGTATTCGTGTCATTTGTCTGCTGCCAGCCCATTAATGCTCTATTTTGCCACGCTGTCCTAACAGATACGTTTGTCATACATTCCACATTGATTCCTGTGGTTTGTGGCTATTTCACAGTGTTGCTTGTGTTTTAGTGCTGACAACTCTACACAAATGCCACTGCCCTCAGTCATTAAGTGAAAGCTGTTAGCCACTGTGTTGCCCAAGATGGAAGTTAATGCCTGAAATTTCATGTTCTCTGCGCACACTTGACCTTTTGGATCTCCGAATACTGAATTCCCTAACGGTTTCCGAAATGGAATGCCTATAGCTCCGACTATCATTTTGTGTTCAAATTCTGTTAATTTCCATCATGCAGCCACAATCAGGTCAGCAACCTTTTCTCACGAATCACCTGAATACAAATGACTGCTCCCCCAATGCTCTGCCCTTTTATACCTTGTGTAGGCAATACTAATGCTATCTGTGTAAGTGCATATCACTATCTCACAACTTGTCACCTCATCACATGACACATGTCAAGCTGTGTCCCACCTTCTTTGTAACGTGTTCAAATGTGCAGGGTTTTGTGATTGGGGTGAAGAACTGTTTATCGGTACAAGCTGGTCCGTCGGCATAAACAAAATCGGTATCAGGTGTTCCCCCACAAGAAGCTTAATAAGACGGCTCACTATCTCAGTGCAGATGTTCGGTTAATCAGATATGATCAGCAGCGGTCTCCTATTGTGTACTTGTGGTAACTGTGCTGCATACTAGAAAGTATTTTCAGTCAATTAGCATATGTAAAAGCAAAAAGAAAATAAAAATTAAACAGAAATACTGACTGACAATTACAAGTACTTTATGGGTTAGTTAGTGAACCACCAAACATACAACAGATGAAGTCAAAACAAATCAAGATGCAAAGTTTTCTGTATCCAGTAACAAGCAGAAGATGATTATAGTGAATGTGGCAGGTGATTTGCCATCACCTGTAGTCCCTCCTGTTGCAGAAGTCCCAGGCAGAGGGCTGGCAGATGACCGGCCTGTCCAGAGGCTGCTCCAGTAGGGACCTCTCCCAGAACTCCGGCGGCACGGCCGACAGGTTCAGACTGCGGTAGAAGTCGTCGGCGAGGCGGAACATGGTGAGGGGCGTGTATCCCTGTAAACAGTATACATCGGCAACTATTTCTAACTGGTTTAACTACATCTACATCTACATACGTACACTGCAAACCGGAAGTGTATGCCAGAGAGCATTTTGAATAGTATAAAACATTACAATAGCATATGGAGTCTGCAAAGAGTAACTGCTTAAATAACTCTGTGCACACTGTGATTAGTCTCATCTGTTCTTCACAGCCCCTTTGGGAGCAATAAGTAGAGGTCTGAAGTATATCTCCAGATTCTTCACTTTAAACTGATTCTTGAAATATTCTAAGTCGGCTTTTGCAGGATAATTTGTGCTCGTCTTAAAGAGTATCCCGATTCCGGTTTTTCAACATTTCCATTAGTCTCTCCCGAGACAAACAAACCTATACCCATGACTGTTGCACTTCTTCCTTTAAATTCAGTATCCCCAGTTAGTTCTATTTGACATTGTTTCCACACAGTTGAACAATAGTCTAAGATTGGATGCATAAACAATATGTAAGTAGTCTTTAAGAAAAGGTAATGCTGCCATCAACCCAAAGATTTGTTCGAAAAACTCGGTCATTTCCTAGTCTTGGTCCTGTTAGAAGTGACATGCTATTACCATTCTTAGACCTTTGAACTGACTCTCCAACACAGTTGTAAGGAGACTTACAGTGTAACAAGCATTCCGAACCATGGTGCAATTCAGCACTTTTCACATTGACAAACATTTCCACAGATGAAGTAAGTGAAAAGTGAAAGGTAAAAATCATAGGACTGACCAGGGATCAAACCTAGGCCTTTAGATCTGTAATATGGTACTTCACCACTTGGCTGCTAATCCACACAACCCCTTTGCATCCTGACAGCATGTTCACAGTATCCTGTCAAAGGACAGAATGCTGTCACCCACCTTCTCCGTGATAGGTCCACGTGATCACTCTATTTCATATCCCTACTAACTGTCGCAGACATATATTTGCACGAGCTGACCGATTCTAATCGTAGATCACCGATACTGTAGTCATAGGACACTGCTGTTTTGTTCTGCAAAGTCCTAAAACCTTACATTTCTGAACATTTGAATCAAGTTGTCAATCTTTGCACCAATGCAAAATCTTATTAACATCTGACTAAATGCACTCAAAGACAAAAAATAAAAAATGACACACCATAAAGAAATTATCCAAATGGGATGGAAATTAGTAGATGTGATGTACATGTACAAAGAAACAAATTATAACAATTTCAGAAAAATTGGACGATTTATTAAAGAGAGAGGGAGCTTCACAATTTGAGCAAGTCAGTAACGTGTCGGCCCACCTCTGGCCTCTATGCGAGCAGTTATTCAGGCGCGCTGACCGATAAGAGTTGTCGGATGTCGTCCTGAGAGATTTTGTACCAAATTGTGTCCAACTGACCTTTAGATCATCAAAATCCTGATCTATTTGGAGGGTGATGTCCATAATGCTCCAAATATTGTCAATTGTGGAGAAATCTGGTGACCTCGGTAGCCGAGGTAGTGTTCGGCAAGTGTGAAGATAAGCAGTCGATACTCACTGCGTTATGTTGCCGAAATGTAAGCCCGGGATGACTTGGCACGAAGTACAACTAAACAAGCATAGAATGTTGTTGATGTACTGATGTTCTGTAAGGGTGGCAAGTGGTCCTGCTATGAAAAGCAATTGCACCCCAGACCATCACCGCTAGTTGTCATACTGTGAGGCAGGTAACACTCAGGACAGTACCCTCCCACTGTCTGGGGTGTCTCCAGACCTGTGCTGCCTCAAATCTCATTGACTGAAGTATAATTGTCTTTGGGGACGAATCCCGCTTCGAATCGAGTGCCAATGTCCGGCAAAGACGTGTACGGAGATGCCCCCGGGACAGCGACGGGATACCGACCTGAGAATTGCCCGCTATACAGCCCGACAACAAGGAGTAACGGTCTGGGGTGCCGTACCATTTCATTTCGTAGCAGGACCCCACTGACGGTCATTCTTGGGACCCTTACAGCACAGCAGTACGTCAAAGACATTCTATGCCGCTTTTTGTTCCCTTTATGGCAAGCCATCCTTTGTTTACAGTACATCGAGATAATTTTTGCTTGCACACAGTGAGAGTTTCTACTACTTAGTCTTCACGCTTTCCAAAGCCTACTTTGGCCAGCAAGGTTGCCAGATCTCCCCCCATCAAGAACATTTGGAGCATTGTGGGCAAGGCTCTCCGACCGCACCAATCGGGGACATAATTTGGCACAATATTCCTCAGGAGGACAGACAACAATCAGTGCCAAGCCGAGTAACTGTTTGCATAAGGGTCAGAGGTGGACTAATGCACCACTCACTTGCTCACTGTGTGAAGCTCTTTCTCTTGAATAAATCATCCAATTTTTCTGAAATTGTAATTGTTTCTTTGTCTGTACATGCACATCACATCTATCGATTTCCACCCCATTCAGATAATTCCTTCATTATGTGAGTTTATTTTTGTCTTAGTATCTTTAGTCAATACTATCGAAAATTCTGAGCTTACTCTCGATATTGTCGGCCAGATCATTAATATACAACATTAACAACAACAGTCACAACACAATTCCCTGGAGTACACCTGATGTTACTTCTGCTTCTGTTAGTGACTCTCAACACAAGATAACATGCTCCATCCTTCCTACCAAAATATCCTTAATGGAGCCATTAATTTTGGTAATACCACATATGATTGTGCATTTGTTAATAAACATTGGAGTAGTTCTGTGTCAAATGTTTTTTAGAAGTCAAAAAATACTGCATCTGTCTGACTTCGTTGACCCACAGCTCTCAAGATGTCACATGAGAAAAGTGCAGTTTGGGTTTCTCATGACTGATTTTTTTTCAAAATCTGTGCTTGTTGGCATGTAGGAGGTCATTCCATTTGAGATGCCTCATTATGGTTGAGCACAGAATATGTTCTAAGATTCTGTGACAGATGGACACCACAGAGTTGGGATGGTAGTTTTGTGGATCACTTTCGTTAGCTGTATCATGACTGTGTGTTCAGTGTTTCTTGTCAAATCACTGGGCATAGTTTTTTTGGTTCAGTGATCTACAGCATATTATGGCTAAAATGGGAACTGACTTGGCTGCAAATACTGTACAGAATCTGACAATGATCCCACTTGGCCTGGGAGACTTTAAATAATGAAGAGTGTGAAGTCATCCACAAGGATACTAAAAGGAATCCTCCACGATTTAATGTTACACAATAAATCACACAAATCTAAAGGCTGTGAATGCAGCTAAACTAGGGATTATTATTGTTGTGGTCTTCAGACCAAAAATTGCCACTCCCCATGCTACTGTATCCTGTGTGAGGTTCCTCATCTCTGAATAACTACTAAAACCACACACACACACACACACACACACACACACACACACACACACACACACACACACACACATACATTCTAATAATAAATTGGTGATTCTTCAATGCCTCAGAATGCATCCTGCCAGCCAATCCTATCCTCTAGTCAGGTTGTGCCACAGTACCTCTTCCCTCATTAGTTGCATGATCTGCCCATCTAACCTTCATCTTTCTTCTGTAGCACCACATTTCAAAAGCTTCTGTTCTCTTCTTATCTGAACTTCTTATCATCCATATTATGCTTCCCTACATAGTTACACTCCATACAAGCACTTTCAGAAATGACTTCCTAATACTTAAATCTATATTCAATGTTAATAAGTTTCTGTTCTTCAGAAATGCATTCTGTCCCATTTCCAATTTACATTTTATATCCTCTACTTCAGTCATCATCAGGTATTTTGCTTCCCAAATAACAAACTCATCTACCACGTTTCCTAATATATTTCCATCAGCATTACCTGACTTAATTCGACTACATTCCATTATCCTAGTTTTGCTTTTGTTGATACTCATCTTTATCCATATTTCAAATGTCTATTCTGTTCAACTACTCTTTCAAATCCTTTGCTATCTCTGACAGAATTTCAGCTCATCAGCACACCTTAAAGTTTTTATTTCTTCTGCCTGAACTTTAATTCCTACTCCAGATTTTTCTTTGCTTTCCTTCATTGCTAGCTAAACTTAGATTGATTAACATTGGCGACAAGCTAAAATCCTATTTCACTCCCTTCTCAGCCACTGCGTCCCTTTCATTCCCCTCAATAACTGCCGTTTGGCTACTGTACAAGTTGCATATAATCCTTTGGTCCCTATATTGTACCCTTGCTACCTTCAGAATTTCAAAGAGGGTATTTCACTCAACATTTTCAAAAGCTTTTTCTAAGTCTACAAATGCCATTAATGTAGCTTTGCCTTTCCTTAAGCTATCTTGCAAGATAAGTTGTAGGGTCAATATTACCTCACCTTGTCTTGCATATCTCCAAAATGCTTTCTTTGGAATTGGAATTATTATATTCTGCTTGAAGTCAGAGGGTATTTCAGCTGTCTCATACATCTTGTGCACCAAATGGTAGAGTTTTGTCACAATTGGTCTCCCAAGAGTATCAGTAGTTCTGATGGAATGTCGTCTTCTTCCAGGGCCTCGTTTCGACTTAAGCCTCTCACTACTCTTAACTTCTGATCGCAGTACTATATCTCACCTTCATTTATGTCCTCTTCCAATTCTATAACATTGCCTTCAACAGTTCATTTCCTGTGGAGAGCCCCTCTATTTACTCCTTCCACCTTCCAGCTTTCCCTTCTTTGCTTCATACTTGTTTTCTGTCTGAACTCCTGATATTCATACAGATTAATCTGCCATGAGTAATGAGTATGATGGGCAAACATCTATTAGGCGCACTACGAATGTAGTGGTGTGGACATGTTGGGAATGTGGATCTCACAGGAAGCGTGCAAGGGATAAGTCCCTGCAGACGCACTACCCGCTGTGCCCGCGGTGGCTCAGATGGATAGGGCGTCTGCCATGTAAGCAGGAAATCCCGGGTTCGAATCCCGGTCGGGGCACACATTTTCAACATGTCCCCAATTAAGTACATCAACGCCTGTTTGCAGCTAGGGTGTCCATTTAATTATCATTTTATTCATACAGTTCCCAGTGTCTCACCAGATTTTTGTAGGTGGTATCTATCTTTCCTGGTTATGCATGCTTCTGTATCCATACATTTGTCCACTAGCCATTCCTGCTTAGCCATTTTGTACTGCCTGTCAATCTCATTTTTAGATGTTTATATTCACTTTCACTGCCTCAATGGGAATTGATGAGATTCCTGTGGAACTGTTGAAGTCATTGGAGAAAGAAGGGAAAAGGGAGTTGATTGAACTATGTAATCAAATATACATGACAGGAAAATGGCCAAAGGACTTTACAGAAAGCATCTTAATACCTACAGAAAAGAAAAAGAACAGCAAAAAGTATGAGGAATGTAGAACAGTGAGCCTGATATCACATGCAGCCGAAGTCTTGCTGAGGACGCTCAACAGAAAGCTGTTTGGAAAGCTGAAATGCATAATAGGAGATGAACAATTTGGTGTCAGGTGAGGAGTGGGAACTACAGATGCTATTGGGCTACTGGGAGTGATATGCGAGAGGTACATGGGGAAGAAAAGGAGGGTGTATGTTGTGTTCATTGATCTTGAGAAGGCTTTTGACTTTGTCAGATGGGTCAAACTGGTGGAAATCCTAAGGAAACATGAAGCTGACTGGAGTGACAGATGGCTAATTAGCAACTTATATTTGAACCAGAGAGCAAGAGTAAGAATAAGAATAGGAGGTATGATGAGTGAAGAAATTGCACTGGGAAGAGGTGTAAGACAAGGTTGTTTATCACCAAAACTGTTCAATATCTATCTGGAGGAAATTATTAATGAACGTTTTGATGGAAGGAGAGGAGTTTGTGTAGGTGGGGGGTGGGGGGGGGGGGTCAGAGAGTGGAGTGTATAAGATTTGCAAATAACATGGTTGTGATGGCGGACAGTGCAAGAGGGATGGAGCAAATGTTAGATGACCTAAACACAAAATTATAGGAATATGGAATGAAGGTTAACAAGCAGAAAATAAAATGCATGGTAATTGGAGGAAAGGAGAGAAAATGCCGAATGAAAATAGGGGGAGAAGAAATAGAGCAAGAGAATAACTTCAATTACTTGGGAAGTATAATAATGGATCATATGTAATGCTCAACAGAAATTAGGAAAAGAATTGCAATGGCAAAAGATGGATTCAAGATGAAACACAAGCTACTTTTTGGACCACTAAACAAAGATCTGAGGAAAAGAACTGCCAAGTGTTACACCTAGAGCGTTGCACTATATGGTGTGGAGACCTGGACATTGAGGAAGGAAGATGAAAGAAGATTGGATGTACTATAGATGTGGATATGGAGAAGAATGGAAAAACTGAAATGGGAAGATGGTGGTGGTGGTTAGTGTTTAACGTCCCGTCGACAACGAGGTCATTAGAGACGGAGCGCAAGCTCGGGTTAGGGAAGGAAATCGGCCGTGCCCTTTTAAAGGAACCATCCCGGCATTTGCCTGAAACGATTTAGGGAAATCACGGAAAACCTAAATCAGGATGGCCGGAGACGGGATTGAACCGTCGTCCTCCCGAATGCGAGTCCAGTGTGCTAACCACTGCGCCACCTCGCTCGGTTGAAATGGGAAGACTGACTAAGGAATGAAAAAGTATTAAGAAGAGTTGGAGAAGAAAGAATCATGCTGAAATTCATTAGAAAGAGAAAACGGAACTGGACTGGACATTGTTTGAGGAGGGAATGTTTATTGAAGGAAGGAATAGAAGGAATAGTGGAGGGAAAAAGGGGAAGAGGAAAAAGAAGATATCAAATGCTGGACAATATACAAGGAGACAAATATTCAGAAATGAAAAGATGGGCTATGGACAGACAAAAGTGGAAGAGGCTTAAACCACGACAAGACCTTCCGTAAGGCAGAATACCTACTACTGCTACTACTCACTACCTCATTTACTGCAATTTTATATTTTCTTCTTTCATCGATTAAATTGATTATCTTCCATGATATTGAAGGATTTCTACTAGGCCCTGACTTTTTTCATACTGGATCATCTGCTCATCTCCAGAAGTGGTTTCCGCGTAGCCTGTTTGGCCAGCCAGTTGACAAGTTTGTTGCCTGGGATGCTGACGTGTCCTGGGCTCCACACAAACACCACTGAATGACAGGGCCAGTCCAGGGCATAGATGGACTCCTGGATGGATGCCACCAAAGGATGGTGAGAGTAGCACTGGTTGATAGCTGGTAGGCTTCTTAAGGAGCCAGTTCACAAAAGAAACGATTCTTCGGGGCACGAACAGATGTACTGAAGTGCACGAGATATGGCCACTAGCTCTGCAGTGAATACAGTACAGCCATCGGGCAAGGATGCTGTACAATATGGCCTCTGTGGACAAAGGTGAAGCCAACATTACCATCAGCCATCCAGCCATCGGTGTAAACCACTTCTGAGCCCCGGAACACTTCAAGAATCGAGAGGAAGTGACAACGGAAAACTGCAGGGTTAACTGAGTCCTTAGGACCACGCGCAATGTCCAGGCAAAGCTTTGGCCTACAGCTACACCACAGAGGTGTACGTGAATGGACCTGGAGGACAGGTGGTGAAGGGAAAGACTCCAGTCCAGACAGAAGCGATCGATGCGAACCACAATCGTTAGCCCTGACGTGGGCTGCCTATGGGAGAGGTGAACTGCCATGGTTGGGAAAAGAAGACAGTAATTAGGATGTTCAGGAGAGCTGTGAATGTGTTCAATGTAACTGGTGAGCAATTGTGCACGTCTGATCTTCAATGGAGATACTTCAGCCTCCATCAGTACACTGGTCACCAGACCCATCCTAAAATAGTGCAATGGGTCGAGCAAACGCAATGCTGAGGGCACTGCCGAACCATAAATCACACTTCCATAGTCTAGGCGGGATTGAAAAAGGGCTCTGTAGAGCTGCAGCAGCGGGGAGCGATCTGCATCCCAGCTGGTGTTGCGGAGGGCATTGAGGTGCTGCCAACAGTTCCTTTGAAGCTGACGTAGATGAAGCCGAGTCAAATGAGTGTCGAAAACCAGACGTAAGAATCAATATGTCTACACTACAGCGAGTTGATCATCATTATGGTAAAGTACTGGTTCCGGATGAATGGTATAACACCAATAGAAATGCATGAGACACGTCTTCATTGCAGAAAACTGGAAGCCGTGGATGAGAGCCCATGACTGTGCCTTGTGGATGGCTCCCTGTAGGTGAAGCTCAGCAACACAGTACTGGAGCAGCAGTACGAATTGCAGAAGTCGTCTGCATACATAGAAGGTGAGACATAGGGCCAGACAGCTGCTGCTAGACCGTTAAGGGCCATTAAAAACAGACACTCAATACAGAGCCCTGCAGGATTCCATGGAACTATGGGAGGCACCAACTTGTACACGGAAAGTGCAGAGTGACAGGAAGTTTCGGATAAAATTCAGAAGCGGGCCCTGGAGACCCCACTCATACAGTGGGCAAGGATATGATGTCACCAGGTCGTGTCGTATGCTTTATGTAAGTCAAAAAAGATGGCACCCAGGTGTTGGCGTCTGCAAAAGGCTGTTCGGATCGCAGACTCGAGGGACACGAGATTATCAGTGGTAGAGTGACCCTGGCGGAAGCCGCCCTGACATGGAGCCAGTAGGCAACGTGACTCCAGGACCCAACCCAACCCAACCCAACCGCCGACACACCAAACATTCCAACAGCTTAAAAGAACATTGGTGAGGCTGATGGCCCAGTAGCTATCCACATCAAGCGAGTTTTGACCAGTTTTGAATAACGGAATGCTGGTGCTCTAACATCATTGCGATGTAAAGATTCCATCACACCAGTTGAAGATGACGAGGAGATGTTGCTTGTAGTCAGATGAGAGATGTTTAACCATCTGGCTATGGATCCGATCAGGTCCAAGAGCTGTGTCCGGGCTATGTGCGAGGGCACTGAGGAGCTCCCACTCTGTAAATGGGGCGTTATAGGATTCACTGTGGCTCGTAGTGAATGAGAGGACTTTCACTTCCAGCCACCGTTTGAGAGTGCGAAAGGCTGGGGTTAATTCTCCAATGCAGAGGCTTGAGCAAAGCGCTCAGCAAAGTGCTCAGCAATCGCGTTTGCATCGGTAGATAACATGCCATTGATGGTAACACCAGGGACACCTGTTGGGGTCTGGTGCCTGCAAAGACATTTGATCTCTGCCCAGACTCGGGAAGATGACGTACGGCACCCAATGGTCAAGATATCCCTTCCAACACTCCTGCTTCTGTCATTTAATAAGTTGGTGAATGCAGGCACGGAACCATTTAAAGGCTATGAGGTGCTCCAGAGAATGGTGCCGCTTATGCCGCTGTAGATCTCACTGACACTCTTTAATTGCTTCAGCGACTTCCAGGGACACCTTGAAGAGTGAGGGATCACGTTTTCTGCCGCAGAAACAATTGTTGTAGTCACCTGCTCAACCATCATTTCGACGTTACCGTGTGAGGGAGATTCAATGGTGACAGCAGAGGTGAAAGTTTCCCTGTCCGACTTGTTTAAAGCCCATCTGGGCAGGCGTCCTGAGCCTGATGCCGGGGCAGTAACGGGAAGATGGGGAAGTGGTCACTACCACACAGGTCATCAAGTGCTCTCCAGTGGACAGAGGGGAGAAGTCCTGGGCTGCAAATTGATAAATCAATGGCCGAGTAACTACCACAAGGCACAATGAAGTGTGTGGTGGACCCAGTATTTAAGAGGTAGAGGTCGAACTGAGACAGTAACATTCCGACATCTCTGCCTTGGCCAGTAAGCATAGTGCCACTCCACAAGGGGTTATGGGCATTAAAATCTCCCAAAAGTAGGAAAGGTTTAGGGAGTTGATCAGTCAGTGCAGCTAATACATTTTGGGGTACTGCACCATCTGGAGCAAAATATACATTGCAGACAGTTATTTCCTGTGTCGTCCTTATTCTGACAGCCATAGCTTCAAGAGGAGTTTGAAGGGGCACAGTATCACTACAGACTGAGCTTAGGACATAAATGCAAACTCAACCTGACACTCGATTATACTCACTACAGTTCCTGTAGTATCCCTTATAGCCGTGGAGGGCAGGGGTCTGCATTGCCGGGAACCAGGTTTCCTGAAGGACAATGCAGAAAGCAGGTGTAAAGCTTAACAGTTGCTGTAGCTCAGCCAGGCGGTGGAAAAAACTGCCGCAATTCCACTGGAGAATGATGTCATCGTGAGACTGGGAAGGCACGGAACATTCAATGAGGCAGTTTATGCCTCAGGGTCACCTGCTGCCACCGACTTATTGCCCGAGCAGTCTATATCCATTGTGTCTGAGAGTCTGGCGAGATCTAGGTCCTCAGCAGATGCCAGAATCTCCACCCCATCCTCAGACGCAGAGCTTGTAGGTAGCAGTGGTGTGGGTGCCACTGCAGTTTCCTCGGTCTTAGCGGTCTTCTTTTTGGATTTCTCTCACTGCTCCTTGGGTTTTCCTAGTTGGAAGGACTTCACTGGCTCAGTCTTCGGGACTGAGGATAAGTATGAAGCCCTAAGACCAGCTGCTTTTGAGCTCTTCAGCCATTGGCAGATGTCCTCTTTTCCAGTAGCAGAAACCTGGGAAGGGAGTGACCCAAGGGACCCTTCCTAGTGAGAGAAGCCGAAGAAGACTTACACTTCTCCCGCACAGTATTGGAGACGGACGTCCCCGATGGTTGGGGTTGTGTTGCTCCTGAAGAAGGTAGTGTGGGAGCAACAGGGAGGGAAATGCCCCACACCATCAAGGGGGCAGGTGTAGTCTTCCGGCCGTAAGAGGTGACGGGGGTTGGTGGAGCTGATGGTGCCTGAACTGTTGTCATACATACAGGATGCAGGCGTTCTAATTTTCTCTTAGCCACAGTACAGGTCAGTTGGTCCAGGGTCTCGTACTCCACGATTTTCCTTTCTTTCTGGAGAATCCTGCAGTCTGGTGAGCAAGGCGAATGGTACTCTCCGCAGTTGATGCAGATGGGAGGCGGGGCACACGGAGTATCGGGATGTGACGGCCATCCGCAATCTCGACACGTGGCGCTGGAAGTACAGCGAGAAGACATACGGCCGAACTTAAAGCACCGCATCGGGGGAGGGTATAGGGTTTTACATCGCAGCAGTAGATCATCATCTTGACCTTCTCGGGCATTGTATCACCCTCGAAGGCCAAGATGAAGGCACCAGTGGCAACCTGATTATCTGTCAGACCACGGTGGACACGCTGGACAAAATGAAGACCTCGCCGCTCTAAACTGGCGCACAGCTCATCGTCGGACTGCAAAGAAGGTCCCTGCGAAACGTGATACCCAGGATCATATTTAAGCTGTTGTGGGGCATGACGGTTACAGAAACATCCCCCAGCTTGTCACAAGTGAGTAACGTCCATGACTGGACAGAGGATGCTGTTCTGATCAAGACAGACCCAGATCTCATTTTGGACAATCCCTCCACCTCCCAATACTTGTCCTCTAAATGCTCACCAAAAAGCTGAGGCTTAGTCATCGTGAAAGATTCTCCGTCAGCTCTCTAACATCCAAGGTACTGGGACAAATAAGATCGCCGCCATCCGTAGCCTGATGTTCCTCCCACGGTGTGGCCAGGGAGGGGAACGATTTGGGGTCATACTTCTGTGCGCTGAATTGAGCTCGTGAACACAGATACTGCTGGTGTTTCTACACCAGCAAGAGATGACGGACTACACTTCATCGCGTGTCATCTGCCCTGATGCCACCCACTATGACCAGGGGCCCTCCACACAGGTGCCACCCAACCGCAGCAAAGGGCACACGGCAGCATGGCCATTGCCAGTATTCCCGATGCCCCAGGGGGATGAGCACCTACCCCTCGGCATACGTGGGGAGTTAACAGTGCAGGCATCAGCAGAGCGATCCCTGTGCAGTCAGGGGGCTACAACCGACAGGGTACACGGTAGCCCCACCACAACGGACTGGCTACCGTGCTGGATATCAGGTACAAAGAAGTTTATGGTCATCGGCGATGCAGAAGCGGCAGTGGTTGGTAGCCCTGCGCCTGCTATACGGACGTCTGAGTCACAGCTCTCGTACAAGATAAGTAATTTAAGTAGTAATAAACTGTTTTTAACACTTTAAACTAATTTATTACCTTAATTATAGTGCTCTTCAAGTGTACCATTAAAGGTTTTTGTCTTACTAGCATATTTTCACAGTAATCACGTAAAGTTCGTTTTGTTTACATATCACGGCCAGGCCGAACTTTTGAGCTTTCAGATTAAACTTCATACCGCAATTTTAAGTGCATTTACTGATAGTTTAGCGTGCCAAATACGTTTGCTGCCCCTTTATATCTGTAGAGTACCATCATCTCTTAAGTAATTTCCAATAATAAACTTCTGAACCACAGTTTACATTGTCGCGAGTAGGCCTAATTTTTCGCACGTGTATTTTCATTGTTTTCTGTCACTAAAATCGATTTGTACCGTGAGTGTAAAGTGCCTGGTGTGCCGTAGAATTGTTAGCTCCGGGGTCTGGTGTGATGGATGTAGTAACTTTTTTCATTGGGGCGATTGTAGTGGCGTGGGAATTGGGAAAATTAGCGAGACTCGTCAGTGGTTCTGTAGGCTACACAGTAGAGATAGAAAGATTGTGGAACAGGAGGGGAAAATTGCTGCCCTTCAGGCTGAGTTAGATGAGGCTAGGCAAGAACTGGGCAGGTTAACGGGGGAGAAGGGTAAACAGGGGTGGGAAGTGGCAACAGGCATAAGGAACAGGCCAAGAAATTCTTCTGACACCTTTGTTATTAATGTACAAAATAGGTTTGACCTGTTGCCTCAGTCAGAAACTGATGAGCCTCTCACAGAAGTAGATGTAGACAGGGCTCAACAAGCTTTCAGCAGTAAATTGAATAAGAATGTAGGGAAGTCTGCAAAGAGAAAGAAAGTCTTGTTGCTAGGTAGTTCGCATGCTAGGGGTGTGGGCCAACTTCTGCAGGATGAATTAGGGTCAGAATACCAGGTCACTAGTTTTTTCAAACCTAGTGCTGGACTGGGGCAGGTTACAGAGGATTTAGGTTCACTATGTAGAGGCTTTACTAAGGAAGATACCGTGGTTATTGTGGGTGGGCCGGGCAACAGTATTGACAGAGATCCGGGGTACAGCATAGAGTGTGACCTGGCAAAGATTGCATCGACATCGAGTCATACCAGTGTTGGGTTTGTGTCGGTTCTGAAGTGCCACGACTGACCTCATTTGAGCTCTTCTGTCAGGAGAGTTAATTTGGAGTTGGAACGGCTACTTGGATCTGGTGCAGGGTCACACATTGGTGTGGTTCCTGTTGATTCACTCTGTAGGTGGGACTATACTAGACATGGCCTACACCTCAACAAGAAAGGGAAGGGTAAACTGTCTGGGCTGATAGCAGTAAATTTAAAGGGGGGAGGAACTACATCTCATGGTGGAAACACTTTTTTAGTGTAAGATCAGTGTCCAGTGGGAAACTCAGCAAGGCAAGAACTAAAGATGTTAAAAAAGTTCAAGATACTCACAAAAGTAAAGTGAAAAATAATGTTAGTATATTTCATCAAAATATTGGGGGATTGAAGAATAAAATTGATGAGCTTCTGCTTTGTTTAGAAGATATAGAAACTGAGAATGTAATAGATGTACTATGCCTGTCTCAGCAGCACATTGTCACTGATATGCAAAAGGTTAGCATCAATGGGTACAAATTAGCTGCACATGTAAGTAGAGATAATATGATGAGAGGAGGATTTGCCATATATGTCAAGCTTCCACAGTGTAAAAAATTTAGAAACTAAAAAATTTTGTGTAGAGCAACATATGGAAGCATGTGCCACTGAATGTAAACTAAATGATGGCACTTTCATAATTGTAACAGTCTAAAGGTCCCCCTCAGGGAATTTCCAGCTGTTTCTAGAAAACTTGGATGCTTTGTTGTGCTATCTGTCAGACAGGGGGAAACAAATTATCATTTGTGGGGATTTCACTGTTGATTCCCTGAAAGAGTGTAATAGGAAGAATGACCTTGAAGTATTAATCAGTTCTTTCAATTTGAGCTCCGTCATTGATTTTCCTACTCGGATAACAAAGAACAGCAGGACATTGATAGATAACTTTTTTATAGACCAAGATAAGTTTAAGGACATAAATGCTTATCCTGTTCAGAATGGTCTTTCAGATCATGGTGCACAGCTAGTTACAGTACATGACACGCTCCATGCAGTATATCAAATCAGACTTTCAAAGCAGTGCGTTCAATTAACAATATAAATATTGCAAACTTTAGGGAAAGCCTACAGCAGCTAGACTGGGATGAAGTGTATAAGGAACCCGATGCAAACTTGAAATGTAACTTATTTCACGATACATTTTTAAGGATGTTTGAAAATTGTTTTCCCGAGAAAATAGTTAAACATAATTCCAAGAAAACATATAAAAATCCTTGGCTAACTAAAGGAATAAGAATATCTTGCAACCGTAAGAGAGAACTGTATCTAACAGCAAGAGGGAGTACTGACCCCAAAATTGTTCAATATTATAAAAACTATTGTGTGGTACTAAGAAAAGTTATTAAAAAGTCTAGAAGCATGTGTATCATGTCTGAGATCAGTAACTCTGATAATAAAATTAAAGCAATTTGGAATATTATTGAAAGGGAAACAGGGCAACCAAGAGCACAGGGAGACTTTAGTGCCATAAAACTGTATAACAAGTGTACTAACAAACAATCAGAAATTGAAAATATTTTCAATAATCATTTTTTAAATGTTGTGGAGAAAATAGGATCTAGATCTTCACTAGAAGAGGCAAGGCTACTAATAGAAGAGGCCATACCTGTGCAGTTTGAAACAACTGTATTTCCACCAACCTCTCCCTCTGAAATCAGTAAAATAATAAACTCACTGAAAAGTAAAAGCTCTTACGGAATTCATGGCATTTCCAGCAAGGTACTTAAAGCTTGTTCCCCACAGATAAGTAGGATTCTCAGCCACGTATGTAATAGCTCTTTGGAGCAGAGTGTTTTCCCCGATAGACTGAAATATGCCATTGTAAAACCATTGCATAAAAAGGGGGATACGTCGGATGTCAACAACTATCGCCCAATCTCTCTTCTGACAGCTCTATCAAAAAATTTTGAGAAAGTAATGTATTCAAGAGTAGCCTCCCATATCTGTAAAAATAAAGTACTAACAAAATGTCAGTTTGGTTTTCAGAAAGCCTTGTCAACAGAAAATGCTGTATACGCTTTCACTGATCAAATATTAAATGCTCTGAATAACCGGACATCACCCTTCGGTATTTTTTGTGATCTCTCAAAGGCCTTTGATTGTGTAAACCATGGAATTCTTCTAGATAAGCTAAATCATTATGGTTTGAGGGGGGGCAGTGCACAAATGGTTTAATTCATATTTAACTGGAAGAATGCAGGAAGTTGAAATAAGTGGTTCATGTAATGTTAAAGCAACAGCTGATTCCTCAAACTGGGGGGCTATCAAGTACGGGGTCCCACAGGGTTCAGTCTTAGGTCCTTTACTGTTCTTGATATACATTAATGACTTACCATTCCACATTGATGAAGATGCAAAGTTAGTTCTTTTTGCTGATGATACTAGTATAGTAATAACATCCAAGAACTAAGTGATGTAATTGTAAATGATGTTTTTCACAAAATTATTAAGTGGTTCTCAGCTGACGGACTCTCCTTACATTTTGATAAAACACAGTATATACAGTTCCGTACAGTAAATGGCACAACTCCAGTAATAAATATAGACTTTGAACAGAAGTATGTAGCTAAGGCAGAATTTTCAAAATTTTTAGGTGTGTCCATTGATGAGAGGCTAAACTGGAAGCAACACATTGATGGTCTGCTGAAACGTCTGAGTTCAGATACGTATGCTATTAGTGTTATTGCAAATTTTGGCGATAAGAATCTCAGTAAATTAGCTTACTATGCCTACTTTCATTCACTGCTTTCGTAGGGCATCATATTCTGGGGTAATTCATCACTGAGTAGGAAAGTATTCATTGCTCAAAAATGTGTAATCAAAATAATTGCTGGAGCCCACCCACGGTCATCCTGCAGACATCTATTTAAGGATCTAGGGATCCTCACAGTAACCTCACAGTATATATATTCACTTATGAAATTTGTTGTTAATAATTCAACCCAGTTCAAAAGTAATAGCAGTGTGCATAGCTATAACACCAGGAGAAAGGATGATCTTCACTATGCAGGGTTAAATCTGACTTTGGCACAGAAAGGAGTAAATTATGCTGCCACAAAAGTCTTTGGTCACCTACCAAACAGCACTAAAAGCCTGCCAGATAGCCAACCAACATTTAAAAATAAATTAAAAGAATTTCTAGATGACAACTCCTTCTACTCATTGGCTGAATTTTTAGATATAAATTAAGGGGAAAAAACAACTAAAACATTAGTGTCATGCAATATTTTGTGTAATGTAATATCTTGTACAGACATCTTTTATTAACCTGACACGTTCCACATTATTATGAAGTGTCGTATTCATGGTCTATGGAACAAGTATTAATCTAATCTAATCTGCACAGTGCATTGCGTAAAATGCACCAAGGACTGTGTCTTCGCACAATAGATGGAGAATGAGCGGGACTGAAATGTGACGACGAGAAAGTGGGCTAAAGATCTTAATGCAAGATGGACACGATGCACCGTTTAAGGCGCCCTTCCCCAATTGGCTCGCACTTCAGGAAAATTTCGAAGAATGGAGGTCAAACCGTACAGGGGACCATCACATAAAGGCCCAAATGTGTGAAACTCCTTTTAGTCACCTCCTACAATACGCAGGAATATCTCACGCCTATTCTTACCACCAGACCGGCAGGGGGGGCAAGGTCTGTGGAGTACTGCTACACAGTATGGGGTCCGCATCAATTAGGACTGATGGAAGATATAAAAAAAGTTTAAAGAATGGCATTCGCTTTGTATTGCTGTAAAATGGGGGACAGAGTTTCACAGATATGATACACATGTTGGAGTGGCAACTGTTAAAATAAAGGTGTTTCTCGTTGCAGCAGAATCTTTTCATGAAATTTTAATCACCAACTTTCTCCTCCAAATGCAAAAATATTTTGTTAGTGATCACCTGCCTAGGAAGAATCAATCACCATAATAAAATGAGGGAAATCAGAGCTCGCATGGAAAGGTTTAAGTTTTCATTTTTCCTGTGCGCTGTTCAGGAATGGGAGAGTAGAGAAAGAGCTGGAAGGTGGTTTGACGAATGCTCTGTCAGGCACTTACTTGTGAACTACAGAGTAGTCATGTAGACGTAGATGGGGCCTCGTGTAATTTAAGCGATTTTAGCTGTTTCTCAACACGACTGATGCTAATGTCTGTATACATGTGTATCTTTCTTAGTAAAGGAACATTTGAAATCGAGGTTCAGCATTTCTTCTCCTGTTATTCTACCCTCAATTTCTGTGCCTGTACCACCCATGTGAGCTCTGGAGCCACTGACAGTCTTTTCCAGAATTTCTTTGAGTTTTGTAAGTGATGTTACAGTAGGATTCTGTTATAGTAGTCATTGAAGGCTTGAAGCATTGCCCTCTTGACAACCAAATTTGTTTCATTCAGCATCTCTCTACCAATGGTTCTACACTTTATTTTACACGTATTTCACAGAAGTCACTGTTCCTTTAGAAGTTTAAGTGTCACCGTTTTTCCATAAGCAATATTTTCTTATGTATGTTGAGTTAGGCAATATGTGTAAATAAATTGTCAGTGAATGAGGATGTGGACAATAACAAAATGAAGAATGTATTCTTATCCTTCTACTGCATAATTTCTTTGAAACAGCACATTATATTTAGTAATATGTATTTATTTATGGTGCTATTCTTTTATGTTTTAATTTATACATGGCTACATGTTATTGCTTTTGTTATGAAGTAGAGAAGTAAATATCTAACTGACTGTAACAAATACAAAAATCATAGATTGCTATTTACGGTAAAGATGACTTACTAAATTGCAGACAGGCATGATTAAAAGGGACTAGACGACATTTTTTGGGCACAGCCTTCATCAGAGAAAGAGAAACACACATCATTAATTCACACAAGCAAGCACACCTCACATACACGTGACTACCGACTCCAGCAGCTTGGGCCAGAATGCAACCGTCGTGTTGAATGGAAGCAGCAATCTGGCGGGGGTGGGGAAGGGGAAGGGATAGCAGTGTGCACGTGAGGGGGTGAGAGGAGTGCCATTTGGAGGCGTGTGTAGGGACTAGAGTGCCAACAGGCAACGTGTCGGGAGGTTGTGGGGGCAGGGAGATGGGGAGAATGGGGCGCAAAAGGAGAGGCGTGGAGAAAGATGAGCATGAACATTGGTAGAGGGTGGCTTATAAAGAGGGTGGTAGACAAGAATTTAGTGGAGGTGCCAGGACAGAGGGGTGGAAACCGTCGAGTGGAGGGCGTGGGGATGACCGGTTACCGTAGGTTGAGGCCAGAATAATTACAGGAGTGGAGAATGTGTTGCGAGGATAACGCCCATCTGCACAGTTCACAAAAGCTGGATGTGGAAGGGAGGATCCAGAAGGCTCAGATAGTGAAGCAGTCATTGAAATCGAGCATGTTACCTGCAGGTGCATATTTTGCCACAGGGTTGTCTGCTGTGGTGCTCTTGGCCACAGTTTGGTAGTGGCCTTTGTCCTGGTGGACAGCTGATTGGTAGTCATACCAACACAAAAAGCTTTTCAATGATTCCAACAGAGCTGGTAAATGACATGGCTGCTATCACAGGTGGCCTGGCCCCTGATGGAGGAGGATAAACCTGTGACAGGACTGGAATATGAAATGCTGGGTGGGTGGATTGGGCAGGTATTGGACTAGGATATTCCACAGGGATACGATCCTTGTGGCAAAGGGTTGGGATTGTGAGTGGCATAGGCATAGACTAGTATGTTGTGGAGGTTGGGTGGATGATGGAACACCACTTTAGGAGGGGTGGAAAGGATTTTGGGTAGGATATCCCTCATTTCAGGGCATGATGATAGGTAGCCAAAGCCCTGACAAAGGATGTGGTTCACTGGCTCGAGTTTGGAGTGGTACTGAGTGATAAAGGGAGCACAGCACTCCTTTGTGGCTGGTTCTTGTGGGTGGTGGAAAGACTGGGATTTGTGGGGAAATGAGATGGGACATCCATGTGGACTAGGTCTGGGGATGGTGCCTGTCTTTGAAGGCATACTGGCCAAGTGGGTCCTTGTCACTGCAGATACGCTGTCCCCAAATGGCCAGCCAGTATGGCAGGGAGTTTTTCGTGTGGAAGGCATAACAGCTGTTGAAGTGCTGGTAATGTTGATGGTTGGTGGGTTTAATATGGACAGAGGGGACATGCTGGGTTGAGGAGGACCAGGTGAAGTTGATGGGAGAGAAGATGCTGAATTGTGAAGGCTAGTAAGCATCTGTGAAGTCTAGTAAGCATCTGTCTTCAAATGTCTACCAGTTCATGTTTTTCAGTATTTCCATGATATTCTCCTGTGAGTCAAATAAACCTGTACCCGTTCAGTATCACCTGACAGTCCTATTTGGTGGTATCCCACACACTTGAACAATATTTTAGTATGGGTTACATGAGTGTTTTGTAAGTAATCTCCTTTGTAGACTAACATATTCCCTGTATACAGCCAAGATACCAATGTCTGCTACCTGTTTTACCTACAACTCAATCTTTGTAGTCATTCTATCCAAAACAAAAAGTCCAGGATGGCATAAAATATAACATGACACAGCAGCCAGAAACAGTGGTTGCACATTGTGTGTGTGTGTGTGTGTGTGTGTGTGTGTGTGTGTGTGTGTGTGTGTTTTAATGCAGAAGAAGGATTTTTGGCTGAAAGCTTAGAAGCCGACCTCGGGGAAGATCAGTTTGGATTCTGTAGAAATGTTGGAACACGTGAGGCTATACTGACCCTACGACTTATCTTAGAAGAAAGATTAAGGAAAGGCAAACCTACATTTCTAGCATTTGTAGACTTAGAGAAAGCTTTTGACAATGTTGATTGGAATACTCTCTTTCAAATTCTAAAGATGGCAGGGGTAAAATACAGAGAGCGAAAGGCTATTTACAATTTGTACAGAAACCAGATGGCAGTTATAAGAGTCGAGGGGCATGAAAGGGAAGCAGTGGTTGGGAAAGGAGTGAGACAGTGTTGTAGCCTATCCCCGATGTTATTCAATCTGTATATTGAGCAAGCAGTAAAGGAAACAAAAGAAAAATTCGGAGTAGGTATTAAAATCCATGGAGAAGAAATAAAAACTTTGAGGTTCGCCGATGACATTGTAATTCTGTCAGAGACAGCAAAGGACTTGGAAGAGCAGTTGAACGGAATGGACAGTGTCTTGAAAGGAGGATATAAGATGAACATCAACAAAAGCAAAACGAGGATAATGGAATGTAGTCGAATTAAATCGGGTGATGCTGAGGGGATTAGATTAGGAAATGAGACACTTAAAGTAGTAAAGGAGTTTTTCTATTTGGGGAGCAAAATAACTGATGATGGTCGAAGTAGAGAGGATATAAAATGTAGACTGGCAATGGCAAGGAAAGCGTTTCTGAAGAAGAGAAATTTGTTAACATCAAGTTTAGATTTAAGTGTCAGGAAGTCGTTTCTGAAAGTATTTGTATGGAGTGTAGCCATGTATGGAAGTGAAACGTGGACGATAAATAGCTTAGACAAGAAGAGAATAGAAGTTTTCGAAATGTGGTGCTACAGAAGAATGCTGAAGATTAGATGGGTTGATCACATAACTAATGAGGAGGTATTGAATAGAATTGGGGAGAAGAGGAGCTTGTGGCACAACTTGACTAGAAGAAGGGATCGGTCGATACGACATGTTCTGAAACATCGAGGGATCACCAATTTAGTATTGGAGGGCAGCGTGGAGGGTAAAAATCGTAGAGGGAGACCAAGAGATGAATACACTAAACAGATTCAGAAGGATTTAGGTTGCAGCAGGTACTGGGAGATGAAGAAGCTTGCACAGGATAGAGTAGCATGGAGAGCTGCATCAAACCAGTCTCAGGACTGAAGACAACAACAACAACAACAACAACAAAAACAACAACATATCTGCAACTTGGAATCTCCTCTATATTGTTGCTAATTCTATCTGGTATCTGTACAAATTGTTACATGTAAGTATTTATATGAGATGACTGTGTTTACTTAACTTACCTGTGCAAGCAGTTCTGGACCCACATTGAGGAAATTTTTCCCAGGATATGGAATGGTGACATCTAAAATGTTAGACCACGATTGCGCCCACATGTTCCCTGCAACAAATAATTTTCATTTCGTTCTAATTTTTTAAATTTATTTTCATGAGCATCATCCCACATTGACCTCTTCCTTCCCTCTTTTTTTGCAGCTAATATATATAAGAAACTGAAGGGTCTAACAATAATAGTTGTCATTATATTAGTTATAGCAACTTCGTGTCCCTATAACAATGTTTCTTTAATCTGCAGTATGTAGGTTAACATACTTGTGTTCGCAGCTCTTGATCTAGTGGTTAGCATAGCTGCCTCTACATCATTGGCTCCCTGTAAGATAACAGGCAGCAGGTCATGTAACGCTGCTGTGTCATCTGCTATTGAACAGTAAATATAGATGGCAAGAGCGAACTCAGTGGATGTCGCCAGCAATTTCCAATGAGGGGATATAGGGGGAACTGAGAAACTGTCTGGCTACATCACACTAAAAAGGTGAAGCTAGAATTCTCTCAAAAAAGTAAAATATTGAAATCACAAGATAAAGACAATTCCTAGAAAAATCATCACATTTGCACCAGTTTATAGAATAAACTATCAGCAGTTGTTTATAAAAAAATCTTCTAATGACTGTAATGATACAAATCAACACATTGCCTGTGCCCACAATATAGCAACTGTTTTTGTGTGAAATTAGTTCTAGAGGAACATTCGATGTGAATCGTTGGCTTTGGTCAATGATGTAAGGTTAATGGCTGCTGTCACGTCACCTTTTGGTACATATATTCACAGCTTTGTTGTTAGTTGGTGAAGCCAACAAAAGTGATACTAAAAAAACCTGGATATGGTGACAGACTGATTTGTACTTTAGCCCGTTTGAAAAAAAAAAATCACCAATAATATCACATTATAGTTTCCATATTATTTATGGTGTTTGTTGTATGTTCACTACGTCACTGGTCAAAGCCAGTGACTCATATCAAACACTCCTCTGTATCCCATGAAATCCTGCAATAAATGAATGTTTAGCATAAGGATAAATAAAACTACCAGTTGATTATAAACAAAAATTCTTTAATTCTCTGCAAACACAAGAAATAGTCAGCCTCTGCATAGATAGTTGCTACTAGTATTTATTTTTACATGTTTATTTATGGTAAATTTGAATACAATATTTATAAGAAAACATTTGAGTAATGTAGTGCGGAAACAGCAAAAGTGAGTAAAGAAGCATAGTTGACTAGCAATGGCCATTCAGATTTGTGCAAAATTAAAAATGAAGCAAGCAAGTGAATTATGGGACGAAGTGTGAATACAGTCAAACTACTTCCAAATGTGTGTGAACAATATTATGTAATGTACATATGTTTGAAATTTTTAAAGCTTGTGGAATGTTTTGCATGGAAATGATTGTCAAGGAAATAGGTGTTCATTTGAACAAGGGGTGTCACATGCTATAACTGAGGGCAGAGGATGCAAGGCAGACGTCACAGTCTTTTGCTTGTGGATGTCGGTGTGGTAAGGACGATCACGAAGGTGGAATGCCACACACGTTCAAAGTGTCCGACGGTGACGATGACGATGTGTGTGGTTTGTGGAGCAGTCCAGTCTCACCATTTGCGCGAATGGTGATGAAATGGTGAGGACAACACAAACACCCAATACCCAGGCAGAGAAAATCCCGAAACTGCCTGGGCAGAAATGGCAATTAGGCACATTTCTGTATTCAGTTGTTCAGAAATTAGTATTTTTCTGTGTATTGGTGGGTGATTTAGAGGCTTATGAATTGTGAGTGTGACAAAGTCCTGTGACCAGACTTTCTTAGTGAACCATTTACTACAAGGAGATCTGAATGCACTGTAGAACACTTTTAGGTTGTCTGCAGCTGCTGTACTAAAAAAGTATCTTCTGTCAATCTATTAAAAAATTCAGATGTGTAGTAAGGCGACAATTATCCTGTGGGATTGCTATCTCGATTCACTGCAACTTAATTCATTATAATTATAATATTTTGCATATAAATATCATTCACTGACTGGCTCCAAAGGCGACTCGATAAACTTCAGCTGCTTACATTTGGGCATAATTCAACAGTGTACAACCGAACCCCTGTGTAGATGTGCCATCTAACAGTTTTCTTACATTGTGCGCTCCCCAAAATGTTGCATCCTGGGTACAATTGCCAGCTGGGCCAGTGATTATCTTTATCAGGGACCAGGTGTTTGTGGCGTTTCATTCATTTCATCTCACTTTTATCAGAAATGTGAGCAAGTTGCTGAAGCAGTGTCAAATAGAAAGACTCACACCAGATGGACAAACAACCCCCACACAGTGGCTCCCTGCCAATAATGCCTTACAATTATTTCATTTTCATTTCAGTATATTTGTATGCTATTATATGTGACAGTAGAAACAGGAAAGCAATATTCTATGATTCTTGTGAAAGAAGCATTTATTTACAAACATTGTGTACTACAGATAGTGAGATACAGAATCCTAACTACCATTAATTAGTAGCATCTTATTTGTCTAGGGCACTCAACACATTCCACACTTAAAAAGGCTGTAAACTATAGTCTTGCACAGTAACACTGTTACCAAATCTTCATCATTTGTACAGTATACTGGACAGACTGTGTGTACCTGACAACAATTAGGAACAAACTGTCACAAATATAAGTATGATAAAATAGAAATACCAGTACCACCAACATACACATTTAAAATGCATGCTAATCCTAGATTGCAGAGCTATCGGTTGATCGTCAGGTGAGAGAGAGAGGAGTAGGTTGGGCAAGGTCAGAAAGGAGTTTCAGGTCACTCAGATCCCAGGATGAGAGGGACGGTTTTCCCTTTCTCATCACAAAAGCTATTCTGAAAGCGAGGATTAGTTTTTTTCTACTTTTAAATGTTTATCAGCGGAGGTGACACTTCATACCCAAAGGTAAGTTCTCAACAGTCATTCTGCCTTTTTGATATTTTACAGTTTTCTCAAGTTAAATTTCCCTTTGATACCATCAGATGAAAGTGTATTAATAAAATACTAGTTCGTGTGAAGCATCATAGCAAAAAAGTAGTCATTTAATGATTTCTGATTTAAAAGAGTCACAAATTAGCACTGTTCATAACCTGCAAGTACTATCTGGTTTAATAGTACGGCTATTCACGGAAGTCCATTGTGGGCTATAATTATCATATGGCAGCAAAACTTGTTAGGTGGGTTAATGTGAAACCAACATACGTTGAGAAAAATTAGTTCCAATTTTGGCCATCAGGTGCAAGTCTGGCACTGTACACCGTTTGTATGATGGTATGACATTCACACTGTGATTTGAAAAACTACAATGTGAGTTAACAGTATGGCTATCAAGAAGACAGACCACGTGCTGTTAGTGAAACTGTTTTATGTGAACAGCAGTAATTACAATGATGCACTGAATGTGTATTGCTGACTGAAAGGTCTGAGGAGAGGCCTGATGTCATTGAATGGTTCAAGGACAAAAAAAAAGGGTAAGCTTCGTGTGGCACCTGGAAGAGGAGGGTGTCCTATTCCAGTGAAAGTTATTGACGAGGTTGCTGTTGCTGCAGCTGACTGTGCAGCGTGTGTTCCCGGTAGTGCTACTGCCCGTGCAGCCTCGTGAGGACTGTCCGTTCCGTGGTCAATAGTATGGAAAAATTTGTTCTCTATTTTACACTGCAACCTGTACAAGATCCAGATGGTGCAAAAACTGAAATCTCATGACCCGTATCAATGTTCTGAATTTGCTCTTCGGTTTCTAGCACGGATCAAAGTTGATGACATGTGGCCAGGCAATGTTCCACAGAGTGACAGGGCGTATTTTACACAGCAGGGTGCAGTGAATACACAGGACTGCCAAATATGGGGTTCCATTAAACAACATCTTGTGCATCAAGAGCCACTTGCTATACGTGACTGTCTGCTGTGGATTCAGAAGCACCTTTATTCTCAGTCCGTTCTTCTTTGAAGCAAATACACCCAGAGGGCCCATTAGATGTACCGTGATGACTGCACATTATTGAGACTCCTTGTACAGTACGTGACTCTTGCTAGGGAAGAGTGCAGCTGTGTGGAAACCACTGTTGTCATGCAATATGAGACAACACTCATGTTGCTCACTTAGTGAAAGATCTGCAAAATGCTGCCTTCCACGAACGTGTTATCTGAAGAGGTTTTCCAGATGCATGTTTTGTAAGATCACTTGATCTGAAACCATAATACTTCTGGCTCTGTGAGCATCTAAAAGAGCATGTTTACCAGGGACACAGCCAGTCTCTACCTGAACTGAAGGCCAGGGTACAGGATGACATTGCTCATATTGCACCAGAACTGCTTCCAACGAATGTCGATCACATTGTTTTACGGATGCAGCATCTCATTGACGTCTCCGGTGCTCGCACCTTACAAACAGTGCGAGAGGTGGTTAATAATAAAATCAACAATATGTCTTCTCACTTGTTTGACCTTTTCTGCCCGTGTCCCTTCCTAATCCATAACATGTGGAAATGTTTCTATGTGTCTTTCTTGAATTCACAGTGCCAAATTTGCACCTGATGGCCAAACCTGTAATTCCCTTCCCCAACATAAATCGGTTCTGCATTAATGCATAGCACATCTACCAAGTTTCGCTGCCCTACGATAATTACAGACCACACTGGATCCCCTCGAGTAGATTCAATTTAATTATAACCACCCAGTACGTATTCTAACCATTCCAAACATCTGTAACGTGACATTAAAACTGAAATCCACGGTCAGGCTCAGGAGACCTCACAATTCTGATTGTCCACTGTGTCATCCTATGACATATATGGGCGCCATTTGGATATGGTATAATGGGGCACAGGGATCAGCACGTCTCTTCCCTAGCCACTGACAGTGTTTCAGATCTAGCAGCCATCGCTTCTCTATGGAGTAGCTCCTCAACTGGCATCATTAGGCAGAGTGTGCTCCATTCTAGTCCTAAAAATTCCTAGCAGTGCTGGGAATTCGAGCTGGGTCATGCACACGGCAAGTAGATGCACCGACTTTTCATCTGTGGAGGCGGACATACTGTGATATTAGAGCAAAAGAATTGATTACCTGAAAATAAGAGACTCAATATCTATTCTTAACTTTTACAGTGGCAACATTTGTACTTTCAGTGATGCTATGGGCAGATGCCGTATGTTCACAATACCTCACAACTTGGGATGTTTACGTTTCACTTTTTACAAATACTGTAGCAGCAAATTTCGCGCCACATACTCAAATATTCCTGGTCTGCTTTTGTGTAACTGAGGCAGCTGATGGTATGCTGACTTGAAGACTGTTGACGGAAGATTATATGTCTTCATTCTCCGTGAGAGGTGTACAGCACATACACATGCTCCTGTCTGGTGGCTCTGTGAATTCTAAAACTGAAAAATTTCGTAGCACCTACATTACCCAAAGTCACAGTGCCACTGAGACTGCATAATACCTGCCGTGTCATATCTTCATATTTGTTTATTATGAACCCCCTTAGAAATAATGAATAGCACACGCAGATTAGAAACTGCTTCAGCAGCACTCTTCGTGCTAGACAGTAAGTCTGTATCGAGCTGATCATAACGTGCCAAATAATTTATAGTTATTAAAAATGAACAAGCCTCAAGTCCAATAATGAATGTGAGATGCCAGTTGTGAACTACTTGAGTATTTAACTAATTACGCAGAAATACAACACTGAGACTTTACAATTCGTCGCCATCTGTTGTCTCATTTACATTCATGATCTGCAGGCCCCATGATGAGGGAGAATAAGGAGGGATGGGGAATGAATTAACTGAGATTAGAGCTTCATATTCTTATCAATGAGACCATCATCATTCTTGTACCTTAAAAATGCTTTGTAAAATACAAAATCATATCTAACACGAATCTCTAACACTTTTCGTATCCATTTTAGGAACTATGAATGAAAGTGTCTCGGCCTGAAGGCTTTGACAGAGGCACTTATAAATAGGCACCACTGATGGAGGAAAATGGCATATCACTAAGGCAAATTGGTAGCACACTTGGGTATCCACAATTAGGAAGCGATGAAAGCTGACAGAGGAAGTACAGGAAATGGTCAAACACTGCAGAGACCTAGATTCTAGGTTTCGTGGCTCAAATTTAAAATTTCTACACTGCCTTACCTTTGAGCATGCAGAAAGGAATGGAAAATATCATCCGTCTCATAGTAAACAAAAATTGACTGGAAGGGAGTGGGAAAGAGAGTTCACAAAGAGAAATCATCTGACACTGAGAGCCACAATGAAAACCAGTGTTTTGATTTTCAAAAACCAGCAGGTAGCCCAATATTTTAAAACTTTGATAGAAGTCATTAGAAAGTATGTTTTCTCACATCATATTATATATCTAATATGGATGAAACAGGTGCCCAGACGGTGCCAAAGAATATGCCTAAACATGTTGCTCCCATAGGCAAAAGTATGGTGTCAAAAAATGTTTCAGCTGAACAAGATAAAACAGTGACTGTTGCATGTTTTATGAGTGCTATAGGACAACATCTTCCACCATTTTTCACATTTGCTCAGAGAAGACAGAACCTAATTCTAATTAAAGATGCCTCAACTGGATCTGGGATGACTGTGACATTCAGGCAACATGGACACTAACACATTTCTTCTGTATCTGGAGCTCTTAAGGAAGCACATCAGTCCAACTCAAGACAACCATGTCTTGCTGATATTCAGTAACTATATCTCACACACTTCCATGAAAGTAATCTTCTGTGCAAAATGTTACATCATTCACATGTTCAGTTTTCGACCATATAGCAATCACAAACTGAGGCCTCATGACTAAACTTCTTCAGACCTTTCAAGAGTTACTATGATGCCTTCTGTGGTCTTTGTACAATATCACATCCTGGTAAGGTACTTACTCGGTATCATGTTGATGACCTGGTAAATCGAGCTTCTCAGAAGCGTGCAACTGTGGGAAAGGTCCCTGAAAGGTTCAGAGTGATAGGAATTCTCTCAATCGATGCCAATATCGTCACCAAAGAAGATTTTTTGCCAGCTGCAATGGCAGACCGAGAGGAAATAGATGTAGCCGATACGAATAATCGTGATGTACAAAAACTCATTGTATTTGAAGACAGTCTGAGGCCTAGTGATAAAAATGCTCACCACCAAGAAACAGTGAAGCTTCTGATCCAGAAAGTAATCAGGATGCACAGCTGCAGAAATTTCTGAATCTTCCTCTTTGCCTTTCAGTGGCCGATTTGAACATTCTTCAGCTAATCCTTCAAAAGATATTCAACAACCTACAACTGCAGTTTTGTAATGTGATATCACTTTGGTTCCAAAACGTCCAATTAAAAGGGAATGTGCTGGCAGGAGTCTCAAATCTACTCTGCTTACATCCATGCCAAAGAGAGAGGCACTGGAATGAAAGGGAAAGAAAAGAGCAGTCAAGAAGAGGAGAAACATAGTAAGAAAGCTCAGAGGTGCGTTTTCCCATCAAATGTGCAACCTCAAAAAAGACTGTGGAACTTCTTTAATGAATCAGACTCCAAAATATCACTTGATGAGAGCATTGACCATCAAAGATGAAACAGACAGGAACAGCACACACACGGATCTCCAGACTAGTCACTTCGCTTTGGTTAATTTCTGAGGAAAAACTAAAAACAATTTCCGTATCAACATCACGAAGATGACATATCATATGTATGGTGGGTACACGGGTCTATTTTACGAGCAAACTCCTCAGACAATGCAATTCTCAGCAACAAATAGAGGATCTTTGTTCAGTAGGAATGGCATTTTGCAGAAATTATTAAAACCAATTCAGAGCAGTTCTGGACATTTTCAAAATACGATTACCTTTTACAATAATTTTATAATGATTGAGTGAACTTGAACAACACTTATATTAATATCAAAAATGATCATGTGCTATTTCTTTAATACAACATTTTGCAACATGAATTTACAGAGTTATCGTTCAATTTCTGTACTGTGGGGCAAATGTCTGCACCATGCATCTTTGCTCTCTCTCATGGGGCAAACATGCTCAGTAACTGTCATTATGGAAAAATGGTTTTGTCCTCCACACCTGAGTGTTCCATTTCTATCAATGTTCTAAATTTACAGTATGTGTACAGGCTACATATTATTGCTCTTCCCATATGAATACCTAGCATCTTCTTTACACACACACACACACACACACACACACACACACACAAAAAAAAAAAAAATCAGTTTTAAGATATGTGGATCTTTGCCCCTAGATACCCCACAGAAGCTTACTTTTAGCATATTTATAGCTGTAGAAATATTAGCATATCTGTACTTAAGAGGTAATATGTGTTTACAGTGAGGAAATACATCACAACCACCCAGCTCAACAAAACTAAATTTTGGTATTAGTTTTTACAAAAATATCAATATATTTGTTAAATTACTAGTTTTGTGTAACTTCAGTGTTCACAAAACTACTAATTGAATATATGCTACCTGACAAGTAATTACACTTCATCACAGTTGCAGTTCTGTTCCAGAGCCAATAAATATTTTCAAATTTTCTATGTTCTTTATTAATCAAAACTTAAGATCTGATAAAATGATCTTACAAATTGAAAGTCTGGGTACAAAATTCAACATATATACAGAAAAACTGATCAGATTCTGATACTTCCATCACTCTATGAATATTAATATAAACAGCAGCAATAGCTGGATAACACGGAAAATTAGAACTTTTCATCAGAAGAAGAGAGCACTTGTCCAAACTCTGCAAGAAAGATAATTTTACTGTAAATATGCACACTTACTAGAAAACAGTCTCAAAATTTTTGTGAACTGTCACTGAACAGGCTAAAAGAATGCACAATGAAATGATCACAAAAAACTCTAAGAGTAAAATTAAAGATATGTGGGGCATCATAAAAAAGGAATCGTGGAAAATAAGAAAACCAATGAAAATAAAAACCGTATACTTTGCAAGAACTGATTGCAAACGCAGCAGGATCTTATAGCTCTCAGCAATATCTTATCTTCCGGGAATACTACTACCACAAATCCCATAGGAGAACTTCTGTGAAGTTTGGAAGATACGAGATGAGATACTGCTGGAAGTAAAGCTGAAAAGATGGATTTTGAGTCATGCTGGTTAGCTCAGCTGATAGAGTACTTGCTTGCGAAAGGTGAAGGTCCCAGGTTTGAATCTCAGTCTGGCATACAGTTTTAATCTGCCAGGAAGTATCACCACCTTTGTGTTTTGTTCGTAACCCAAAGTGCAATGGTGCATATTTTTTCTGATTATTTCCTTCCTGTGGTCATGGGAGAGTGTGTACGAGTGGCTGCATGGTTGTTTGTGCGTGAATGTGTGTACTTTTGCTAGAAAAAGAGCAAGAGCTCGAAAGCAAGTGTGAATGCTATTTCTTGTTACGTTTCTCTGTGCTCCATACATTGGCCCAATAAGGGGGGGTGGGGGGTAGGAAGGTGTCACGATTCACATTCTACAAGACTGGGATAAAGAATTAACCAAATAATGTTGGATAAACAGCCAAATAATCATATATGTTAATATGTTAATCATTGACAAATGCATTTGTAAATTTAGTGCTATGAAGTAGATTGACTGAGTAGATAAAATACAATAAAGGTGAAAATGCTCCAACTAGATTTTCAAATATTTGCATCTACATAGGTTCCGCTACTTTTGCCAGAAGAACAGTTGCCAATAATGGGGTCAAAAAGATCAGTAACTTAATATTTTTGCTTATTTTCATTCACTGATGTACTGTCGGATAATATTTTGGATAACTGTTCACTTAAGCATAAATTATCTATTGCACAAAGGAAAATCTCAGAATAATTTGGAGAGGAGTAGGTGGGTTCAAATACATACATGTTGCAGACATGTATTTAAGCAATTGAAAATGTTAATGACAGCCGCACAGTCCATAACAGTTTGAGAATAATACAGATATTCACCAGCACAATGCTAGGAGGAAAAATAATCTGTACTTCTCTCTAGCAAATCTAACTTTGATGCAGAAAGAAGCGCAACACTCAGCTATAAAATCTGATAATCTGTCCAGATGTATATTAGAACACTTTCAACAATCATTTCTAATGTATCAAATATAAAAAGTTAAATGTAAGCTTACGCTTTCACGGGTTGTCACTATCAATAAAATTCTTCTGGGCTATTGACTGCATTGTCAATATATAAATCTGTCTGATGTTTTGGCCACTATTGCAAGTGGCTGAAATGTCGGACAATTTTATATATTGACAAAGGGATCAACAGCCCAGAAGAAATTTACTGACAATAAAAAAAATTGTTTCTTCTTAACAAGCACTGTAACATAGACATTAAAGATTAACATTAAACAGCTAACATTATATGCCTTAAAATGAGTTTGGGGACCATATAATTAACCTTGAAAGACATACTGCTTGACTTCTAGAGATTCCAAAATTAGTTTAACCTAGACTAGAGTCTGTTAAAGCAACAATTCCGCTTTTCATTATTTGAGAAAGTTCATAGATTTCTCCGAGTATCCCCATCAGAAGTATAATGTTTGAACTGTTCTTTTTCAGTTCAAAAGTATTCATTGAAAAAGTATTAGAAGAACTGTAGAATATAAACAAAGAAACTTGAAACATTTATAGTTAGATAGTGCTTGAGACTTCTTCCATTACCTGTCTGTATCTTTTATTAGTAGCTAATTATTTATATATAAGTATTTGTGGGGCCAAGCATTGCAGTAGCAACAGGTATTTTGACTTTAGTAACTAGGGGTGGAATTGGTCATGTTCTTGGTGACTGAACCATTGTGGCACTTAGCTGAAGCCTTTTTGAACCCCTAGAATTTACATCAAGCTAACCCATCTGGATTGTAAACAGAGTCGATTCCAAATACAATACACAAAGAGAGTCCCTGAAAACCAAACAAAGTGACCAAATTGCCTCTTACCAAGAATGTGAGACGGAAGAGGAGCCCGCCGATTGATTTTGTCTGGGCCGTATAGATCACGTAGTTTCCTGCGGACATACGCGTGCAGCTGGGCATACAGCGGTTGAATCTGTGACCACACATAGTCTACGTCTGTTCTGAAAGTGGGAGACTCGTATGGGAACATCCAGTACTCTGCAGTGTCAGTGAAATCTGAAACAGAAAGTGGTCACCAATAATGGCACATTGACAACTTCTTTTATGTATGGGTCAACAGCTGGGGCGTATTTTTTGTTATTTTCCTGTGTAGGCTGTTCTTTATTTTTAAATAAACACACAATTAGCAATTAGTAAAGCAGACGAATTTTACTGTGTTATACGTGCTGGCACAGTGACAAACTCAAATAATTTCTGCAAGTTTTTCATTCTAGATTTTTCATTTCGTGTCTATGATGATTGTTCTATGGAAACATTTTCTGAGAGGAATTTAAGTTATGGTGATAGTATTTTCAGAGTACAGAAATGTGTTATAAGAATTTAATCTGGTGTTAATTCCAGAAAACCTGAAGAGATTTCTTCAAAAAAACTATGTAGTTTGACAGCTACTTCACATTACATTACATTACATTTTTATTGGTCCTTTTGATCATTTGTTGCACAAGGTATACAATAAGATATTGAACAAATCATTGTTTTTTACAATACAAATTTTTAAATCATGAAAGAATATTTACATTGATTTAGGCTTAATATTATCACAACTGAAGGTTCAGCTTCCATACATTATATTTAACCAAAGTAACTCTTTAATTTGGCAATAAATTTTTATGTTTCAAGATATTCATCTGTAAACATAAAAATTTATTGTACAAAAGTCTACAGTCATTCATGTGGTTTGTTGTTACCAATATCTCTCTTCTCACAAAAATATCTGAAAAGTGTGAATGTAACACCAGCACTAAAAGAAACCTTTACAAAGGCCTCAAGTGGTTAACGCCAGTAGAAAAATGAGTCAGAGACATGGCTACAACAGGCATTCAACAATATATGAGGGAATATCAAATGTCACGGAGATAATGTTATGAAGTTTAATACTAAATTAAAGAAATTTCTACTGGGTAACTCATGCTCCACTGAAGTGCGTCTTCACAAAAACTCTTAAATGTAGTGTTTTAGATTAAAGTAGAATTACCAGGTAATTTAGTAGGCCTAACTAAATGTCATTTCATTGCTTTATACATAAATTATAGGTACCTCCTCAATATCTTTCAACATCTCCATGACATCCATGGAATATGTAAAAACATACTGTTTTTTTGCTTAGCTTTCATTTGGAACACCATCACATACGGCTTCCTCCCCACACTGTTGCGTGCATTATAACATGCTGGAAGCATAACAATTTTACGACACAAAGGAATTACAGGCATTGGCTGCAAGCGGGCATTGATTGAAATTTAAAAAAAAGTGCTGGACTGGGATTCGAACCCAGTCTCCTGCTCTCTTGGCAGATGCTCTGCCCAGTACATCACCTGGACAAAGTGGTTACCATAAAAAATACATACTCAGGATAATGAGTTCTTTTACAGTTTCACTACAGAGTAAAAGTATTGTTTTAATTTTCATGAAAAGAAAGATGTTACAATCAAAACGCACAAGGATTCAAGCATAAGGTGAAGAATACTGTAGTGCCCAGCTACCTCTCTTGCTTTGTAATCTACATTTCATGTACCTGTGACTAAAAAAATATCACAAAATACATAAGACTTGTTCTTACCCAATATACTCAAGAGTTTCAGGAAATTTATCAAACCATTCTAAATGAACCATTGAGCAGTAGTAAGCAGGCACATGAAAGGTTTTAACAAGTTATCAGTACTGAGGCTGCTAAACTAAGCAAAACACAACTTCTTGTTTTCCTCCTTTATCCATAATTGTTCACCATCACCAGTAGGGTTCCTTGTATATTAGTATAAAATATAGTGAATTTTGGGTGAAAAAAAACATACATGTTGGTACTGTGGTCATCATAGTCCCAAAAAGTGATTTATTTAAAACACATATCTCAGCAGAAAAGTAACAACATACTGCAATGTGAGCAACAAAATATTTCATCTGAACAAGGTCTGACCACAAGTTGTAAGGAGTGTGCAAGCCTTCTTTGAAGAACAACTGCTTCCACTTATTTGTTCAACTGCACATTTCCCTGTCGAAGAGATCTGGGATACTGACATTTATATGTACACTCTGCAAACCAGTGTGAAGTGCATGGCAGAGGGTACTTCCCATTGTACCACTTATTAGAGCTTCTTACTTTTCAGTTCACCTATGGAGCCTGGAAAGAATGACTGCCTTAACACCTTCTAATCTTGTCTTTGCAGTACCTGCATGAGTGATAAAGGAACTTCCAGCAAGTACGGTCAGTGCTCTCTGAGCCAGCGTAAACACCTGTGTGGGATAGTTTGTCTGCAAGGCAACTTACAAATAGTGTAGCAATACCTGAAATCTATGTTATAACACCCTATTTCACCAGCATTCATTCATATTGTAATATCATATTTTTAGGAAATTCTAGCATGTCTGCGTGTTATATAATATTGCAGAAGAAAGCTATTAGGTTAATTACTTGTTCCTCATATAAAGCAAACTGTAACCATTATTTTCTCATCAAAAGCTAAGATCGCAATGAAATTTATATATAAATTGTGATTCGATTTGTAGAAAGAAAAAGTTATCAGAAGCAATTCAGAAAATTTTAAAACTCCAGAAGGAAGCCATCATATGCATAACGAAACTAAAACTGCCAGAAGCATGCAAATACGATTTTAAAATATTAACATATCTAGCTTGCACATGCATGAGACAATACTGCTTTTAATGTTAAATTGTACAGCACCTCTACACAGAGATTTTCATGGCCACAACACAAGAACTGTAGGGAGATTACCATAATTGCAGCAAAAAGCTTGAAAACGCAAATAGGGATATCAGAAAGGCAGGAAGTAACAGAATGCTAGTGAGCATAAAGCACTTACAACCTTCAAAATAAAACTGAAAGAACATTTCATTTCTTGTTATTGTATAAGATGAAGCAATACCTACAGGCAAGTTTGTCGAACAAAGATAAATTAAAAATTAGGAAGTGTAGAACTCATCTTCTTCATGTGGAAAACAACTCCCTGTGGAGAGGAGAATGAAAGATCAATTGTAGTTTAGTACTGAAAATACAGGAGAAGAGGAAGTATAGACTAATTGTGAAAACTGTTTCTGGTGCTTTGTATTGATGCAAATGTGATTTAAAAAATAGTTTGCCATTTGTATAAATATCTTACTCTTAGTTTTGCATACACACTGTATAGAGCTTTGTCAACGTTTGTTAAGTCTGCGAGATTATGTTACCTGATCCAGGTTATTAGTGCGTATCATTACTGAAAAATTTGTTTTTCTTGGTTCTGTTTATCTATTATTAAAAATTTTGTCATTCAGCATCAATGGCAAATTTGTTATCAAATTTATTTTGTGTAAAACTGGAGATAACTTGTCTAATGTCATTAAAATATGAGCTGAGGGCAAACGTAAACTAAACGTTTTGTCATTAAATGAAACTGGTAATCATTGTGAAATATGTGACATTAGACTGGTAAATTTTACTTTGAAATTGGATACGGTGAAAATGTTGGCAACGACTCGGGCTGCGCGAAATGAGAAACAGCTGAATCATAATAACGACTTTTTTTTCTTTTTTAAAATACTACGTCATTGCCCAGTCGGCCAGAAACAGCTGCATTGGTTTGCATAACTTGTACTGGACAAATTGTCATTGTGAGCATATTTTGAGACAACACAAAACTGAAGAAACAGTAGAAAAGTAATAAAAGTAAAGTACAAACTTGATTTCAAGTTAAGCGTAGTACCAAATCCAAGCGAAGAACACTGCTGCATTTAACTTGCGCGGTCGTGTTTCGAAACTAGGCAACATCGTTCCATTTCAGGATCAACGCCGCCTCTTATTGGCTGGCTTCGTGCGGTTGCTAGGCAACGATTTTGCGCTGCAAGGATGTCAATAACAAAGATTTCGTCTTGCAGGTGATAATCAAATTGCCTTTCCAACTCAGCAAATAATCTCATACGTTTTGGACTCGACTGACTGTTTCATAATCGTGATTGTCAGTTTTTTTCTGTCTGTCGTTCTTAAGAAGATGCCATTATTTAACATGTGTGATAAAAAGAATTTGGTGTATGGAGCAAATGTAAGCGCACCTTAAAGATTGGTGGTTGCGTATGCATATGAGGCAACTGACATCACTTACGTGACAAGACGTATCTAAAGGCAGAAGGTAGTGAATAGTAATGAATACGAAAACTGAAGCAGATTTTTCTTATGCAGCGAATCCGACGTAGCTAGTATGGAAATAAGTGCGTGTGATGACGTACACTAATAGCAGTTTTTGATGAAAGTTTAAAGAAACAGCTTTCGCAATATTTGTGTAATGTGCGCGATAGCATACCTTATGACCCTTATCCCTTCAGTGAATTTAGTTTTCACACAAAATAAAAAAAGCTATGAACCCAATGTTTATATTACTAAAATGTGTATGTTATGTAGAAAAGTTGTAGCATCCGCGTTACCATGTGCTAACAATGTGAATAACGTAACCAAATGCAGCCTCACAGAATTTTTTATGATGACATGATTCATCAAGATCAACTTGCAGTCGCAATTGTGCCGTTTATTTAGTCACAGAGACGGTTTTTATGAGCAAAGAAAAGATAATCATGTTAGTTCAACAACTAACGCGTGGCAGCAGGCAAACTTTTTTGACGGAATTAAAATAATTCTACTGCATCCTTTGTATATGTCGTAGAATGATATAGAATGGTAGCTCTACACATAGTATTAATACAAGGAATAAGAAAAATTTACATAAAGAACTAAAATCGCTTACTGTGGTTCAAAAAGAGGTCCAATATTCAGGAACTTACATTTTCAATAAATTGCCAGTAATCATTAAAAACTTGGTTGCAGATGAAGCACGGTTTAAACAGAGTCTGAAAGACTTTTTGATAGGCAGTTCCTTCTACTCTATAGACGAATATCTTAACGAAGACTGTTAGGCTAGTGTAAGAAAAGATGTCTGTTAGATTTCAGTTTTGACAGCACTTTCTCATAACAGTCAAGATTAGATATTTTGTGTATGATAAATTTATTAATAGTGCATAACAGTGTTTGATTCTAACAGAGTATTAATTCTGTAAATGTTAGCTGTTCAGGTTTACTGTATTGTATTCCCTAGTTTGACAATCCCCTGACAAATGCTCAGGGTATTAAGTACTATATTCAAATGTTTTATATCATACTTTCTGACATGTTCTACACCCACCAGAATGAACTTATTTTTTGTGTGTATGGAAAGAAAACTGAATCTAATCTAATCTACAGAATGATGTGAGAGAGATGTACTCGTGTAATAACGTATACAATCAATCATTTTTCATGCACTTCATTCATGACGTGATCAGAAAAGAAATGGTTAAAAATGATGGTAATGCGTACTCTATTCCATTACACACATTCATTCACAACTAGTGTGTCTAAAATCCACCATGAGAGAGGGCCATCAGGGAAGTGGAACTGATCAATAAACAAGCAGCTACTGCAGGCTAATTCTGTAGACTATGCTAACAACAAATTATGACAAGTGCTAATCTACTCATACTGACAATTATGATCAACTCCTTTTTCAGTCTAATACTTGAGACAAAGCATTTATATAACTTTGCAAAGCATGGCATCAGCTTCCTATGTACTGTCAAAGTCAACATTTCAACATTTGCTTAATATAAAATGTACTACACTTACACAGTATTTACATCTTTGAGTTCAAATAATCTGGTGAATTTTAGATGGAGTGGCTAATAAGGTATGCCTTTTCTTTGTTTTGTAATATCTATGGAGATTTTCAGTTTCTTGCCTGTTGTGCACTGACAGTCTGATTCACACTTTTGCCCAGTATATAAAACTGCATTCTGAATCTTGTGGAAAGTACCCTGCAATCTATAATTTTGATGTAGGTTAGGTATAACATTGATATAGATACAAGTCCTGTGATTAATACTCTTTTTCTACACTGTATGAAGCTGGTAGTTTTGATAATAAGACAATCGTTTGGTGGAAGTTTCATTCCATAGGCTACACAAACCGATGTGTTACCAATCTATGAGCAGTACGGGAATACGGCTGTGACTGTTGCTAATCCTGATCTACACTTTAGCTTCTGGTATCTGTCTCATTTTAATTTGTTTGGAATTACTTCTTTTAATTAATTGCAAATTATGTACCAAATTGTGATATGTAGGACAATAAAGAAATATAAATACAAATTATTATATGAGTCTTGGTAACATTTGTGACTTGAACTATGTGCTGCAAACCATGGACGTATCTTCTTAGGCAATGTACCAAAAATAGAAATGAAATGTTCATTCAGCAGAATTGAACTGTAAGAGTATTGCGTAAAGAAAATAATGATAAATGTTGCAGAAGTTTTTGTAATGCTCATGGAATTCTTACAGTCTATTCCCAATGTGTTCACTGCTGAATTGTCTCCACTGTTCATAATCACAGAACAAGACACAAAAATAATTATCAGGTAGATTTTGCCTTGTTTGGGTTTCAAGTAATGTTATGAACCCTGGTGTGAAGGTACAACATGATTCAAGGATAGAAAAGTTTGATTTATTACACATCAAGTAGTGGTGTGTATTGTAAAGCGGTATGACATGTAGTGATGTAGCCTACTGTAAACAGGACCCTTGTCCGGTGGTGTGTGTGTGTGGAGGGGGGGGGGGGGGCGCTATTCACTCACATTTTAATTTGCACCAAAAGCTTTTATTGTTGACTTTATGATCAGGTGTTCTACATCTATATCCATACTCTAAAAACCACTGCAAAATGAATGGCAGAGGGTACATCCCATTCTATTCATGTATGGATCATGGGAAGAATGACTTGACTGAATGCCTCTGTGGATGCTGGTTATTCTAATCTTGTCCACATGATCCATATTTTGGCGATATGTAGGGGGGTTGTTGTATATTCCTAGTCATCATTTAAAGCCGGTTCTTGAAACTTTGTTAGCAGACTTTCTCAGAATAGTTTACATCTTATTTTCAAGAGTCTGCCAGTTCAGTTACGTAGGCATCACTGTAACACTCTCCCATGGGCCAAACAAATCCACGACCACTTGCACCACCCTGCTCTGTATACTTTCAGTACCAACTGTTAGTCCTATTTGGTACAGGCCCCACACATTTTAACAACATTCTAGAACTGGTTTTCTTTGTAGACGGATTGTACTTCCCCAGTATTCTACCAATAAACTGAAGTCTACCATCTACTTTATCCACAACTGAGCCCATGTGATCATTCCATTTCATATACCTGCTAAGTGTTATACCCAGGTATTCATGTGAGTTGGTCAATTCCAGCTGTGACTCACTTGTATTATAGTCATAGAATACTAGTTTTTTGTTTTGTGAAGTGCACAAGTTTACATATCCAAACATTTAAAGCAAGTTACCAGTCTTTGCACCACTTTGAAATCTGATCAAGGTCTGACTGAATATTAATGCAGCTTTTTTCAGACAGTACTTCATTATAGATAATGCATCATCTGCAAAAAGTCTGAAGTTACTACTAATATCTTCTGCAAGGTCATAAATATTCCACGACAATGCAGCAATTCCTCTGTTGCAAGTTTGAGTGTATTATAACACAGGTTTCACTTGTGCTACACAGTTTTAAAGTTTTTTCACTCTTTTCGTCTAAGTATTTCACCTCCCTATGTAAAGCGCTTCTTGAAATACACAAACATAAATATTTATGATTTATAGAAATTACATATTGCAAAGCGAGCTAACCCAAAAATCCACTTTTCCAGGTAACTCAAAAGATATTTGTAGTAAGGAATGAATGACCCACCATTTATGAGGGAGGTTTGAAGGTATGATGAAGCCTCCCCAAACAGAACAAAAATTTGGGTCAATGGAAGTGTCTGATTCCACCCACCTGCTTTGATCAGTGATGCAATAGTTTTGTGGAGTGTGCTGTCACTACAGCACAGAGTTATCGAGTTGGTTGTGTTTGTAGATGTTATGTTGTTATATTTGATGGTGCCCTCTGGTGGTGTATGTGTTATGTGCCGAGTTTGATATGTGATATTGGGTTCGAGTTTTGGTCATCTTGCTGATGTCGTTTTGAGTTTAGGTAGTTGACGCCATAACTTGTGTTGCGGAAGTGTTTTCAGTGAGTTATTAAGTGTTTTTTTTTTTTTTTTAATTTACATGTTTGGCGTTTTGGTTTGGTCTGATTAGTTTGGTGTTTGTGGTGCGGAAAGAAGTATAATTTGTTTTGTTTTTGTTAGTTATGGATATGACAGTGAAGTTCACAAGTTTATCACTACGTTTAGAGATGATATGATCTCTGTCATACAGTTTCTACAGATTTTCAGTTTTATTGCTGAATATTTTAGGTGTGACATTTGCAATAACAACAGGAGACTGATTTACAGGATGGGCGTACGGGCAGGCGGTGGGCGTTATGAAATGAATCAGGTAATTTTTAGACAAAGGCCATTTATTGGCGAAAGCACGTTAAAAGAGGTTACGTAGGCCTAGGGAGGTGAGTGAGAGCCAGAACGTGGAGTTTGGCGAGACATAGTTCGCGAAGCTAACGAAAGTTGTTGGCTGCCAAAACTAAGTCCACAGTGCCGCAGCACTGGGAGAAGCGGGAGATGTTCAGTGCTACAGGGTGCGCATCCGACTCACGGGTGAGCAAGTATACAAGAGAGCGGACCCGGGGACGGGCAGCCGGGTATATTCGACACACCGTGCGGCTTCCTCCGCCCCGATTGGTCGGGATGGAGAAAACCGTGCCGGCGGCACGGAATTTTCTAGAGCGTCGCCTGCTAAGCGACACCTTGGGCGCGTTACCTCGTAAGCATATGAGAGAGGCGCATGGCCAAGGTGCCCTTCCTCGGTGCAGGCTTCCTGTTGCTAAACCGTGGGATGAAAGAATTTACAGGCAGCTAACACTGCTGGCCGTAGCTTGGCCGCAATGGAAAAATGAAGTTACCATTTGGAAGCCCATATAATAAAGTAAAATCCCCTACTGTCTGGCGCATCCTCTACACTGACGAGATTTCCAGCAGCTCGAACCAGGTATGTATATATGGTGTTGACTGTGTGTGTGTGTGTGTGTGTGTGTGTGTGAGTGGTTTTATTCTTTAGTACTTGTGATGTTTTGTGTGTTGTATATTTACAGTAGGTCGGTTCTGTTTTAATTGATGTAGTGAATATGGGGTATTTGGAGTTTTGAGTTGTTGATTTAGTTTCATTTTATGTTTAGACTGAGATGTTATTGTGTCATTTTTATTTTTGTTCACATTTGTTGCTGTGTGTCTGTAGCAACGTCATTGTCGTCATTTTGTATGTGCTGCAAGTATCCATTTCAACCATATCGATGACGTCATGGGTCAAAGCAGACGGTGGAATGGGATGCTTCTGTAATGCCAAAAATTCTTAGTGCTACTACAAACTACATGTATATGAACTTTTCCCAGCCATTAAAATGTAGTTTTCTTTAAAAACTGTTTTTTCTAGGCATAGTTATATTATGTGAAATGTTGCATTTCAGAATGGTTTCCTTTTGAAAACAGAAGTATTGCAGTTAAAATAAAAAGATCAAAATGCTTCTCAAAACATGAAGACTACTGTGCTTTGTGTGATAAAAGATTACAAATGTGTGGGTTGAGCTACAAGACTTTAGAGTGACACTTTTTTTTAAAAAAAAGAAAAAAGTGTGTAAAGACAAGAAAGCAGGTCATTTACATTTAATTATAGTTCGGGACAAGTTTTCAGTGTAGACTTCCAAAAGCTTGCAGCTAAATTTTCTTGAAACTTTTGGAGAAGCAGTAAGATGAATGTGAGCTAAGTGGAACAATAAAGAATGAGTATCTTATGACTGGGCAATAAGTTTATTTTGCACATGCAGGACAGGTCACCACTATGTAAACATCATTCTATAAGCAGAGCTACTGTATTCATCAAAACAACTGTTGGAATTCTTTTCTGTGGGAAGAATGTTAAGGATCGCTATTAGTCATTCATAGCTGTCTGTTTTATGCATGTGATGTCCAATTCACTGGGAAGCAAAGTAAGTCCAGGTTGGTGGTGGTTCGAAATTGTTTGAGATTAATTATGTGTGTACTGTGAACAGACTTCAGTAAACTAGTTGGCAGAGAAATGTTTCCATTGAAGGGAACAAATGAAAGGAACTGTGTCTTTTGCTAGTCCACCACAGTTACACCTGGGTTTGCAGCTTCAGTTTTCACATATAGAAATATTTGACAAATTTTGCCTCTGTCTAGAGTGCCTAATGCGCTTTTTGTGTTGTAACAAACTTATTGAGTATATTTAGCGTTATGGGAGCAGTATTCATTGCATTTATGATATGTTTCTCAGTATAAATACTTAGGACTAAAGGAGACCCTCACTGAAAAGCAGAAGCTCCAAAGTATTTACGTTCTAACAGAACTCTCTGAATAATTAATTATTCTCCAACATTAATTACTGCACTTATGTATGTGATAAGTACACAGCTGTGGGTAGTGAATAGTGGCTGAAGGATATAAGGAGAATGACACCTCTTTTTTGAAAATGATAATTTTTTGTTAATTATGTGAGACACTAATTTGCAACTGCATTAAGGGATAAAAAAGATACGGCAATTTCCGTTGACAAATGTCATCCATTTTTAATGACAGTCATTAATATAATCATTAAATTTTTTCACACGCACACACACACACACACACACACACACACACACACACACACACACACACACACACACCAATGCAACTCTCATACACATGACTGCAGTTTGAGGCATCTGAGGCCACACTGCGAGCAGCAGCACCAGTACACGATTTGAGTAGCGACTGGGTAGGGGTAGGAGGAGGCTGGGGTGGGGAGGGGGAGGGATAGTAGGTTAACAGTGGCAGCCAGTGACATGCTGTTTGGGAGTACACAGGGACAAGGTGGAAAGAGGGTAGGGCAGCTGTGTACAGTCGGGAGGTTAGACGGAGGGCAGTGGAGAGGTGGGGAGGGAGGAGGGGGGGGGATAGCGGAAAAGGAGAGAAGTAGAAAACTTGGTGTGATGGAGGAATGAGGACTGTGTAGTGCTGGACTGGGAACATGAAGGGACTGGATGGGAGAGGACAATGACTAATGAAGGTTGAGGCCAGGAGTGTTACAGGAATGTAGGATACGTTGCAGGCAAAGTTCCCACCTGCGCATTTCAGAAAAGCTAGTGTTGACGGGAAGGATCCCTGTGGCACAGGCTGTGAAGCAGTCATTGAAATGAAGGATGTCACGTTTGGTAGCTTGCTCAGCAACAGTGCAGTCCACTCGTTTCTCAGTCTAAGTTTGTCGGTGACCATTCGTGCGGACAGACAGCTCGTCGGTTGTCGTGCCCACATAGAATGCAGCACAGTGATTGTAGCTTAGCGTATATATCACATGACCGGTTTAACAGGTAACCCTGCCTTTGATGGGATAGGTGATGTTTGTGGCCGGACTGGAGTAGGTGACGGTGGGAGGGTGTACGGGACAGGTCTCGCACGTATGTCTGTTATACGGGTACGAGTCACGAGGTAAGAGGTCGGGGGCAGTGGTCGTGCACGGATAGACGAGTATATTGTGTAGCTTCGGTGGACAGTGGAATACCACTGCGAGATGGGTCCGAAGGATAACGGGCGGGACATTTCTCATTTCAGGGCACGATGAGAGGTAGTCGAAACCCTAGCGGAGAATGTAATTGAGTTGCTCCATTCCTGGGTGGTACCGAGTTATGAGAAGAATACTCCTCTGTGGCCAGAAGGCAGGACTTAGTGAGGTGGTGGGAGACTGGAAAGATAAGTCACGGGAGATTTGTTTTTGTGCGATGTTGGGAGAATAATTACGGTTTGTGAAGGCTTCAGTGAGACCCTCGGTGTATTTCGAGAGGGACCGCTCGTCACTACAGATGCGATGACCACAGGTGGCAAGGCTATATGGAAGGGATTTCTTGGTATGGAACGGGTGGCAGCTGTCAAAGTGGAGGTATTGCTGGTGGTTAGTAGGTTTGATATGGATGAACGTAATGATGTAGCCATCTCTTAGATGAAAGTCAGCTTCTAGGAAGGGGGCTTGTTGGGTTGAGTAGGACCAGTTGAAGCAAATGGGGGAGGAGTTGTTGAGATTCAGGAGGAATGTGGTTAGGATGTCCTTACCTTTGATCCAAATCACAAAGATGTCATCAGTGAATCTGAACTGGGAGAGGGTGTTTAGGAAGGATTCCTGTAGACGGACAACGAATAGGTCGGCATAGGATGGTGCCACGCGGGTGCCCGTAGCCGTACACCTAATTTGTTTGTAGGTAATGCCTTCAAATGAGAAGTAATTGTGGGTGAGGATATAGTTGGTCACGGCGATTGGGAAGGAGGTTGTCGGCTTGGAATCTGTCGGGCACTGGCAAAGGTAGTGTTCAATAGTGGTAAGGCCGTGGGCATTTGGTATGCTAGTGTAAAGGGAGGTGGCATCAGTACTTACATATAACTAAATGGTGAGCGGTGCATCAACTTGGGTTACAGCTGAGAAAATTATACTGACTTTGAACAAGTTGTTGGTCCTTTCCCACTGACACTGGGTACAAGCATGCACACATTTAGAGATCTGAGTCAATATCGCTGCAGCTGCAGAGGTGCACGTTGCTGCAAGGTGAAAATTCACTCTGGAGCTGCAGCATGATTGTCAGGTGGTTACTCAGACTCAGACTGCACACAAGCAGGAAGGAGACCAAAAAACATATCTGCATTAGAATACTGACACGCAGATAGATTTCAGTACTTGTGTATTCATCTGGATGTTCAACCATTAATCATTCTGATTAGACAAACCATATAAAGAATGGCAAAAACAGAAATATTTTGGATTCGGCATCTTTCTAATTTGTATGACATGTCTTATTGCTGTCATAAGGAACTAGTTCCTGCCCCAGAAAATACTATATTCTGCCACTGCTCCCCCGAATCTCTCCCTAAAATTAAAATTTAAAATTTTAAAGCTGTATGTTAAGAAGCCTCCCCGTCATTCTAATGGCAATTGGTTCAAGTGGAAAATTATGGTGGTGGGGACAGGCTGTTACCAGTTCCCTAGACAAAAGATACAAATTGTACTTTCTTTGTTACACTTTGAAATTAAATCATCTGCTGACCAAGCAGGTTCCGTTCTGTTAACCACATTGCACAACAATGTCTTATTTTCAGAAAATGCATATAATGGAATTACAGTGAAATGAATACCGCTAGCTGCTTACAGGTGTTGATATAAGTCAATGGGGACAGTTGAAAATGTGTGCCCCAACCAGGACTCAAATCAGGGATCTCCTGCTGAACATGGCAGATGCTCTATCCATCTGAGCCACCGAGGACACAGAGGATAGTGCGACTGCAGGGACTTACCTCTGGCATGCCTCCCATGAGACCCACATTCCCAACTTATTGTCCCGCACTTAGCGGAGATTGAGGCCTGACGGATAACGATTTGCCGCCGCTCATACCTCACCTGTCTTTCAACAACATCTTTGCCTCTGTACTTCCGCCTCAACTGACATCTCTGCCCAAACTCTTTGCCTTTACAAATGTCTGCTTGTGTCTGTGTATGTGTGGATGGATACGTGTGTGTGTGCGCGCGCGAGTGTATACCCGTCCTTTTTTCCCCCTAAGGTAAGTCTTTCCGCTCCCGGGATTGGAATGACTCCTTACCCTCTCCCTTAAAACCCACATCCTTTCGTCTTTCCCTCTCCTTCCCTCTTTCCTGATGAGGCAACAGTTTGTTGCGAAAGCTTGAATTTTGTGTGTATGTTTGTGTTTGTTTGTGTGTCTGTCGACCTGCCAGCACTTTCATTTGGTAAGTCACATCATCTTTGTTTTTAGATACATTTTTCCTACGTATCTAAAAACAAAGATGATGTGACTTACCAAATGAAAGTGCTGGCAGGTCGACAGACACACAAAATATATATATATATATAAAATGGAGCTTTGTGTTTCCTCGTATTGCCAGACTGTCACAATTATATTGACAAATGTATGCAGCCCAAAAGGAAAGTTGGAATACATTATCTTTACATGAATGTGAATTAGTTTCTTGAAATTTTTGTGCTATACCACACACGTTTTATTCAGGACAGAGTATTACAGATACAACCTCAGCATATTCAGTGAACCTTCTCCTGAGCCCCGTGTAATTATTGCATCTTCAAATGCACCCCCATTGGACATCACAGAACTGCGTGACTGTACATGATAGCCTTTAGGATGCTAACATTGAAGGAAGCAGTTTCACCACTGACTGCTGACTGCACATGCATCACTACTTGCAGCTGTGCAATCACCAATTCTCAAACTGACTGTGCCTCACCAGTCTGGAAATTCCTCTACAGGTTGCATTTTTGCACACTATCATCATTACTAGTTAATTTCAGCACAAAATATTAAGATCAAGACAAAAGATGCTTTTGTCCTCCAGGAACCCGAACACTTTCATGCTAATGCACATGTCAGAAGAGCTGGCCATGATCTTCAAAACGAAGCAAACTACAGTATCTGAACTTCATACTTTTGTTACGGAGAAGGCAAAGGACACATTTAAATCCCACACTCCTGAGACAGTTACTAGCAATAGAAGCATACACCCAGCAGGTCATGTGTCCGGTTAATCTTTTGCACAATTTTAGTACACTCTTAGTTGTAATAAATGCTGCATTAGTATGATGTACTTCTGAAGCATTACCGAGAAATTGAGTTTCAGGGTTGTATGATCCTGTGGAACACCATCTGAGAGTGGCAGTTGCCAAGCAGTAGCATAAAGTAGCAAACTATTAGTTATAACCTGTTTCTAAAATTGGTTGCCCTTACCATTACATGTACTTTAAAACTAATATTTGCTGCAAAAATCATTCAGCCAAACTTAAACCATGACCTAAACCAGTCTAATACCAGAATACAATAAAAATACTGCATAAGTCACTGTAGAACAGCATTATATTCAGAAAAATTGAACTTCATGTTGGGCTGAAGCCAAACAAATACCTGCCTAAAAACCTCCCAGCCCTTGCTCTCAATAAGTGAACTGACTAACTAAAAAAAAAAAAGTGACAGACTTTTGTTTTCTAGAAGAGTTCTCTGTCTTCATATAAAATAAATAGAACTCTCCTTTTCTGAAAGGTAGTAGTAGGTGATGTACAAATAAACTAACAATTAATAAAAACAAACAAAAAATTTAACACTGCCCATATGCACACACACACACACACACACACACACACACACACACACACAGGGTGGTCCATTGATCGTGACCGGGCCAATTATCTCACAAAATAAGTGTCAAACGAAAAAACTACAACGAACGAAACTTGTCTAGCTTGAAGGGGGAAAACAGACAGCGCTATTGTTAGCCCGCTAGATGGCAGTGCCATAGGTCAAACGGATAACAACTGCGTGTTTGTTTTAATAGGAACCCCCATTTTTTATTACATATTCGTGTAGTACATAAAGAAATATGAATGTTTTAGTTGGATCACTTTGTGATAGATGGCGCTGTAATAGTCACAAACACATGGTTCACACGTTTAGATGAACAGTTGGTAACAGGTACGTTTTTAAATTAAAATACAGAACGTAGGTACGTTTGAACATTTTATTTCGTTTGTTCCAATGTAATACAATTACCTTCGTGAACTTATTTCTGAGAACGCACGCTGTTACAGCGTGATTACCTGTAAATACCACATTAATGCAATAAATGCTCAAAATGGTGTCCGTCAACCTCAATGCATTTGGCAATACATGTAACGACATTCCTCTCAACAGCAAGTAGTTTGCCTTCCGTAATGTTTGCACATGCATTGACAATGTGCTGATGCATGTTGTCAGGCATTGTCGGTGGATCACGTTAGCAAATATCCTTCAACTTTCCCCACAGAAAGAAATCCGGGGACGTCAGATCCAGTGAACGTGTGAACCATGGTATGGTGCTTCAATGACCAATCCACCTGTCATGAAATATGCTATTCAATACCGCTTCAACCACACGCAACCTATGTGCCGGACATCCATCATGTTGGAAGTAGATTGCAATTCTGTCATGCAGTGAAACATCTGAAGAATGCTGAAGATTAGATGGGTAGATCACATAACTAATGAGGAGGTATTGAATAGAATTGGGGAGAAGAGGAGTTTGTGGCACAACTTGACTAGAAGAAGGGATCGGTTGGTACGACATGTTTTGAGGCATCAAGGTATCACAAATTTAGTATTGGAGAGCAGAGTGGAGGTTAAAAATAGTAGAGGGAGGCCAAGAGATGAATACACTAAGCAGATTCAGAAGGATGTAGGTTGCAGTAGGTACTGGGAGATGAAGAAGCTTGCACAGGATAGAGTAGCATGGAGAGCTGCATCAAACCAGTGTCAGGACTGAAGACCAAAAAGACAAACATTGGTTGTTTTGAGAATGGGCACAACCCAAAACTCGTCACCAACTAAATAAACATACATTTTAGTTGCAAATATGGCTCCCTCTTTTTGCATTACAGATATTTTTCTATTCTATATATTTAAATTTATGGACTGTTTATCTTTAAACATAACAATACAGAATTATTTGTAAGGAAATCACTTTTGTTAGGTGTACTATAACATACATTAAAGAATTTCATGTTTCCCCCTCTCAGATTAAACCTCTCTGTGTAAACTTTAGCAAGCCTCCCTCCCCTCCCCAGCCTTCGCCTTCCCCCACCCAGTCCTCTGTGAGATACGAATGAAAGATACAGATATATCGATATACGAAACATCGTCAACTTCTGGTATAGGCATCTCTCGTGGGCCAGCCGCTGACATGTCCATCGTGTGGAATTCCATTGTGTGCCAGTACAAGGCTATCAGGTGGCTGGCTTGCTCTGTTTCTCCTTCACTAGCCGCTGTTATCTGACAAAATGAACTGTGACCACTGCTGCTGTTTATCTGGTCTGGTTTGGATGTGTGTTCGGATAGTGACTACCGTGCCTTCCAATTACTGCATTACAGCCCGTTACTTGCACTTCACTCGCTGATATAAAATTTTTGTACAGTGCTTTTACTTGATAAGCATGTGGTTTCCACCATATAAGCCTTATTTGTAAGTGTTCTTAATACTATAATTGCAATACACACGCACAATGAAGTGGTTGCACTTAGACTTTTATTAGTTTCAACTGGAAACTATTATTGTTTGGTTTTGTCAACCACTGGACAATTCAGTCTGTGGTTACAGAATGCTAATTTTGTCTTCAGTAAAGATGTGTTAGACCTAATTTGAGAGTAACAATACATACTCCACAGGACACAGCAAAGAATTTTATAATATATTAAAAAGTGCAAAATTTGTCAGTCTGGAACTAGGTTTGTTGGAAAGAATATTACATGTCATACTTGTGAAAACGTGCTACTATTCGGTTACTAAATTCTAAAATGATGGCAGCACTATCTTTGTAGAGTTATGTTATAAACTTTTCGTTATTAAGATTAATTGAAATTTTTGACACTGTGATGTGTTCCAGTTATAATACTTAAATTAACAACTCTTCTGAACCTTAAATGCGAGGTTTTTTATAATGTATTGAGATAGTAAAATTCTGGTTGTATCTGACAGCCTGGTCCTTTCTGGCACGTGCACCATACTTACTGTTGACCCTGGCCGCTTCATTGCTGACATCCACCAGCTGCTCGAACAGGTCACGCACTTTCATGCCAGTCTTGTCGTGGTACTCCTTCCAGACGTACTGCAGTTCATCCCAGTCCCTGCTGCGTGCCATGATCAGGGTCAGATCTGGGTGAAAACAGAGACAGAATTCCACTTCATGTAGCTGACTAATGTCATCCAGACGCGCTGGCCATAATCTGTGTTTAATTACAAATAATTTGATACAGGGTACACGCCAGTTAAAAGATAACCAGTTTCCGTCTGTAAGACCCCCTTCAGGTCATTTTTTCACATTTGACAATAGTTGTACAGTCCGATTCCCGTTTTCTTACGACTGTAGTGTGATTGTGATGACAAGGTAACTGTTGTTCAACATCAGTATGTATCCAATATATGCTCGAAAATAACAAACAAATAAATAAAAATATTTCAATATATAACACTAGTCAGTAGAACTTTTTTGTCACTGCTTACTCCCTACGTAGCGAAAAATAGAAAATAGAAAGGAAGCTCGAACAGTTCACATCTCTGAAGACAACACTAGCAGAGAAGCTTAATCCTTTTAATCATTGATTATTATTATTATTATTATTATTATTAGTAGTAGTAGTAGTAGTAGTAGTAGTATTGTTACTATTAAAGGAAAATAACTAATGTAAAAGCTCAGTGATGGTGAGGTAACATAATACAATTTCACAAACCTGGGTCCAGGCGAAGACTGCAGAGGAATGCGTCTTTGTACGCACAAATGGTCGCTGTTTCATACACTGCCAACATCTCCCTGATAATTCGGTTGTACTGCATGACAAAAAAGTATAAATTCATTAGTGGAGTATGTCAAATGACTTGTAAAACCAATATGAGTCAGAGCAGTACATACCATTCCACTCATGAGAATGAAAGCCACTAAGGTATGTGGACAGCAGGTGATGTGATCTTTCATGCTGCACGGGTGAAACTGATGATTTTGGGTTTGGAGTCGAGTTGCTATTTTCTACCCGCAATATTTCAACTCCTCCTCGTTTTCTTCCTCAGCTGTCTAGTGCCGAGGTCGCTGCTCACCGTTTGGATTCCAACCAAACTGTGAACGAGATGAACTGCTCTATTGTAGCAATTAACATATTTATTGGTGAAGGATACTTTCTTGCAACATTTTTCTCACTTTAAACATTTTTTGTCTTAAATTTCTGTGAGAGTGCTTTATTCTTTGACAGCAGCGGGAGACGGCATCTAAAGTAACAAACGGTTCACACTTTGGTTGGAGACCTAACAGTGAGGAACAAACTCGGTGCTTGATACCTGAAGAAGACTAGTAGTTGCTGAAATATCATCTAAAGAAAATGACAGCTCAGTTGGGGGGGGGGGGGGAAACCTTTGTTAAATTAACATCTGTTGTGTCATGGTGGAAGTATAACACAAATGAGAGATATAGGCAAGCTCTACCATCAACTTTGTCTGCTGAGAATGGTGGATGCTGATAATTTGAGTTTGCCAAGCAATTTATTTTTATGAGTTCACTTGCATCTGTCAAAGTTAAATGAATATTAGTGAAGTACCAGAAGACTATGGGATACCGGACACTCAAGCCTCACCTAAAAATGTAAAAAATTGGAGGCGAGACTGACATCTAACGTGCCATTCATAAAATGAGACGTTCCACATGCTCGATATTCATTGGCCGACGAAAGATGTTTGTGGGTTAAGGTAGGTAGTAATTAGGAAGCACTGCACTTTTGGGAGGCTTTTTCGCGGTTTGTGCAGATCGGATATGTATTTATACCGTGCAGTTGGTGAAGCAGGCCACGGACCGGTGCCTCTACCTGCTGGGCGGAGTCGTTTTCTCCGTGGGAGGGCTGCAAGGGAAAGGCACGAAGTGCACGTGACCTCCACGACACCAAAGAAATCGTTACAGCATTGACATTCAGATTTTATTGTGTGTTATTCCACTGGAACAAGAAAATTCACTTTCAGTATCTTCAACACAACAGATTGAAGTCCGTGGGTGTGAAGCACTGTCACTGGGGTACTGAACAGCAGGATCCTTGGCAACATTGATATTATACAGCAACCGTGAGAAAAAATAAGAGAAGCAAAAACCCTAGCAAGATACGAAAGTTGCGGATTGACTTCTGGACTGTTTCGTGGCCTATGCCTAACACCCCCATTAGGGAAATAGGAAAGCTTGGCATACTGCAAGTGGCAGAGTGGGATGTTGGCAGGTGCAGATTCAAATTCTTCAGTCAACTTTTGGAGAAGAGAGTAGCACTAAAAATGAGAATCTGAAAACTGTTGTGAAAGTCTGGAGAATTACAAGCTGCTTGATACAAATAATGATTTCTGGAATGGAAGCAGAAATGACTCATCTACTCGCTCATGTAGTCATAACCTGCTGACCTGTGTTCATAGTGCTCAGTAAAATACTGGCAATGGTGAGCACACAGTTCAATTTTATATGTTTTAACTTACGGCACTGTCAAAGCTGTGAGAGCTTGTAGCTATTGTGAGCCTTAAATAAATAACATGACACATGTTGCTTTCAAATATTTGGATGAATTCTTTTTAAAAGCTATATCACTCGGAATTGCAATTTATTGTAAACTACACCTACTGACCAAAGGTATGTGGACATTAAAATGGTGTGCATTCACACTCTGTCTTCGTAACAGTGTGAGCTTAGCTGGGGACACTTCCAGTGAGATGTTTGAATGTCTGTGTCAGGAATGGCAGCCCATTCTCCCTGAAGAACCAAAACCACAGAAAGTAGTGATGTCGGGCACTAGGATATATTCTAAGCCACGGCAGAGGTGTTTCGTCGGGTACGAGCCCGTCCACTTCAGAAATATTACTGTCCACGAAACGCTTGCCTCACAGGTGCTGTTTTATCAGAACTATAGGTGGACCAGTCCATTTCAGGTTGATGTTTTCCACAAACTATTGCCTTACAGATGGTGCTTTATGACAGGGTGCATTGTCATTCTCATACAATCACCATCTCTGAACTGTTCCTCTGTCGTATGCTGTACACACATTACCACCAAGTGTGTACTTGTCCTTCCACTTTTAGCTTTTCTTAAGCACAATAAGAGCACCAGACCCTAACCATGAAAGACAGCACCAAAGTGTAGCATGTGACAGTAGCTAACATTCTCTAGGCGTTTGGAAAACCTGAGCCCTTCCATCATATTGCCCCAGAGTATACAGGCTGCCCCAAAGAAATGCTGACAAGATTTAGGGACAGGTTCCTTACACCAAAACAAGAAAAAGAATTGTCTAGTAAACAAGGGCTCTAAAATGTTTACCTTAAGAGCTATGAGAACTTTTTCATCTATGATACTGTGAAATGCATCTCTTGTACTTCAACCTCTTTGTGTTCTACATTTGGGAAGGAGGTAGTATGGATCAACAGAAGAAAAAAAGTCTAGTAAACACGGACTCTAAAATGCGTACATTAAGAGCTATGAGCACTTGGTCAGTAGAAGGGATGGGTTTCACACTAGCAAAGAAGAACAAGTGCTCATAATGCTTAAACAATACATTTTAGACACTGCCTGTTGGTCATTTTTTTTCTCGGTTTGGTCTCTACTACCTCCTGAAATATAGAAAGCCAAGTCCTTACTGTGGAAGAGATCTGTTTCATACTATCGAAGATGAACAAGTGCACATAGCCCTTAAGGTGTGCATTTTAGAGCCCACATTTACCAGACTTTTTTTCTTGTTTTGACATAAGGAACCTGTTCCTAAAGCTTATTGGTATGTTTCTGGGACACCCTCTTCAGTCATCAACTGTTCAGTGGTGACACTTTCTGCCCCCTAACATCGACTACGGCGACTACAGAAATGTGTAGCTTAAGAAGTGCTGCTCGACCATCGTACCGTATTTCTTTAAGCTCTCTACACACGCAACTGTGCCAGCTCACCCTGTCGAGGAGCTCCGGGGGCAGGGCGGACGGCCCCATCACGGACAGGAGGCGCACCGTGCGCGCCAGCCGGGGGTTCCCCTGCACCTGCTCGGGCCGCACCTGGCGCACGATCTGCCACAGCGCCCTCTGGAAGCGAGCGTACTCCTCCTGCGACTGCAGCTGCAACACCGTGGCACGGCATCTGGCATCAAATGTCGTGCAGCAGAAAACATCCGAGAACTACTATAAAGAACACGAAAGCAATAAAGGAGGAGAAGAAAAGGCTTCTAAAGATATGCCCACAGAGTGGAGTTCATTTTCAGATTAAAATAACTTTGTGACTGACGTATTCCAATGGGGGGGGGGGGGGAGGGGGGCAATGGGGTCAGTGTTGCCAGAGTGAATCCAGAAGCCAGCTGCACTTGAGAAAGCTCTGCACTTACCTACAGAGGAAGCAACACAGTGATCGGGGGGAGGGGGGCAATGGGTTCAGTGTTGCCAGTGTGAATCCAGAAGCCAGCTGCACTTGAGAAAGCTCTGCACTTACCTACAGAGGAAGCAACACAGTGATCACGTGGTGCTCAGGAAACAACTGAGATTGGCTGGCAGCTGATACCTACCACACATCTCGATGAAACATCAATTGCAAAGTTGTTTTAATCAGAGTGCAGAAGGGGAATCGACAGACTAGTTGCGACAAGCAGATGAGTGACACGAGGATGGAATTTATCTCCTACTCTGTTTAATAGTACAAGCATTAAAATACTCTAATCGGGGTGCAATAATACTGAGCAAACATCTTACACATAGTATCTACAAAGTAGTCTCAATGATAATTTAAGAGGGGAATAACATACTGAACTATTCAGAAATGGTTGGGATACTAACAATGAAATATTATTATGCACTTACTAGAGGAAGTTAAGGAATTCTGCTACCTATAGTCGAGATGGTGTAAGTAGATCCCCGACAGCTCGTAGTGCCGATACCAGCTTTCAACTGCAAAGCACTGCAGGCGAAAACAGTGTCTTTCTAAAGAGCTTTTTCCAGCACTGAGGTGTTGCCACAGAGACATTTACAAAATCGTGTTACGATACTGGCCGAGTTAGGCACGTGTGTCTGCCCCATTGCAACCGTCGGTGATCAACTTACACTGACTCAACTACAGGCAGCAAAATAACTGAGCAAGGAGGACCAAAAAAAGCAGAGTAGCACTGGTAGAAAGGGCATTCCTAGCCAAGAGAAGTCTGCTCACATCAAACACGGGTCTTACTGTGAGGAAGAAGTTCTGAAAATGTATGTTAGGAACACAGCACTGTATGGTAATGAAAATGGGAAAATTGGAACAGAAGGGAATTGAAGCATTTGAGATGTAATGCTACAGACAAATGTTGAAAATTATGTGGACTGGTAAGCTAAGGATTAAGGAGCTTCTCCACAGAACTGTCAACGAAAGGAATATGCAGGAAACTCTGACAAAAAGAAGGAACAGGATGGTAGGGCATCTGTTAAGACAATGGGAAATAATTTCCATGGTACCAGAGTCAGCTGTAGAGGCCGAAACCTGTAGAAGAAGAAAGAGGTTGGAATTAGTACAACAGATAATTGAGGACATAGATTGTAATTGATCTCTTGAGATGAAAGGGATGGCACAGGAAAGGAATCGGTGGCAGGCGCATCGAACTAGTCAGAAGACTGATAACACTCAAAAAAAATTTCTGGGAAAATTTAAAAATCAGGAAATTGAAAGTGGTTATCAGTAGGGAAATGTGCAGGGACATTTTTAAAGCACACACACAGAGTAAATATTGTTGAAATTTGGAAGGGTATTATATGTCATTTCAGTTATTACAAAATAGAGTCAAATTTGCAAAGAACTGGCACTACAAGCCCACTTATCACTAACTTTGCACTGCTTCTGGTCCATGTGTGTGCACCGATCAGTTGGGAGCGGTGTTATAAGGCCGCTGCATTCTCTCCTGAGGCCAGCTCGTAACTGGATGTCTATATCCAGGATACTGGTACAGAAAGAGTTCACGTCCGACCCGGTCCCACACATTCTGTCAGACACAGATCTCGGGATATTTGTTGGCCACAAGAGTCTCTCAGTTTCACACAGACAGTTCATAGAAACACGTGCTACATGTGGACTGAGCACCGTCCTGTCAAAAAATGGCACCACAATACGTAATAGTGACGAGACACGATGCCAGTGGTGTACCATCGGGCCATCCGAGTTGTCTCAATCTCAACTGGTCACTCACGATTTTAATGGCAGCGTTCTCACAGGACAGTAATTTTCTAGTCCAGCTGCTGCCAGTCTGCGACCGATGGCACTGGACGACACAGTATGTTGCGGAGAATGCGTTACTTGTTGTCAGGTGGCAGGTGCAGGTGGGAAGGGCTAATGATTTGGTTGATGCACAGTTTTGTGGCAGACAGATAGAGTTCCAGAACCTACACAAATGTGCCTGCTGTCTCATTCCTGTACAGTCCCGTATCAATCTACCGTCACATCCGAATGCCCCACAAATCCGGATATCGCACATTTTGATCAGCCGTCAAATGGGGCCTCCTCCGTACTGTGTCAGATGTCGATAATGCTGTCTCACACGAGTATGTGACACCCCCATCTTACATAATAATACGTGACATCTGATGATGTTCACACCCTTTGTATACCCTAACAGCCTGACAACAACACTAAACACGAAAAACATTAATGCACTCTGGTGGCCATTTTGTCGGCCTCAGAGAATTACAACCCCAATCGTTTAGGTACTTGCACTCAGGGCAGTACACAGTGAGGCTCTATCAGAAAAGTAGGCCATGCTAACATAAATTATTAATGTATTCTCTGCAAAAATAAAAAACAATTAGGAATATTTAAGAAAGAGTTAAAAACTCACGAATATCCAATATGCAAATGTATCAAGTGGGCTGCGACAGGAATGGGAATTGGCATTGAGAAGGGAGGCATGCCGGTGTAGTCCGTGCAGTTGTGCAAAGCCACTGTGCCAGGGTGGTCTCTCTCTCTCTCTCTCTCTCTCTCTCTCTCTCTCTCTCTCTCTCTCTCTCTCTCTGTGTGTGTGTGTGTGTGTGTGTGTGTGTGTGTGTGTGTGTGTGTGTGTGTGTATGTGTGCGCGCGCGCGCGTGGAGAGATCAGACTAAAACGTGTTTCCTGAAGAGGGCCATCAGCCTCTTTAGTAGTTGCAGGGGTGACAGTCTGAGTGACTAGCTGAAGCTAGATTGAGTCGGAATTAGTCAAGTTTAGTGGCAGGAAGAACAGGACTTCTGGTCAGGCCATTACACGGTTATCAACACAAAATTAATTGGGGTTAATGCAGGAGTAGGCCTAATAATGAACAAGAAAATAGGAATGAAGGTTAGTATATTTACATTTATGAACACAAAATTAATTACAGTTAATTCAGGAGTAGTCCTACTCCTCCACTTGTTTGATGGTACGCGTATTTACATTTTAGTGTACTGATCCTCATTCTTATTTCCTCATTCATCCTTACACCTACTCCCGCATTACCCTTAACTGATTTTATGTTGATAACCCTGTACTGTTCAAAAAGATTTCGGGCTTGCAGCCGGCTGTCGTCAGCTTCCATCCACTTCCGACTGGACAACTCCCAGCCATCCTCAGGTGAGCCATCGAAGACTGACTAAGACGCCCTCCGTTCTGCAATATATAGCGTGCAGTGTTACAGTCTGTCTTGTGAGTGATTGTTTCAATATTTTTTAAACATATGGAGATACTCTTTAGGCAGAGGAACCTGTTGACTGCATTTATCCTAAAAAAGACCTACTTTTCCTACCTATAACAACAGTTATTTGACCATGTGTGGCCCGAGATCCATCCCCTATACTTTCATGAATCAGCTGTAACAATCTTCTCCTCCAGTCCTGTTTAGGTGTAAACCATTCCTAGTGAAACCCCACCTGTTGATAGTCCTGACGGGCACCAGAGAAACGTGAGCAAAGTTGGCTGCCCTCAGAACCGTCCCTAACCCCACATCGATTTGCCTCACGGCTCAATCGAGGTGTGGCCGAAGCCGGAACACCTCAACAAAGTGTACGTTAGTGCCATGAGTCAGGGAAGCTATCTTGTCCAGGTCACCACCTATGTCATGTGCCCCATCCCTGTCCAAACTGTTTCCTGCCCCGCGCCCTATCACTACATGGTCCTATTTTGTAAAGTCCTTATATAAAGACTCTAGGTGCTTATCACATGACTTAGCCCTGAATTTGGCTCGAAGATACTGGTGGCCTGGTACGCTGCCCCTGTAAGTAGAGATAATATGATGAGAGGAGGAGTTGCCATATATGTCAAAGGCTACCACAGTGTAAAAAATTTAGAAACTAAAAAATTTTGTGTAGAGCAACATATGGAAGCATGTGCCACTGAATGTAAACTAAATGATGGCACTTTCATAATTGTAACAGTCTAAAGGTCACCCTCAGGGAATTTCCAGCTGTTTCTAGAAAACTTGGATGCTTTGTTGTGCTATCTATCAGACAGGGGGAAACAAATTATCATTTGTGGGGATTTCACTGTTGATTCCCTGAAAGAGTGTAATAGGAAGAATGACCTTGTAGTATTACTCAGTTCTTTCAATTTGAGCTCCATCATTGATTTTCCTACTCGGATAACAAAGAACAGCAGGACATTGATAGATAACTTTTTTATAGACCAAGATAAGTTTAAGGACATAAATGCTTATCCTGTTGAGAATGGTCTTTCAGATCATGGTGCACAGCTAGTTACAGTACATGACACAGCTCCATGCAGTATATGAAATCAGACTTTCAAAGCAGTGCGTTCAATTAACAATATAAATATTGCAAACTTTAGGGAAAGCCTACAGCAGCTAGACTGGGATGAAGTGTATAAGGAACCCGATGCAAACTTGAAGTGTAACTTATTTCACGATACATTTTTAAGGGTATTTGAAAATTGTTTTCCCGAGAAAATGGTTAAACATAATTCCAAGAAAACATATAAAAAAACCTTGGCTAACTAAAGGAATAAGAATATCTTGCAACCGTAAGAGAGAACTGTATCTAACAGCAAGAGGGAGTACTGACCCCAAAATTGTTCAATATTATAAAAACTATTGTGTGGTACTAAGAAAAGTTATTAAAAAGTCCAGAAGCATGTGTATCATGTCCGAGATCATTAATAATAAAATTAAAGCAATTTGGAATATTATTGAAAGGGAAACAGGGCAACCAAGAGCACAGGAAGACTTTAGTGCCATAAAACTGTATAACAAGTGTACTAACAAACAATCAGAAATTGAAAATATTTTCAATAATCATTTTTTTAAATGTTGTGGAGAAAATAGGATCTAGATCTTCACTAGAAGAGGCAAGGCTACTAATAGAAGAGGCCATACCTGTGCAGTTTGAAACAACTGTATTTCCACCAACCTCTCCCTCTGAAATCAGTAAAATAATAAACTCACTGAAAAGTAAAAGCTCTTACGGAATTGATGGCATTTCCAGCAAGGTACTTAAAGCTTGTTCCCCACAGATAAGTAGGATTCTCAGCCACGTATGTAATAGCTCTTTGGAGCAGGGTGTTTTCCCCGATAGACTGAAATATGCCATTGTAAAACCATTGCATAAAAAGGGGGATACGTCGGATGTCAACAACTATCGCCCAATCTCTCTTCTGACAGCTCTATCAAAAATTTTTGAGAAAGTAATGTATTCAAGAGTAGCCTCCCATATCTGTAAAAATAAAGTACTAACAAAATGTCAGTTTGGTTTTCAGAAAGCCTTGTCAACAGCAAATGCTGTATACGCTTTCACTGATCAAATATTAAATGCTCTGAATAACCGGACATCACCCTTTGGTATTTTTTGTGATCTCTCAAAGGCCTTTGATTGTGTAAATCATGGAATTCTTCTAGATAAGCTAAATCATTATGGTTTGAGGGGGGCAGTGCACAAATGGTTTAATTCATATTTAACTGGAAGAATGCAGGAAGTTGAAATAAGTGGTTCATGTAATGTTAAAGCAACAGCTGATTCCTCAAACTGGGGGGCTATCAAGTACGGGGTCCCACAGGGTTCAGTCTTAGGTCCTTTACTGTTCTTGATATACATTAATGACTTACCATTCCACATTGATGAAGATGCAAAGTTAGTTCTTTTTGCTGATGATACTAGTAATAACATCCAAGAACTAAGTGATGTAATTGTAAATGATGTTTTTCACAAAATTATTAAGTGGTTCTCAGCTGACGGACTCTCCTTACATTTTGATAAAACACAGTATATACAGTTCCGTACAGTAAATGGCACAACTCCAGTAATAAATATAGACTTTGAACAGAAGTATGTAGCTAAGGCAGAATTTTCAAAATTTTTAGGTGTGTCCATTGATGAGAGGCTAAACTGGAAGCAACACATTGATGGTCTGCTGAAACGTCTGAGTTCAGATACGTATGCTATTAGGGTTATTGCAAATTTTGGCGATAAGAATCTCAGTAAATTAGCTTACTATGCCTACTTTCATTCACTGCTTTCGTAGGGCATCATATTCTGGGGCAATTCATCATTGAGTAGGAAAGTATTCATTGCTCAAAAATGTGTAATCAAAATAATTGCTGGAGCCCACCCACGGTCATCCTGCAGACATCTATTTAAGGATCTAGGGATCCTCACAGTAACCTCACAGTATATATATTCACTTATGAAATTTGTTGTTAATAATTCAACCCAGTTCAAAAGTAATAGCAGTGTGCATAGCTATAACACCAGGAGAAAGGATGATCTTCATTATGCAGGGTTAAATCTGACTTTGGCACAGAAAGGGGTAAATTATGCTGCCACAAAAGTCTTTGGTCACCTACGAAACAGCATCAAAATCCTGACAGATAGCCAAGTAACATTTAAAAATAAATTAAAAGAATTTCTAGATGATAACTACTCCTACTCATTGGCTGAATTTTTAGATATAAATTAAGGGAAAAAAACGACTTAAACATTAGTGTCATGGAAAATTTTGTGAAATGTAATATCTTGTACAGACATCTTTTATTAACCCGACACGTTCCACATCATTACGAAGTGTCGTATTCATGATCTATGGAACAAGTATTAATCTAATCGAAATAAGATTAGTTTTCCCAATTTAATAAAGTCATTTATATCATCAATATAAAGGAGGAACAGTAGAGGTCCTAGGACAGAACCTTGTGGCGCTCCATACTTTATTGTTGATTTACTGGAGACATGTGTTGTTGATATATTATTTCCTTGTACTGAAATGTCATCATGCCTTAAAACCACCACTTGCTACCTGTTTTCTAGGTAAGATCTTATCCACTGATTTGGGATTCCTCGGACACCTTTTTGATCTAATTTGTGAATGAGGAATTCATGGTCAGTTATGTCGAAAGCTTTTGAAAGGTCCAGAAAGATACCAGTAGCATCTTTTCTGCCATCCAGTGCTTTAAGCACAGCTTCTATGTACTCATACATTGCTGCTGTTGTAGACTTTGATTTACTGAATCCATATTGATTTGATGAGAGTAATGAATTTTTTTGTAATGTAGCTTAGTTGTCTATTGTAGAAAATTTACTCAAATATTTTGGAGAAAACACTGAGTTGGGATACTGGAAGATAATTATTTACATTTCCAGAGTCTCCTTTTTTGAACAGTGGAGTTACTTTAGCTGTTTTTAGGCTATTGGGAAAGATTATAGTTGACAAGGAGTTGTTTAATATACAGGGTGGTCCAAAAGTCCGCAAACACCCTGATAAAAACCAAATGGAGTAGCAAACAAGGAAACAGAGTCCCTAAACACAAGGAACGGGAAGGGGGAAACTTTATAGGCTATGCCACCAACATGGCGGCCAACGTGAAAGCCGCCATCTTGGATTCAACTCCAAAATTTCAAATGGGAATGTGGTCATGTGACATATCAAACAGATAGAGAATTTCACCAGAAAAACAATGCCGTTGTTATTTTAAACATAGCTTTATTCATTCTCGGGTTATAGCCAATTACATGTGGCAGCAGTGGGACGCTCGGCAGTGTGAGTATTACGCACTGAGAAGTCATAAAATGGAGTCTGAAACGGTGCAAGATGACTATCCCATGCCTGATATGTTACATGTGTTTAACTGTTAGGTATCATTTACGCATGCTAACGTTTTAATGATTGTGCCTTTATTTATATGTTACAAAATGTCCTTAACATATGAAGAACGCATTGAAATCATCTTGATATCAGGAGAAAGAAGCACACGGGTCATTGCTGAGGATTTCAACAGTCGTCACCCAACCAGACAGTCCATCACTCACAGTGCAATTGCCAAGCTTTTGGCCAAAGTCCGAGCAACAGGTTCTGTCGCAGCTAACCCTAAGGCTGGAAGACCAAAATCCGCCACTGATGAAGCAACAACAGTGAGCGTGTTGGCATCATTCAGCAAGAGTCCGCAACGGAGTACTCGTCGCCTGTCACAAGAATGTGGGGTTAGCCGTACCTCCAAACTGCGAATTTTATCGCAGCACAAATGGCACCCGTACAAAATTCAGCTGCTGCAACACCTGAACGAGGATGACCCAGACCGTCAAGTACAGTTCGCAGAATGGGTGACACAGCAGTTGCAGATAAACCCACGTTTCCCCTATCAGGTGCTGTTCAGTGATGGAGCCAACTTCTTTATCAATGGTGAAGTGAACAAGCAGAATCACAGATACTGGTCCGACACTAATCCGCACTGGATTGATGCTTCCAAAACGGTCGACTCACATAAGTGATGGTCTGGTGTCGTGTGTGGGGTACCAAAGTCGTTGGACCTTTTTTTATTGATGGTAAGTTAACAGCCAATGGTTATCTGAGGTTATTGGATGAAGAAGTTTTTCCCTCATTGTTAATGGAGGACGGGACATTTCCGGAATTCTTCTAGCATAATTGAGCCCCACCACATTAAGGGCACAATGTGCGAGCATGTCTGGATGTGCAGTTCACTCAAAAGTGGATTGGTCGTAGGGGTGCTGTGGAGTGTCCACCACGTTCACCAGATTTGACTCCTTTGGATTTTTATCTTTGGAGTCATGTCAAAGCACGGGATCTGCATCATCTAAAGCAGCGCATTGTTGATGCGTGTGGTCAAATTCAGCCAGATGTGTTGGTCAAAGTTCATCAGGACTGGGTTCGGAGGATGGCATTAACAATTCAACATAATGGACAACATATCAAGCCATTCCTATGACTGTACGGGACTGTGTAACATCGGCGTAATGTCTCTTCGGCACATGACACACATGCTGCCGAGCGTCCCACCACTGCCGCATGTAACTGGCTGTAACCCGAGAATGAATAAAGCTATGTTTAAAATAACAACGGCATTGTTTTTCTGGTGAAATTCTCTATCTGTTTGACATGTCACATGACCACATTCCCATTTGAAATTTTGGAGTTGAATCCAAGATGGCGGCTTTCAAGATGGCCGCCATGTTGGTGGCATAGCCTATTAAGTTTTCCCCTTCCCGTTCCTCGTGTGTAGGGACTCTGTTTCCTTGTCTGCTACTCCATTTGAATTTTATGAGGGTGTTTCCAGACTTTTGGACCACCCTGTATATTAGAGGTTTTAATACATTACCAGATGACTTTTTAAAAACATAGTCTGGCACACCATCCAGTCCACATGAATTTTTGTTTTTGAGTGACCTTATTATTTGTTTCACCTGTTTCCCTGACTGTTTTAAGGAACATAGACTTAACACTAGCTTTTAAATAACTTGGTAGGCATGTAGGTCCATCTTCATACTGATTTTCGATTAACTAATTTGCTATATTAGTAAAGTACATGTTAAACTTTTCAGCTACCTCTTTTGGATCTGAGTGTCTGTCATTTTCAATTTGAAGAGAGATATTTTTTGAAGTTGACTGTTCTGTACCAGTTTTTGCTTCCATACTGCTTTCATTTTATTGTTTGCATTCGAGATGTACTCATCATTCTTTCATTTTTTGGCTTCTTTTATTACCTTGCTGAATATTTGGTTGTATTTTTTCACATAATTTCTGAATTCTGGAGTAGTATTTCTGTGCTTAATTAGACAGTGGAGAATTTTTTTCTTTCTACTGGAAGTTATAATGCCTTTCGTTACCCAACATTTATTTTGTACTATCTTAATCCTCATTTTTTTCATTGGAAATGCTATTTGAAAGTAGTGAAGGTATACATTGTGGAAACTGTCGAACATGCTATTTACTTCAGTTTTACTAAAGACATCGCCCCACGTTTCCCTTGACAGCATAAAATTAAACACTAATTTTGTCATCACTGAAGTGTCTTTGTTCAACTATTTTAGTTTTTGGTCCACACTTAGTGTCTGATTTCAGTTCAATAGACAGGAGCTGAGTTTCATGGTTACTGTAACCATATTTATAACATTAGTGGTATAATTTAGGTCACAGTGTTATAAAAACTTCTAAAGGAACATTTCAAAATTCAGTTCAGCGTTTCTGATTTGGCTTTGCTACCCTCAATTTCACTTCCCATCTCATTCGCTAGGGTCTGGACACTAACTTCGGTGCCACTAACTGTCTTTACATACAACGGAATTTCTTTGGGTTTTGTGAAATATCACTTGACATCATCCTGCTGTGGTAGTCACTGAAGGCTTCACACATTTTGCATTGACTGCCAAATGTGTTCCATTCAGCATCTCTGTATCTATAGCCGTATACTTATTATGGACTAGTCTCTGTTTCTTTCTACATCTACCTGACTACACTGCAGTTCACATTTAAGTGTCTGTCAAAGAGTTCATTGGATCACTTTCACACTATTTCTCTACTGTTCCAATCTCTAAAATCTCATAGAAAGAAGTGTTTTGCCAATGAAAGACAGTCTCTAGTTTGCTCTCCCCATAGCATAATCTATGTGATCGTTCCAATTTAAATTGTTTGTAATTGTAACTAACAGGTTTTCAGTTAAACTGACAGTTGTTAAATTTGTGTGATTTATCATGTAGCCAAAATTTAATGGATTCCTTTTGGTACTTGGGTGACTTACTGCACACTTTTCATTATTTAGGGTCAGCTGCCACCTTTCACACCATACAGATATTTTGTCTGAATCATTTTGCAATTGGCTTTGACTCTCTGATGACTTTACTAGGCAGCAAATGACAGCATCATCTTAAAGATTCTAAGAAGGCTGCTCAGACTGTCTCCTGAATCTTTTAAGAAGTTTGTTTACGGTGACTACATACCACAGAAACTGTGTCCCATCACAAATTGTCCATCACTGTCCAGTTGGAGTCCAGGCAGTAAGTGCACTTAGCAACACAGTTTGCAGCTCCTGAAGTTGACAACTCGGTAAGTTGTTAAAAGATCAAGCAAGAAAATAGAATCAGCATTGTGGCTGAACACTGTAAATCAGACCATTAATCAATCATGCAGAGAAAATCTGAGAAGGAACCCCATGCGTGTGAGGTTGTAAGTTCAATCTTTAGTGCTAACTCTCATTTGAAAGTGTTAAGTTAACAGTTATGACAGGAAAAATATTAGCTGCAAATGACTTACCATGTGCGTCAGGAGGGTGACAGAAAATGAGTGTCTGGGAGGTGCAGAGATCAACCTTCTATGGGATGTATGTACTATACTTCACAAAATGGACTTTGTTGACATTCGAGAAATGTTCAAAACCAACCATTAATTTGCACCATGAATACTGAACGAAAAATTATGCATTTGCACCATCAAGATTGAAGGTGAACCTCTGGGGAGCTACGAACTGTGCAGGATGTTCAGCTAGGTATCCGCTCTTAAAGAATGCATATAGAAACACTGTGTTGGTATAATGGGGCGATGAGAACTGATGGAATATGGTGGCATGCAACTGAACATGAAAAAGTCTGTTGTGGAGCTTATCATGAAACTGGCTATCCTTTAAAGGGTAGGTGCAGATAGTACAATAATATGTTTTATAGACAAGGAAAAAACAAAAATCCAGAAGCTGATATTGTCCAATGGTTCCAGGTGGTATGAGCTGCAATGCCAAACAATTTTTAGAAAGGAAAGTTTGTTCTAAAGGAATATGATTCTTATACACAGACCAGGAATCAAGTAAAAGCAAGTTATTTTGACCAACTATTTGCCAAAAGCAGTGCTCATACCATCCCTGTAGATCTCTTATTCCCATTTCCCTCTCTTGCTTGCAGTGACAAATATCCACTATTGTTCTTGCAAGATCACACACATGAGAAAGAATTGTAGGTAGAAGAGCACCTCCAACTTATAACAGCACAGCAAGTAAGTCATCAGCCAGTTTGCCATCCAGATGAACAGTCAGTGTAATTGTATGCGAATGCAATAAGGCAGTGGTTCTCAAACTTTCCAATAATGCATACCGCGTGTTTATTCAGAAAGTGATTGTGATCTGCAGACCCCCTCACAATGCTGTATAAAATTTTAGATGGTACTAAAAAATATGCTAACTAGAATTACCACTGACAAAAATCCAAGAAAAATAATGTGACAATAAATTGTACGATTGTTGCCTACTGAACAAAATTTAAAATGAAAATACAGTAACTTGCAGTAATACAGTAACAGTGTGGTAATATAGAAAATACAGAAGTACAGTAAAGTAAGTACAGCAATTGGAAATAATTGTTTTTTAAGAAATCCTCTTGGTAAACAATGTTCTGAAATGTGGAGCCACTGATGTGAGGAATGAAATTCTGTGTGTTCTTCTATAATTCCATTGAAATCTGGAATAAGTTTTGTCACCACAGATTCCATATTAAGACGATATTGCTTTAAGATTTTAATACGGCAAAGAGCAGGACAGGCTGTTCAGGTAACTAAGTGGTAGGAAAAGGCATAAAATGTTGCAATGCCTCTTTAGACAACGGTTCATACTTGCAATGTACATGCACCCAAAAGCTATAAAGTTCATTTTCCTGTAACACATTTTTCTATCAAGTATTGCAGGATAGTTCAAATAGCTGTTCTTATCTTGTGTCAGAGAGATTTGACCATTAGTGAAAGGATCTTCGATCTAACAATTACGAGGTTGTGTGATGGGGAAATATTCTCGAAAACTTACAACTAACTATCAAATGTCTCACAAGTGTTCTGCACTTCAGCAGAGAGGTTTTCACCAGAAGTATCAATGAAGTCATTGAGCACTGGAAATAATTAACCATTATTGTTATGTACTCATACTGCCCTCAGCCGCAGTTTCTTAGTTGTAGCTTCAACTTTACTCTCAACCTGCATGGTGTTAACATTTCTTCCTTGCATGCCTGAGTTAAATTCATTGAGAAAAGAAAAATATCCACCAGACAGGCTATTTTATACAACCAATCAATATCACATAATTTCTAATTTGAAAAATAATGTGCTTGTCTAAAAGAAACAATCTAAAAGAAACAAGCACACTTGATCACACAGCTGAATAATACAGCATAGAACTTTCCCTCTTGACAATAAACACACTTCAGTATGTAAGAAAAGTTGAGGTGAATTCACTGCCAATTTCTTAACATAAAACTGTAAAAGGACAGGAATTTAGAGAACATAATTCAATGAAAGTAATAAGTTTTGTAACTTCATCCAGAACACATTTCAAATCCTCAGGCATTTTTCTCACTCCTAAAGCTAGTCTATGTATGAGGCAATGAATACACTACTTCTGAAGCTAAAGGCCTTCACTCGAACCATTAGACCTGTCGTCCAGTCTGTAAAAGTGCCCTAACAAATAAAGCATCTCTCTTACTCAAAGTAGTCCTATATAACGGTTGATCAACTTAGAACAAAAATTTATTAAAGTAGGCAACCATCTAAATTTACAAATGTAGGTACAATTTCTAATTGATTTCTTTTTAATAGCTGAAAGAATACTTCTTGAATAACAGCTATTAGCTACATTTTATTACAACAGATTTACGCTCATCAAAGAAAGTTCTGCACCAACTCAGTGCCAAGAGTTCCGGAACCTGTACAGAATATTTGAATAGAGATCAACATAAACATCACTCCCACCCTTTTATTGCACATGAAAACCACACGTTGCAAGTTGTTTACAGCGAGACCTTCAGAGATGGTGGTCCAGATTGCTGGTCTAATACCCAGTAGCACATCCTCTTGCATTGATGCTTGCCTCTGTTCATCGTGGCCTACTATCCACAAGTTCATCGAGGCATTCTTGGACCAGATTGTCCCACTCCTCAATGGCGATTCGGCATAGATCACTCAGAATGGTTGGTGGGTCACATGATCCATAAAAAGCCCTTTTCAGTCTATCCCAGGCACGAAACTTCCTGGCAGATTAAAACTGTGTGTCGGACCGAGTCGGCACACAGTTTTAAACTGCCAGGAAGTTTCATATCAGCACGCACTCCGCTGCAGAGTGAAAATCTCATTCTATCCTAGGCATGTTCAATAGGGTTCGTGCCTGAAACTTGGTGGTTGCTCTAGTTCGGCGATGTCGTTATCCTGAAGGAAGTCATTTAGAAGGTGTGCATGAAGATGAATGCCTCGCCAATATGCTTTCCATACGGTTGCACTATCAGTCGGAGGATAGCATTCGCGTATCATACATCCTTTATGGCGCCATCCTTGACCACCAGCGGCGTACGTCGGCCCCACATAACGCCACCCAAAACAGCAGGGAACCTCTACCTTGCTGCACTCACTGGACAGTGTGTCTAAGGCGTTCAGCCTGACCGGGTGGCCTCCAAACAAGTCTTCAACAATTGTCTGGTTGAAGGCATATGCGACACTCGTTGGTGAAGAGAATGTGATGAGAATCTTGAGCAATCCGTTCGGCATGTTGTTGGGTCAATCTGTACCGCTCTGCACGGTGTCGTTGCAAAGATGGACCTCGTCATGGATGTTGGGTGTGAAGTTGCGCACCATGCAGCCTAGTGCGCACAGTTTGAGTGGTAACACGACATCATGTGGTTGCACGAAAGGCATTATTCAACAGAGTGGCGTTGCTGTCAGGGTTCCTCCGAGCCATAATCCGTAGGTAGCGGTCATCCACTGCAGTAGCAGCCTTTGGGCGGCCTAAGTGAGGCATGTTCAAACAACATCGCTTTGGTTAACTCCGAGAAGCCTGGACACTTCCCTTTTTGAGAGCCCTTCCTGGCACAAAGTAACAATGCGGACGCGATCAAAACGCGGTATTGACCGTCGAGGCATGGTTGAAGTACAGACAACACGAGCTGTGTACCTCCTTCCTGGTGGAATGACTGGAACTGATCGGCTGTCGGAATCTCTCCGTCTAATAGGCGCTGGTCATGCACGGTTGTTTACATCGTTGGGCGGGTTTAGTGACGTCTCTGAACAGTCAAAGAGACTGTGTGTGTGATACAATATCCACAGTCAACGTCTATGTTCAGGAGTTCTGGGAACCGGGGTGATGTAAAACTTTTTTTGATGTGTCTAAATTTTTAGGCGTCATGGACCCCCTGGTTAGGTACCGTGGACTCCCAGAGGTCTGCGCACCCCACTTTGAGAAACATTATGTTAAGGCATTGATGTTAGTTGATATTGATACAACTCTCTTAGTGCCTCTAATTTCAGGGTTGCTGTCACACGCATTTGCTATTCAAATGCCAATTGGTTGGAGTAGAAAACCTTACTTAATAATGGGATGAGTTTATCTCATCTACAAATTTTCGGGCCAATTCCACAGTTTGCTGTGATTGTCAAGTTGATGCTTTGTTTGAAATTGCATAATCTTACGTCTTCTAATTCTGTAGCACTGTTTGAAGTTATGCAAGCATCCACTGCTTGCCTGGGAATCAGTGTAATCTGTGTCGTGTGCAATTCAATGTCCATAACGTAGTAGGCCACTGCATGATGCCCGTCTCGTGAACCATACCGAGCATCTTTGAGAAGCGCAAACACCAGTTTTTGTAAGAAGTCCGCCTTCTCCTCGTTTGAATATCCATAGTTTTTCTTATGCACTGCACGGTCATACCGCTGCGCACTTATCCGAAATCTGCTGATAATTGCTATTGTACTATGCTGAGGATAATGTACCATGTACGTAATTCTGTGAAGTACCAGCTTCTTGGACAACCTTTGTCCTTTACTATGTTTCACTGGAGACAGAATTTGTGGTTCCCTGTCCGACAAGGATGTTGAACTACATGGCTAAACACGTGTTTCAGTATCACTCTCACCTTTTAAGCATGTATCTTCTTCATTTTACTCCTCATGTACATTGTCCGTATAAGGTACCACACATTCTACTGACTCATCTTGCAGAAACGCTAAATATTTCATATGCCACTCCTTTCTCACTCTGCGAAATTCCCGGTTCTTTTCTGACGAAACGCCGGCTTCGGCAACTGGTGTTGTGATATAATGCAACTTTGCTTTGGTTATCGTTGCCATTGCTCTGCCCTTACCAACACCACTAGCACTGTAGCACTGTTGTTGAGTTGTATTGTATTGTATTGTATTGTATGTTAACTGGGGACCTAGAAACGACGGAGAGGCTCCGTCCCCGCCGCAGCCACAGTGGTCCGCAACCTCACGACGACTACCGCAATCCACTTCATCCCTCTGCCGCCCCACACCGAACCACTCTTTAGGGTTATTGTGCGATTCGGCCCCCGGTGGACCCGTCCAGGGAACGTCTCACACCAGACGAGTGTAACCCCTATGTTTGCGTGGTAGAGTAATGGTGGTGTACGAGCACGTGGGGAATTTGTCTGCGCAGCAATCGCCGACATAGTGTAGCTGAGGCGGAATAAGGTGAACCAGCCTGCATTCGCCGAGCCAGATGGAAAACCGCCTAAAAACCATCCACAGACTGGCTGGCTCACCGGACCTCGACCCAAGTCCGCCGGGCGGATTCGTGCCGGCGACCAGGCGCTGCTTCTCAATCCGGAAAGCCGTGCATTAGACCGATCGGCTAACCGGGCGGGAGCTGTCGAGTTACTCTCCGACTGAGCAGTTCAGCTGCGCTCCATAGCCTGACGCTGCGCTCGCCACTGGATACCTCCAGCACCGCCCCGTTGCCCTTAGCAGCCAGCGTTGTGGTTGCATGGCAGACAATGTGTGCGGCATCGAATTGCGTGAAGATCATTGGTCTTTTGCGGTTTCGCATTCAAGGGGATGTCTCGGATGTGCCGCAGGGAGTCGCATGTTGTGTGCGTGATGTTTTCGTCATACTGGGAGACAAACCACTGGAAATTGCGAGTAACACACAACAGTTTACTCGTTACCGGGTGATGCATTGTTCAGTATACTGTAGTACTTTGCTGTACACAACAAAGAGCGCTGAAGAGTGCAGGAAAACCAGACAAAAACTGGGACGGAAAATGTTTAATTCTATGCACGAAATGATTGTAGCTTATATTCCGTGACGCAGTCTGATGACGGTGTGCCTGCGAAGAGGGAAGATTGCGCTTCCGAAACGCGTCTGTTTTAATGTGATCAGACTTCAAAGTGATTAACACTGAAAGGATGGGTGTCTGAAATATTTCCTTAAACTGAGCGAGACCGAACTGTCGGGGATTGGTAACTGCAGAACGGTTGCCGAGTTGTGTGCGCGTCGGGACACTTGGCGACTTTCTCCGGCACGGCAGAAAACCCCCTGGTGTTTGGTTCCCGCGGTGCGCCCACCTGACGCAAGGTTAAGTTGTGCCACAGCTCCCACGGCCGGAGCAGATGTCGCCATGGCGACCACGCAGTCGAGGGAAAAAGCGAGCTTTGCTCCCCCTCCTGAGGTAGCTGCGCGTGACGTCATTGTGTGGATCTGGTGACGGCTGCCCAGCGCTTAAGGAATAAAAGGCAATTTCTCTTCATTCAGAAACGCAATGTGGGTTTGTGGGTTCAACATTATGTTCTGAATGTTTATCTTCTATAACATGAGGTTTGTTACCTCGTGTATTAAATCCTTGGCCAGTTTCGGAACGTGGAAATTTTCAAATGCAGTTGCGTTAAGGAAATTGGCGTCTTTTTTTAGTGTAACGATATACGTTCCAGCGACGAAACTGCATCTGAAAGCTGCCACACGCCAAAAATTGACAGCAATGTAATATACTGTTTAAGAAGGGAGATAAAGAAATAGCATCAAATTTTCGTCCAGTTTCACTGTAGCCAGCATTCTCAAAAATTTTAGAAAAAGTTATGTACAGTCGGCTTTATAACCATCTTATCTCAAATAACATACTGTCAAAGTCAACAGTTCGGATTTCTAAAGGGTTTTGATATTGAGAAGGCTATCTACACTTACAGTGAAAATGTGCTTAATTCATTAGACAAAAAAATTGCAGGCAACTGGTGTATTTTGTGATCTGTCAAAGGCATTTGACTGTGTAAATCACAATATCCTTTTAAGTAAATTAGAATATAATAGTGTAACAGGAAATGCTGCAAAATGGTTCAAATCTTATATCTCTGGCAGGAAACACAGGGTGTTATTAGGAGAGAGACATGTATCAAGCTATCAGGCATCATCCAACCGAGAACTAATTACATGTGGGGCCCCACAAGGTTCCATTTTGGGGCCCTTACTTTCTCTTGTGTATATCAATGACCTTTCATCAGTAACATTACCAGACGCCAAGTTCGTTTTGTTTGCCGATGATACAAACATTGCAATAAATAGCAAATCAAGTGTAGTCTAAGAAAGATCAGCTAATAAAATATTTGTGGAGATTAATCACTGGTTCCTAGCCAATTCTTTGTCACTAAACTTTGAAGAAACACACTACATGCAGTTCAGAACTTGTAAGGGGTGTCCCACGAGTATATGCCTAACATACGATGACTAGCAGATGGAAGAAGTGGACAATGTTAAATTCTTGGGATTACAGTTTGATAATAAATTCAACTGGGAAAAGCAGACCACAGAACTGCTGAAGCATCTTAACAAATCTCTGCAATGCGAATTTTGTCAGACATAGGGGATATAAAAATGAAAAAGCTGGGATACTATGCTTACTTTCATTCCATAATGCCATATGGGATTATTTTTTGGAGTAATTCATCAAGCCAAGCTAAAATTTTCCGGGCAAAAAAACGTGCAGTAAGAGTTATATGTGGTGTGAACTCAAGAACATCCTGCAGAAGCCTGTTTAGGGATCTAGGGATGCTAACTACTGCTTCCCAATACATTTATTCGTTAATGAAATTTGTCATTAAAAATATATCACTTTTTCAAACCAACAGCTCAATTCATGGAATCAATACTAGAAATAAGAATAATCTTCACAAGGATTTAAAGTCACTTAGTCTTGTACAAAAAGGTGTGCATTATTCAGGAACACACATTTTCAGTAACTTGCCAGCAGCCATAAAAAGCTTAACAAGCAATGAAATTCAGTTTAAGAGAAGCCTAAAGGATTTATTGGTGGCCATCTTCTTCTACTCCATTGATGAATTTATCAGTAAAACCAACTGATTTTTGTGTGTTATATATATATATATATATATATATATCAGTTCAGTAATGTGTTCACTAAATATGTGTGTGTGTGTGTGTGTGTGTGTGTGTGTGTGTGTGTACAATCTAACTTCTGCACCATTTCAGTGCAGTAATGTGTTCATTGTAAATAAGTATTATAGTAGTTGTATTACTTGTTTATTACCTTATAAATAAATAAACTTTTTTATTTTAAATTCAGTGCATTAGTATTTGTAAAATGTCTCTTTCATATAGTGTTCATTATAAAATGACGATCATTCCACTTGGGACCTGTGGAATGGTACATTAGCTTATTTGTTTTAGTTGTAAATATCTGTCATGTATTATTGTTTTTCTGACATGTTCCACATCCTGGAGGACCTCCTGACTACGGACCAATTGGAATGAAAGTAAATATAATCTAATCTGACGAGGAAATAAAATTCATATGCATAGGAAATAACTCTGACAGCTCACGGCGTATATGAGAAAAGGTTTTAGCAGTAAGAAATTACGCCGAGGCTGTGGAGCCACATGTAAAAGAAACTAATGGAATTTTGTTCTCCCCCTATTAGTTTCGTCGAATGCCCACCATCACAAGGATGCTTCTTTTTATTCTGTAACACATGAAATATAGAACTGTTACTTACTGGAAAATGCTGAGTTTAAATTTTCTTTCGAATTTGTCTTTTCGCGAACATTAAATACAATCCGTTTTGATTTTTATATTTCCTGGACCTAACTAAAAGTAAACTTCGTCCGAACAGGCCTCGGGAGGCCAAACGACACCGACCGACCGCCGTGTCATCCTCACCCCTAGGCGTCAGCAGATGCGAATATGGAGGGGCGTGTTGTCGGTACACAGGTGCTGAATGCACTCCATTGCGTCTGTCACTCCATCTGACATGGATAATACTGACAAAAATGTCCTCAGTAGATCCAAGCGGCACGACTTTGCTGACCAGATAGAATGCTCACATGTTTCTTAGACCACACGGGTCCTCCAGGGAGCTCCTGGAAAATATACTCGCGTGAAGTAGCCACCCAACTTTCGAGAAATATATGTTTTTTCAAATCCTTCACGGGTATGCCATAGTTCTGGAGTTCTCTGCACAAAATTTCTACATCTACATCGATACTCCATAAGCCACCGTACGGTGTGTGGCGGAGGGTATCCTGTTCCACTACTAGCCACTTCCTTTCCTGTCCACTCCCAAACAGAACGAGGGAAAACCGGCTGTCCATGTGCCTCCATGTTGTTGTGGTCTTCAGTCGAGAGACTGGTTTGATGCAGCTCTCCATGCTACTCTATCCTGTGCAAGCCTCTTCATCTCCCAGTACCTGCTGCAACCTACATCCTTCTGAACCTGTTTAGTGTATTCATCTCTTGATCTCCCTCTATGATTTTTACTCTCCACGCTTCCCTCCAATACTAAATTCGTGATCTCTTGATGACGGTTCTAGGCGCTTCAATCTGGACCGCGCGACCACTACGGTCGCAGGTTCGAATCTTGCCTCGGGCATGGATGTGCGTGATGTCCTTAGGTTAGTTAGGTTTAAGTAGTTCTAAGTTCTAGGGGACTGATGACCTCACATGTTAAGTCCCATAGCGCTCAGAGCCGTTTTTTTTTTTTTTCTTGATGCCTCAGAATGTGTCCTACCAACCGATCCCTTCTTCTAGTCAAGTTGTACCACTAATTACTCTTCTCCCCAGTTCTATTCAGTACCCTCTCATTAGTTACATGATCTACCCATCTAATCATCAGCATTCTTCTGTCACCAAATTTCGAAAGCTTCTATTGTCATCTTGTCTAAACTATTTATAATCCATGTTTCACAGCCATACATGGCTACATTCCATACAAATACTTTTAGAAAAGACCAGTCTACATTTTATATCCTCTCTACTTCGACCATCATCAATTATTTTGCTCCCCAGATAGCAAAACTCATCTACTACCTTAAGCGTCTCATTTCCTAATCTAATTCACTCTGCGTCACCTGATTTAATTCGACTAAATTCCAGTATCCTCGTTTTGCGTTTGTTGATGTTCATCTTATATCCTACTTTCAAGACACTGCCCATTCCGTTCAACTGCTCTTCCAGGTCCTTTGCTGTCTCCGACAGATTTACAATTTCATCGGCAAATCTCAAAGTTTTTATTTATTCTCCATGGATTTTCATTCCTACACCAAATTTTTATTTCCTTTACTGCTTGCTCGAATACAGATGAATAACATCGAAGATTGGCTACAACCCTGTCTCACTCCATTCCCAACCACTGCTTCCCTTTCATGCCCGTCGACGCTTATAACTGCCATCTGGTTTCTGTACAAACTGTAAACAGCACGTCGCTCCCTGTAATTTACCGCTGCCACCTTTAGAATTCGAAACAGAGTATTCCAGTCAACATTGCAAAAGCTTTCTCTAAGTCTACAAATGCTAGAAACGTAGGTTTGCCTTTCTTTAATCTTTCTTCTAAGATAAGTCGTAAGGTCAGTATTGCATCACGTGTTCCAACATTTCTATGCAATCCAAACTGATCTTCCCCGAGGTAGGCTTCTATCCGTTTTTGCATTCGTCTGTAAAGAATTCGCGTTAGTATTTTGCAGCTGTGACTTATTAAACTGATAGTTTGGTAATTTTCACATCTGTCAACTCCTGCTTTCTTTGGGATTGGAATTTTGACTCTCCGAAGGCTATCAGTAGTTCTAACGGAATGTTGTCTACTTCTGGGGCCTTGTTTCGACTTAAGTCTTTCAGTGCTTTGTCAAATTCTTCACGCAGTACCATATCTCCCATTTCATTTTCATCTACGTCCTCTTCCCTCCTTTTCATAATATTGCCCTCAAGTATATTTCCCTTGCATAGACATTCTATATACTCCTTCCACCTTTCTGCTTTCCCTTCTTTGCTTAGAACTGGGTTTCCATCTGAGCTCTTGATATTCATTCAAGTGGTTCTCCTTTCTCCAAAGGTCTCTTTAATTTTCCTGTAAGCAGTATATGTCTTACCTCTAGTGAGATAAGCATCTACATCCTTACATTTGTCCTCCAGCCATGCCTGCTTAGCCATTTTGCACTTCCTGTCGATCTCATTTTTGAGACGTTTGTATTCCTTTTTGCCTGCTTCATGTACTGCATTTTTATATTTTCTCCTTTCATCAATTAAATTCAATATCTCCTCTGTTACGCAAGGATTTCTACTAGCGCTCGTCTTTTTACCTACTTGATCCTCTGCTGCCTTCAGTATTTCGTGTTTCAAACTTACCCATTCTTATTTCACTGTATTTCTTTCCCATGTATTTGTCAATCTTTCCCTAATGATCTCTCTGAAACACTCTACAGCCTCTGGTTCTTTCAGTTTATCCAGATCCCATCTCCTTAAATTCCTACCTTTTTTGTAGTTTCTTCAGTTTTAGTCTACAGTTCGTAACCAATAAATCTATCTGAAATCTTCCAGTGCCTCCAGGCCTCTTCCTCATATACAACCTTCTTTCATGATTCTTGAACCAAGTGCTAGCTATGATTGAGTTATGCTGTGCGAAAAATTCTACCAGGCAGCTTCCTCTTTCATTCTTTACCGCCATTCCATTTTCACCTACTTTTCCTTCTCTTCCTTTCCCTTCTATTGAATTCCAAACCTCCATGGCTATTAAATTTGCGTCTCCCTTAACAATCTGAATACTTTCTTTTATCGCACCACACATTTCTTCAATTACTTCATCATCTGCGGAGCTAGCTGGCATAAAAACTTTTACTACTGTAGTAGGCGTGCCTTCGTGTCTGTCTTGGCCAATAAAATGCGTTCACTATGCTGTTTGTAGTAGCTTACCCGCACTCCTATTTTCCTATTCATTACTAAACCTACTCCTGCATTACCCCTATTTGGGTTTGATTTATAACCCTGTATTCACCTGACCAAAAGTCTTGTTCCTCCTGCCACCGAACTTCACTAATTTCCGCTATATCTAACTTTAACCTATCCATTTGCCTTTTTTAAATTTTGTAACCTACCTGCCCGATTAAGGGATCTGACATTCCACGCTCCGATCCGTAGAACGCCAGTTTTCTTTCTCCTGATAATGAAGTCCTCTTGAGTAGTCCCCGCCCGGAGATCCGAATGGGGGACTATTTTACCTCCGGAATATTTTACCCAAGAGGTCGCCATCATCATTTAACCATACAGTAAAGCTGCATGCCCTCGGGAAAAATTACGGCTGTAGTTTCCCCTTGCTTTCATCCGTTCGCAGTACCAGAACAGCAAGGCTATTTTGGTTAGTGCTACAAGGCCAGATCAGTCAACCATATAAACTGTTGCCCCTGCAGCTACTGAAGAGGCTGCTGCCCCTCTTCAGGAATCACACGTTTGTCTGACCTCTCAACAGATCAGATACCCCTCCGTGGTGGTTGCACCTGTAACACGGCTATCTGTATCGTTGCGGCACGCAAGCCTTCCCACCAACGGCAAGGTCCATGGTTCATGGGGGGAGGGGGGGGGGCGGTGACAGCCCTTAACGGGAACCGCTGTTACCACTGTGGTACGGCCGCTGGCTAGTTATATTTCCCACAGGTCATTAAGTGTGTGGTCCATTGTGCGTTTCTCATACAGCATGCCATCTGCAACCTGAGCATCCGTTATTAATGAAATCTAAATTGTTACTGTATAGCAATCACTTTCCTGAAGGGTGAAAATACTGCCATAAAGCGAAGATCAGTTGAATCTTAGGAGACGTAATAAATCTTAGCCGCACGGAATTAGCCGAGCGGTCTAAGGCGCTGCAAAAAAAAAAAAAAAAAAAAAAAAAAAAAAAAAAAAAAAAAAAAAAAAAAAAAAAATGGCTCTGAGCACTATGGGACTTAACATCTGAGGTCATCAGTCCCCTAGAACTTAGAACTAAAATAAATAAATCTTAACTCAAGGGTTCGTCACAGTTAGGAATGTGGCCGACTTGGAAACGCCATTTGTGCGTACAAGCGCTCCTACACAGCTGCCCGTTTATCTGCATCTCTGTCTACGCACAGAACTGTTCTCCGCAAGCGTGTGGGGGAGGGAACTTCTCGTAAAAATGTCTCTTTCCGCATTCTCTGATCCATTCGCGAATGTGTGTGAGAAGTATGCCTGTTGATAGATTTGAGTATGATTGTCTCATCGTGTTCGTTTCGCGATATATATGTGACCGGAAGAAATACATGCGTCGCCCACCTCCTCTTCGAACGTACACCCTCGGAATGTCCGCAGCAACTTCCTGCATGGTACTCAGCGCATCCCTCGTGGCGTCTGCCGGTGGAGTTTTTGAGCTCTCATGTTTACTAAGCGATGACGTGACGAAACGCGCCGGTCTTCGTTGAATCTTCTCCATCTCTGCTATTGACCCAGTCTGTAAGAGCGCTAGAATGAATAGCAATACTCAAGAACAACTGTTTTGTACGCTGCTTCGCTCGTGTATGAGATACATTTCCTGAATATCCTTCCAGTGAATTCCAACCTGACGACTGCTTTTCCTACAATTTGTTTTAATTTGTCGTTCCGCTGTAGGTCGTTCCACACATTTACCAGTAGGTATTTTACCGTAGTAAGGGTTTTTTGTTATTTTTCACCAACAACGTATTGGAAGTGTATGGGACGTCTTCGTCTATGTGCAACGTGTTACATTTAATTACGTTTAATATCAGTCCCTTCCCAGGCATCCTTCCTATGCAGGTCTTCCAGAATTTTGCTACAGTCTTCTGAAGTTGCAACCTTTATATAGACAGTAGCATTGCCTGCAAAAAGCCTCACAGAGGTTGCGATGCTATCCACTACGTAACATATACAAGGTGTTACAAAAAGGTACGGCCAAACTTTCAGGAAACATTCCTCACACACAAAGAAATAAAATATGTTATGTGGACATGTGTCCGGAAATGCTTACTTTCCATGTTAGAGCTCATTTTATTACTTCTCTTCAAATCACATTAATCATGGAATGGAAACACACAGCAACAGAACGTACCAGCGTGACTTCAAACACTTTGTTACAGGAAATGTTCAAAATGTCCTCCGTTAGCGAGGATACGTGCATCCACCCTCCGTCGCATGGAATCCCTGATGCGCTGATGCAGCCCTGGAGAGTGGCGTATTGTATCACAGCCGTCCACAATACGAGCACGAAGAGTCTCTACATTTGGTACCGGGGTTACGTAGACAAGGGCTTTCAAATGCCCCCATAAATGAAAGTCAAGATGGTTGAGGTCAGGAGAGCGTGGAGGTCATGGAATTGATCCGCCTCTACCAGTCCGTCGGTCACCGAATCTGTTGTCGAGAAGCGTACGAACACTTCGACTGAAATGTGCAGGAGCTCCATCGTGCACGAACCACATGTTGTGTCGTACTTGTAAAGGCACATGTTCTAGCAGCACAGGTAGAGTATCCCGTATGAAATCATGATAACGTGCTCCATTGAGCGTAGGTGGAAGAACAAACTAAAACGATCTCTACCATGGAAATTAAGCGTTTCCGGACACATGTCCGCATAACATCTTTTCTTTATTTGTGTGTGAGGAATGTTTCCTGAAAGTTTGGCCGTACCCTTTTTTAACACCCTGTATACTCTAAGACAAATAGATAACGATGCACCACGAAGGAACTATCCGTATGGGACGGAAATCGGAAATTTTGATGTTCACGCACAGACAAGCAAATTATTACAGTTTCAGAAAGATTGGATGATTTATTGAAGAGAAAGAGTTTGACAAGTTGAACAACTCAACAACTTTCCCACCTAGTGAGACGCTCGAGCGACTGTTGGCCGGCGATAATGCGCGGACGTAATCACAACTGACATATCTTATTCGAGACAGTACCAAACTGGCTCAAAAATTTCCTGTAAGGATAGGTTCTAAAAAGCATTCTTTAAGAACTTCGGGCATTTGTTCAATAGAAGAGATGTGTTTGACAACAGTGAAGATGATTGTTCTCGAGGTAAGCATCGTGCCCTTGTTTATTAGACATTTCTTTCTCGTTTTCGTCCGTACTGCCACTTTTCTACTACAATATTAGAAACAATAGTACCAGTACATGTACTCCACTGTCAGACGTATCGCCGGCCGAAGTGGCCGTGCGGTTAAAGGCGCTGCAGTCTGGAACCGCAAGACCGCTACGGTCGCAGGTTCGAATCCTGCCTCGGGCATGGATGTTTGTGATGTCCTTAGGTTAGTTAGGTTTAACTAGTTCTAAGTTCTAGGGGACTAATGACCTCAGCAGTTGAGTCCCATAGTGCTCAGAGCCATTTTTTTGTCAGACGTATCGAAACGGTTTTCGCATATATCCTGACCTGGATCCCTTACTTGAAATTGATACATTTACCTTCTCATCGCAGAAAGTTTGCAACTTCATCACAGGATCACCATGTCCAGGCCGAGAACTAAGTGCCATAACAAAGCAGTCACTCTCCGACATGAACACCTGTCCAGAGACATACCCTGTTGTTATTGTCACTACGCTAATGACAGCAGTGCTTCATGACCTCGTGGGCTGTTTACAGTAGGCGGCCGATTCCGGACTGGCAGGTGCTCTCTCGAGACTGCTGCTAAGCGTGAGCGCTGGACTGTGTCACCGATGCACTCCAGATCAACTCCGCTGTTGGCCGGCGAAGAACTGTCACCGACTTTTGGGTGTCGCCAGTTGTGGTGCTGCCCGGTTTGGCACACGCAGTCCGAGTGGTTGGCTGAGGCCGCTGGTGATAGGCCACGACCGACTCGTTGGGTGCCGAAGCGGGGTGGACTGCTGCAAGTGACAAGGCGCAGCACAGTACTGTGGCGTCGCGGGCGGCCTCTGTGGACGACCACCCAAGTGATCACTGCTGTTGCCCTCGCCTAGATGTAGACTACCCCGACACGTCAGCGTGACAGAAGGGTTGACGACGCGGCAGGGGTAGCGCCTAAGGGCACAACGAAATTGTAAACAGTGGTGGCCTTGTGTGTTTTGCTGGGGTACTCCAGAACGTTACCTCTACATCTGTTTATTCCCCTAAGACTGACATATCTCAAAAAGTCATGAATCCAGTCATATAAAAGGTAAAGTCGAATGACATTGTCGGCTGGAAGACAAATGGGTCTAGAATAGCACTGAGGAAACCGCCGAGCTCTCTACTCCCATCTGACCGACGGATCACCATCGAAATTGTGAGATGTCGTCTCACCACGAGACAAGGCCGAGAGGTTCAGAATTTAACGTAGGACATTGGCGCACAGGCTGGTGATCAGGAGTTTTACACCACCACCTCTCCTCCAGCTGCTGGGCAAACACTGACAGTGAAAATTTTGTCCAGCACCAAGATTCGAATCGATTTACCTCAGAGTTGGCAGCTATCGTTGCAACCGGCGTCACTGACCTCAACTAGCGAGGTGGGACATGCACTCGTAAACGTGGTCCGAGACTCCGTAAGCTCGTCCAGAGGCAGAAGAGCACGTTTTCTACCTGGACGCCGTTGTCTGCGGTGCTCTGGATCTCGCGAGTGAACACAGCCAGCTGTATTTCGCACTGTCTCTGTTCATTCAGTTCAAGTTGGTTTCTATAGATCAGATTTTCGTTCTACATCAACATCATAATGCACGAGCATAAAACATGTTCCATAATTCTACAACACATTGACGTCAGCGATGTAGGTCTGTAATTACGTGCATCAGTTCAACGACCGCTCTTGAAAACCGCAGGGGATCGCAAGACAGGACACGACAGAATAGGATTATAAGGTGTGTACCTCACGTCTTTCTGTTGCCGACAGTGCTGTCGCTAAGCACAGTTTATCAGGCCTCCGCTCGAGTTGTGGGGGCAAATTCGAGTGCCACGCGATGTCGTTTGCGTCACGTACGCCGTGTAAATTTGAAATCTGGAGACGGTAGAGCCGCTGTAAGGCCCGAGCGAGTGAAGTGGCCACTTGGGGACTGCGGAGGAGCCTAACTGAAAAATCCGTAAACAGGGCGTGCTATAATTAGTATCCAACACGGAAACTGTCCAACTGTTCGGTAATAGACGCCAAAACGTTGCAGTAAACGTGGGTCCGCAAGGGAGCGGTTTGCGAAATTAGTGCGGGTGTGTGGTCATGAGCTGCCTTCGATCACAGTATGCAATATTGCGCCAGTCAGTACAATCATTTTTGAAATGTAAACCTTTCAAATAAGTTACCGTCTAAGTGATGTCAAACTCCACCCGAGGCCAATCTTAACAAGAGATGCAATACTACCTGAAGGAATCTGATACGTAAAGTGATCTACAGCTATTTACATTACGTAACGTGGCTCCATGTTCAGTTTAAAAAAGCTAATAAAACGGCGAGGGTGATTAATGCCAAAACTAGTGAAGATTTTAACAAAGAAATGTTGACTGGGATGAAATTTACGATGTATCTCAAGCTTACTCCAAATCAACACATTTCTTAGGTGGAAGGACTATATAGAGCGACTACACGTGAGAATTACCGAACAATCAGTTTAATAAGTCACGGATGCAAAATACTAACGCGAATTCTTTACAGGCGAATGGAACACCTGGTAGAAGCCGACCTCGGGGAAGATCAGTTTGGATTCCGTAGAAATATGGGAACACGTAAGGCAATAATGACCCTGCAACTTATGTTAGAAGCTAGATTAAGAAAAGGCAAACCTACATTTCTAGCATTTGTAGACTTTGAGAAAGCTTTTGACAATGTTGACTGCAATACTCTCTTTCAAATTCTGAAGGTGGCAGGGGTAAAATACAGGGAGCGAAAGGCTATTTACAATTTGTACAGAAACCAGATGGCAGTTATAAGAGTCGAGGGACATGAAAGGGAAGCAGTGGTTGGGAAAGGAGTGAGACAGGGTTGTAGCCTCTCCCCGATGTTATTGAATCTGTATATTGAGCAAGCAGTAAAGGAAACAAAAGAAAAATTCGGAGTAGGTATTAAAATTCATGGAGAAGAAGTAAAAACTTTGAGGTTTGCCGATGACATTGTAATTCTGTCAGAGACAGCAAAGGACTTGGAAGAGCAGTTGAACGGAATGGATGGTGTCCTGAAGGGAGGATATAAGATGAACATCAACAAAAGCAAAACGAGGATAATGGAATGTAGTCGAATTAAGTCGGGTGATGCTGAGGGAATTAGATTAGGAAATGAGACACTTAAAGTAGTAAAGGAGTTTTGCTATTTGGGGAGCAAAGTAACTGTTGATGGTCGAAGTAGAGAGGATATAAAATGCAGACTGGCAATGGGAAGGAAAGCGTTTCTGAAGAAGAGAAATTTGTTAACATCGAGTATAGATTTAACTGTCAGAAAGTCGTTTCTGAAAGTATTTGTATGGAGTGTAGCCATGTATGGAAGTGAAACATGGATGACAAATAGTTTGGACAAGAAGAGAATAGAAGCTTTCGAAATGTGGTGTTAAAAAACAATGCTGAAGATTAGATGGGTAGATCACATAACTAATGAGGAGGTACTGAATAGGATTGGGGAGAAGAGGAGTTTGTGGCACAACTTGACCAGAAGAAGGGATCGGTTGGTAGGACATGTCCTGAGGCATCAAGTTATCACCAATTTAGTATTGGAGGGCAGCGTGGAGGGTAAAAATCGTAGGGGGAGACCAAGAGATGCATACACTAAGCAGATTCAGAAGGATGTAGGTTGCAGTAGGTACTGGGAGATGAAGAAGCTTGCACAGGATAGAGTAGCATGGAGAGCTGCATCAAACCAGTCTCAGGACTGAAGACCACAACAACAACAACAACATGCACATTAAATCAACAGATTTCCATCGCATTCGCATAGTTCCTTCGCTGTCCGTCTTTTTTTGAGGGTACGTTCCAAAACGCCGCGCATAAAAATGGGATTTTTTTGTGGCTCATACCTCGCGTTTCATTGGTTACAGAAAGGTAGGGTCGACTGTTTTGCCTAGCTCTTTGGCTAGAGTCCATTTGTTTACCCAACCGAAGGATCGTCTTAATGTAGCTATCCTTCAGCGTAGGGTAGATGGTTCGAAGGGCTCTGAGTACTATGGGACTTAAAATATGAGGTTATCTGTCCCCTAGACTTAGAACTACTTAAACCTAACTAACGTAAGCACATCCATGCCCGAGGCAGGATTTGAACCTGCGACCGTAGCAGCAGCAGCGCGGTTCTAGACTGAAGCGCCTAGAACCGCTCGGCCACTCCGGCCGGCGCATAGGGTAGGGCTGCTTAGGCAACTGAAGCAAATTGTTTAGTTGTTTTTGCATTGGATGTGGTCTACGGTGGGTTCTTGGGGGTATTATGGAGGCACCATTAATACATCGGCGGTTGCCTAGAAAAACTCCGAAAAAGTTTTTTTTACCATGTCTTCGTATCAAACCGAGCCGGAAATTCGAAGACGGCTATGCACAGCACACCGCTGACATTTTTACAATATATTCCTAAGATCACGGTCACGAACAATTTTGAAATTTTTCTTTATATTTCCATCCGCTTCCGAGATACAGAGGGTCAAAGTTACCCAACCTGTACACGTAAAATACGACCGTAAAATCCCGTGAGTGGCAAAAACGTAATTTATAAAGTGACGCAGCATGGAGAAATATGCTGTAAATTGGTCCATTATCGCCAGAAGGGTTCTGGGAACCCCATGTTGTTGTTCTGGCGCAGATGCAAAATTTTTGAGCAAGTAAAATCCGATCTGTGGTGTAAAATTAGTTTTGCGTTATTTCAATTCCACAATTTTACTGATACGTCAAATTCTTTTCATATGAGTTACATGCTATGCCTCAGCAGGGGAAAGAAGGGAACCTGCGGAAAAATGCTGCTATCGGAGCACAAAAAAGGCTAATATGCTCCTGTTTAAAAGACACTGGCTGAAAATTGGGATACCTTCCTCAGCACCTTTAAAAATTTTCTCAAAAATTTTATCATGCGAACATATCCGCACTTTTTTATGCTGAGAGAGAAGCAGTGGGAAAGAGACGAAAAAGTGATAAATTCTGGAGGAAAGTGGACAGTGGTGGTGGTATAGTAAGAGCAGTTTAACATAGTAGACAGGGAGAGAACAGTGCTAGGAAAAATAGTGAAAGAGACAATAGCATGGGGGAAAGAATAGAGAGGAGGAGGAGGGAATGGAAGTGTGTGAGAGTCAGTAATAATGAGAGGCAGAGTATTTGACAATGACGACGAGGAAGAGAGAGACAGCGACAGAGAGGAGAGACGATAGCAGCAGCAGGAAGGAAGGAATGAGATAGCAGCAAAAGAGAGAGCAAGAGGAGAGACAGCAGCGGTAGTAAGGAAGGAAGGAAGGAAGGAAGGAAGGAAGGAATGAGATAGTAGCAATAAGAGAGAGCAAGAGGGAGACACTGAGAGCGAGAGGAGACAGCACTAGTGGTAGGTCGGAACGAAGGGCACTGTGGCCATGACACAGGAGACAATGAAAGAGACACACGGAGAGATGGAGACAATGAGCTGGGCTGAATGAGTGAGTGACTGAGAAAGGGCAACTGGGAGTGGGCGGGTGCGAGCGACTTACAGCGACCTACAGATAGGGGAGCTGCATGTTAAAAAAGCGTGAATATTTTCCTACGCCAAAAATTTCGGAAAAAAATTTAAGTATGCTTAAGAGCTAGAATAAGGCAACTGGTACCCCACTTTTTAGTCTGAGCCTTTTAAACAGTAACATATACATCTTTTTTTTAGCTCCGAGAGAAGGATCTTTTGGGATGGTTAAATTAATCCTCTGCAACGAGCCGTCTGAGGCCGTGGGTCCCTTAAAAGGTTTCACTGAAAAACCACTGGAAGTTTGTCAGTGGAATTGTGGCTAACCCTGTTTATGGATCCTAAATCTACATCTGCATCTACAGCTGCATACTCCGCAAGCCACCATACGGTGCATCACATATGGTACCATGCTCCACTGTTAGTCACTTCCTTTTACTATTCCATTCGCATGAGTCGTGATACCTCTTACCTTGTCCTCGCGGTTCTTATGCCAAATGTACATTAGCGGCAGCAGGATTTTTCACCCGCCAATGCCGGTCGTTTAAACTTCCTCATTAATTTCTCGCGAAAAGAATATCGTCTTGCTTCCAGGGATTGCCGTTTGAGTTCACTCATCTCTCGCCTGTTGATCGAACCTACCGGTAACAAGTCTATCAGTACCTCTCTAAATTGGTTCGATGTCTTCCTTTAATCCGACGTGGTTGGCCTCTCAAACGCTCGAACAATACTCAAGAATGGGTCGCCCTAGCGTTCTACACGGAGTCTCCTTACGAGGACCGGCTACAAAATAACGGGACTGACGCTGCCACAGAATAAGCTCGCATGAACAACCAACAGCTGTGAAGCGTGAAGCTTTCCACTTGAATGTGGCATCTCTGGTGTCTGTAGACTGCCCAGTGTGGGCGTGGCCTTCTTTTGTGGAAGAGCTGTTATTTTGTTTTGTCCGAAAAGTGTAATAACAGAGCAACGAATTTTCGTAAAATTTCACAAGAAACTCATCCGAAAAAGAAACTGCTTCTGGAACTACTCTTTTACCAAAAGAAGTGTATGGCAAAGAGTGTTTATGACGTACACGAGGTTTTGAGTGGTTCCAAGTGTTTGCAAGATGGCCGAGAAGACGTAGATGACTCGCTCCCGCGACACCCTTCAGGATGAAAAAGGAATGAAAATATCGAAAAAGTAGGTGATCTGATTCCATCTGATCGTCGGTTGCGTATTCGAGCACATGCTGAAACTGCAGGAATTGAGAAAGAGTGCGTAAGACAAATTTTACGTAACCAGTTTAACTTTAAAGAAATGGCTGCGAAACCACAGCCGAAAAAATTCTCACGATTGAACAAAACGAAGCTCGCAAAAATGTTTGTTTTGGCACTTTGAATACCACTGAAAATGATCAATTTTTTGAAAGAGTGATAACATGTGACGAATGTTCGTTCTTCACTTATAATCAAGAAAACCAGCTCCTATCCATACACTGGAAGATTCCAACTTCACCGAGAGCGGAAAAAGGTCAAATGAGAGAATCAAGATTCAAAGCAACGATGATTATTTTCCATATTCATGAAATTGTGTATCTACCCTCGGTTCCTGAAGATCAAATTATTAATCGACATTAGTACCTTGAGGTACTTGCTCAACTCCGTAAGAAAATAAGAAAGAAACGACCCGAATGCAAAATCTCCAAAATTGGCGAAGTTTAACAGAAGCTCGAAATTCAGTGCAAAATTCATTGCGAGATGCGTTTAATAGTTTCCACAACGAAACTCTGAATATAAATCTGAGAGAAAACACCCAAGAGATTCTGATCGTATATGTACACCAGTGGCAAGACGCAGTCAATACCTTCACGATAACAGCGGTGATGTTTTTGATGACATTACCACCAAAGCAGCAACAGTAAACACGGTTTTGCGAAACTCCATCACAAAAGAAGACGAAGTAAATACTCCAGAATTCTAATCTAGAACAACTGCCAACATGACCTTGTAGCTAAGCAGCTTAAGTCACTCAATAAAGGCAAGGCCTCCGGTCCAGGTAGTATACTAATTAGGTTCCTTTAAGGTATGCTGATACAATAGCTCCATTCTTAGCAATCGTATACAACCGCTTTCGTGCTTTCCTGTCAAAGTTCACAGTACTTAGTAACCGCCGGAAAATCGAGTAAAACAGAAATAACGTCTGGAACTGTCGTAGACCATTGTTGTTTGACAACATAAACGATTTACGAAACAATTTAAGCAGTCGTCTTGGATCGTTTGCAGACGATGCTGTCAGTTACCGTCGTGTAAAGTCATCAGATGATCAAAACAAGTCGCAAAATCATTTAGACAAGACATTTTCATGGTACGAAAGTGGCAGTTAACTCTAGACCATATGAAGAGTAGGTCAATCATAAGCACTAAAAAGAATCCGCTAAATTTCGGTTACACGATAAACCACACAAATCTGATAGCTGTAAACTCAGAGATTAAGATTACGAACAACTTCGATTGAGACGATTACATACAGATAATGTTGTGGGGAAAGCAAAGAAAAGTGTGCGTTTTATTGGCAGAACACTAGGAAGATGCAACAGACCTACTAAAGAGACGGCTTGGACTACACTACTTCGTCCTCTGCTAAAGTATTGCTGTGCAGTATGGCATCCTTTCCAGACTGAAGACATGGAAAAAGTTCGGAGAAGGGCAGTTCGTTTTGTATTTTCACGAAACAGAGGAAAATTGGAATGAAAAATTTTGTTGGCGCCCACCTACATAGGAAGAAATGATCATTGTAGTAAAGTAAGAGGAATCAGTGCTCGCACGGAAAGATTTGAGTGTTCGTTTTTCCCCACGCGCTGTTCGAGAGACAAAGGGTAGAGAAATAGAGTGAATGTGTTTCGATCAACTCTTTGCCAGGCCTTCATTGTGAATTGCACAGTATGATGCAGATGTAGATGCAGATGTAGATGTTCATTCCAAAGCAGGACCCGTCTGGCAGCCACAGCTCAGTGGTACGTCGACGATACTCTTCTGGTCAAGCCGTCCCGGCCTTACATTTCAGCAAGATGCCCGCATCTCGTGGTCGTGCGGTAGCGTTCTCGCTTCCCACGCCCGGGTTCCCGGGTTCGATTCCCGGCGGGGTCAGGGATTTTCTCTGCCTCGTGATGGCTGGGTGTTGTGTGCTGTCCTTAGGTTAGTTAGGTTTAAGTAGTTCTAAGTTCTAGGGGACTTATGACCACAGCAGTTGAGTCCCATAGTGCTCAGAGCCATTTGAACCATTTCAGCAAGATAACGGCCGCCCGCACACGGCGAGAGTCACTGCTGCTTGTCCTCGTCCTTGCGAGACCCTACCTCGGCCAGCAAGGCCGCCGGGTTTCTCCGCAGTTGAAACGTTTCGAGCATTATGGGCAGGGCCCTGCACCCAGCTCGGGATTTGAGAGAATTTGGCACCCTGTCACTCAGGAGGACACCCAACAACTCTAAAATACCAGGCAGAATAAGAATCGTGGTGAAAACGGGTGTTACGGATATTGGTCTGTAACTTGGCGGGTTCGTTCTTTTGCCCATCTTACATACGAGAGTCACCTGCGCTGGACGAGAGAGTCGCGATAAAGGCAAACTAAGTATGTGGCCAAGGCAGAGGCGTACTCTCTGCAAAAATCGTCTAGACCTGGCCGCTTATTTGTCTTCAACTCTTTCAGTCGCTTTTCAAGGTGAGCAATGCGTATCCCCACTCCTTCCACATACAGTCTGTGCGGCGGTCGACCGACCACTGTCACTACCTTGAAGCAGACGATGAATGAAATGAGAGAGACTCCAGTGTGTGTGTCGGTAGCAGACGGCGTGCAGCCATTAGCGCCCTCTGGTGGGGGACGGTGTTCCAGTTCCCACACACACGGAGCAGCAGGTCGGCCTTGAGCACGCGTTTCCTGCCTCGTCTGGGAGCTCTGAGGTGGGCTCAGGTTAGCCAATGGCCCCCACATTGTCTCCCGGGGAACCGCCGTCCGCCTGACACGGACAGTACTTTCAAAAGTGTCCTCAGCAGCGCCACAGCGACGGGACTTTGCTGACCACACACAATTCTCACAAGTTTCTTCGACTACAGGAGACCTTCAGGAAGCTGCTGGAAGATATAGTGATGTGTATCTGGCATTCGACTTCCAAAAAATATACGTTTTTTCGTGGACCTTCATAGGTATGCCATAGTTCTAGAGCTTTCTGCACAAAACTTCTACATCTACACAGTTCTCCGCAAGACATCGGACGGCGCGTGGCGGAGTGTACCCTGAACAACTACTAGTAATTTCCTTTCCTCTTCCAGTCGCACACAGAATGGGGGAGAAACGACTTTCTGTATGCCTCCATGTTGTTGTGGTGTTCAATCCAGAGACTGGTTTGATGCAGTTCTCGATGCTACTCTGTACTGTGCAAGCCTCTTCTCCTGATAACGACGTCCTCTTGAGTAGTCCCCGCCCGGAGATCCGAATGCGGGACTATTTTACCTCCGGAATATTTTACCCAAGAGGGCGCCATCATCATTTAACCATACAGTAGAGTGACATGTCCTCGGGAAAAATTACGGCTGTAGTTTCCCCTTCCTTTCAGCCGTTCCCAGTACCAGTACAGCTAGGCCATTTTGGTTAGTGTTAGAAGGCCAAATCAGTCAATCATCCAGACTGTTGCCCCTGCAACTACTGAAAAGGCTGCTGCCCCTCTTCAGGAACCACACGTTTGTCTGGCCTCTCAACAGATACCCTTCCGTTGTGGTTGCGCGTACGGTACAGCTATTTACATCTACATCTACATTTATACTCCGGAAGCCACCCAACGGTGTGTGGCGGAGGGCACTTTACGTGCCACTGTCATTACCTCCCTTTCCTGTTCCAGTCGCATATGGTTCGCGGGAAGAACGACTGTCTGAAAGCCTCCGTGCGCGCTCGAATCTCTCTAATTTTACATTCGTGATCTCCTCGGGAGGTGTAAGTAGGGGGAAGCAATATATTCGATACCTCATCCAGAAACGCACCCTCTCGAAACCTGGACAGCAAGCTACACCGCGATGCAGAGCGCCTCTCTTGCAGAGTCTGCCACTCGAGTTTGCTAAACATCTCCGTAACGCTATCACGCTTACCAAATAACCCTGTGACGAAACGCGCTGAGGCACGCAAGCCGCCCCACCAACGGCAAGGTCCATGGTTCATGAGTATGAGTCTAAGTTTTCGTATCTTATTTTCATGGTCCTTACGCGAAATGCACGTTGGCGGCAGTAGAATCTTTCTGCAGTAAATCCGGGTTGCCTAAATTTTCTCAGTAGTGTTCCTCGGGTGAAAAAACGCCGGCTCCCCGCAGGGATTCGCATTTTGAGTTCCTGAAGCGTCTTTATTACACTTACGTGTTGTGCGAACCTACTGGCAGCCCGCCTCAGTTGCTCTGACTGGGTGCGGATTCCGAACACTCGAGCAGCACTCGAGAATAGGTCGCACTGGCTTCCAACATGGAAGGTGAGCCACTCTCTCCTACAATTCTCCCAAACTAACCGCATTCGCCTTCCCTCCCACAGTTCCCACATGCTCGTTCCATTACATGTCGCTTTGCAACGTTAGGCCCACACATGTTAACGACGTGCCTGTCTCAACCAATACACTACTAATGCTGAATCTAAACATTGCGGGTTTCTTTTTCTTCCTCATCCGCATCAACTTACATTTTTCCACATTTAGAGCTCGCTGCCGTTCATCACAGGAACCAGAAATTTTGTCCGAGTCGCCTTGTATCTTCCTTCAGTCACTCAACTTGGACACCTCACTGTACATGACAGCATCATCAGCAAACAACCGCAGACATGCGTTACTCTGACCGCCACAACAGTTATGTATACAAAGAACAACAGCACTACTGACGGTATGCTTGTCTCTGATGAACAGTCGCCGTCGAGGACAACGTACTTGGTTCTATTATTTAAGAAGTCTTCGGGCCAGTCACATACCTCTGAACTTATTCTATATACTCGTATGTTCATCAACAGCCTGCAATGGGGCACCGCGTCAAATACTTTCCGGAAATCTAGAAATATGGAATTACCTGTTGCCCTTCATCCACTGTTCGCAGTATATCATATGAGAAAAGAGCAGGCCGAGTTTCGCACAAGTGATACTTTCTGAAATCATGCTGATTCGTAAACATAAGCTTTTCAGTCTCAAGAAAACTTATTATATTGGAACTGAGAATCTGTTCAAGGATTCAGTAGCAAACCGATCTTAATGATATTGGTCTGTAATTTTGTCGGTCCATTCTTTTACCTTTCTTTCATGATTCTAGTCGCTTGGAACTTTGTGCTAGGCGAGAGACTCATGATAAATGCAACCGACGTAAGGAGCGAATGCTATAGAGTACTCTTTGTAAAATCGACTCAGGATTCCATACGAACCTGATGATTCATTTGCTTCCACAACTTTCAGTCGTTTCTCTACACCACGGTTGCTTATTACTAAGTCTTCCATACGGGAGTCTATCCGATGGTCACATGACGGTATGTTTGTACGATTCTTCTGGGTGAACGATTTCTTGAACGTGAAATTTAAAACTCCGGCTTTCGTTTTGCTAACTTCAAGTGGCACACCAGTCCGGTCGACAAGGGACTGAATGGAAGCCTCAGACACGCTGAGCGATTCTATACGATTAGAATTTTCACGGATTCTCTTCCAGATCTTTTGCTAAGGTATGACGTTGGTAGCAGTTGTATGCTTCGTGCGTAGATCTTTTCACAGACGCACGAATCTCTCCCTACCTTTGCTTATCGCCGTTTGTGCGTTCTCTTTCGAACCGAGAGTGCAGCAGACTGCTTCCTCAGCCTCTTTCGAATTTAGTTGTACGATATTTACCACTTCTCTCCGATTTTTTTCAGCTTAAATAAATATTCCTTCCTAATTCCAGTGATTTAAATAACGTTTGACGTTATATAGATAGTATTTGATTTTTTACATTAAACAGATGGAAATTATAATTGTTTTTAATGACAACATACAGAAAAATACGGTTTCTCTGTAAAGTGACTTAACTCCAATAACGAAAAGGCACATCTATCAGTAAGGATACTAATTTTCATTATGTGCGTAGTTAGGTCACAAACCCGGGACAATGTGCCACATTTTAGGCTTCAGGATCGAAAATTAAGCAGATTATTTAAAATTTGTGTTTCACGAAAATTTTCGTTTCTTGGCCAACAGTCGCTTTGGAGATGCTTTCTTCAACGACTCCCCGAGCCAGTCACATACGTGCCCAGATACTCCGTATACCGGAGGTATCTCGCATGGAGCATGCTGGGTTTCGCGCTAGTGTTTCTCTGTTACTCATTCCCTGACAGAAATTTGGCTTCATGGGGTGGTCTCCGTGCTGCTGAGTACCGACAGTCTAAGTCTCAGAATCGAACTTCGCTGGCGGTGCTCGCTTGTTTTATTCGCATTCCAGCAGCATGTTTATTACGACCATACAAATCATCAGTATTTAGTGATTCATTTGTTACTTTCATAATCTTTATCCTGAAAAAAGAGGGATTTTTTTCGTAAGGAGATTGGCATTAGAAGAAAAGGATGCACGAGTACTGTCAGTCAAATGAGTGTAGCCCTACTCATTTCATGTACACCTATATTATTTTATTTTCATTTATGACAAGTATGACATGTAAACTTGGAGAGGTTGACAAAATCAGCCAACCAGTTGCAAGTGTTTACTGGAAGTCTTAACCTAGGTCTCGATAATTAAAAAAATATCTTCTTCAGAAGGTGCAATGGATTCTGAAAGTTCCACTGCTGGTTACAAAAATGTTTAAACAAAACAAGGAAGTGACATAGTTACCTAACGTGCTAATTCAGTGAAGGAAGCGATCTATAAATGTGTACTGTAGTCTTCTTGTGAAAATCAATTTATTTGCCAGTGTAGTGGTTAATAAAAAATAAAAAGAGAAGAAAAGAAAAGAAAACGTTGAAAATATGAGAAGAAAAGGTGAATAAAAAGGGGGTTTTAAAATCGTTAATGACCGTGAAAAAAGCCCGCATCTCGTGGTCGTGCGGTAGCGTTCTCGCTTCCCACGCCCGGGTTCCCGGGTTCGATTCCCGGCGGGGTCAGGGATTTTCTCTGCCTCGTGATGGCTGGGTGTTGTGTGCTGTCCTTAGGTTAGTTAGGTTTAAGTAGTTCTAAGTTCTAGGGGACTTATGACCACAGCAGTTGAGTCCCATAGTGCTCAGAGCCATTTGAACCATTTGAACCGTGAAAAAAAGGGAAAGAATGAAATGCAAATCGGACTTCGTATTACAGAAAAGTTATCGGACTTCGTGATTCGGAAACGCTATTGTTGGGGTGGTCCTTGTGGCGTTTCTGAGCAAAAGTCAAACCAATTTCCACTACAAAAATTATTTGAAAAACAAAACAGATAATAACAAATGTGACTAACAGGGGGAAATGGCGTAGATAAGAGTTCATCCTTTACCATATTAACATGTCTTCTTTCGTGCGGCGTCCATGTCTTCAAAAATCTCCTATTGATTTCTGCGTGAAAAGTCGGCTCCGAAATCTTGCAATCGTCCAGGAATCACTAATTTATAAAAATTAAAATCATCTTCATACTGAATGCAATTTAATTTACTTTGCTACTTTCATCCTCCGAATTTCATAACAACTTCCACAATATGTCTACACATTAAAATCAGATCAAGACTAGCTAATCAGTTTTTTACGTCTGCATTAAGCTTCCGCTCTCGAGAGACAATCGACGGATAAAAAAAAAGGAGTTACAATTTTTTGTATCTTCATTTTCTGCTGCCGTCGAGCGCTCATGCAGCTGCGACGGTATAATTTATATCTGAGGGAAGGAGTGTAGCGCGGCGAAATTCGAAGTCCCGCTACACCAGGATCGCTATATTAATACAATTACTGGATTACTAGTTTCGCCAATATGTACCACCATCTTCAGATCCGTTATAGTGGGCATTGGTAGTTATGTCACACAAAGCCTTAAACCACTTTGTCACATTAGGGCTATACGATATGCATAGGAAAGTCGAGGCATTAAAACGACATGCCAGATGCGCTGTCATAATGATGTACAACTTGAAGTTGGAATGTATGATGCAACTACTGCTGCCTGGTTTTATGGATCTGGAGATCAATAGGTGCTGCCGAAACTAGTGAATCCACTACTTGTTTTAACATAGTGATCTTGGCAAGTAAATGGGTTTTCACAAGAAGACTAGAGTACAAAGAAGTAACAAGTGTAGACAAAAAATTTAAGGTAAGAGTACTCAATTGTTACTTCAAACGCTGACAAAGTACACTGAATAAAGCCAAAGGCTCTTCTCATATGAGACATTCCTCTTAAGAACACAGATAATACAAGCAATGATGTAGGACAGCAGAAAAATAGTATTTCAGATGCGAAGACTAAATGTCAAGTGTAGTGGGCCATTAACATAAGGCTCTTGTCGAAGTAAAAGTTGACTCACATACAATAAAACACAATGACGGCACCTGGATTGTAACGGTATGCCTAGTCAAAATGGCAAGAGTCAACTGGCCAAACGCACAGGCACTAGCGTCGATGAAAGCTTCACGAAGGAGGCGCTAAATGTCTGTGCGGAAGAAATGCGCCTTGATTGTGTTAAGTAGCTGATGTGCACCGAAACAGAAAGAGAAATTTGTGCCTTGTGTAAGGCGATATAAAATTTTAAGAGCTATAAAAGTGCGTCTAAAATGGAACCTGCAAACATTGTTATAACAGAGTAACACTGCAACGACGTTTCGCAATGCGTGTAGCAAAAAGTACTATTGAAAGTACTACATACTGTTAAACAGAGGGAGACAGGGAGGGTGTGTGTAGACTACTGCATTTAAGCGGCGAGGGAGAAGAAACGTGGCTAGTTCGTGTACACTGGGTGTGACTGCCTGCCCACACATTGACTGGTTGCCTGTGTTGATGGCGCCTCTCAACTGTAGCGTGGGGATCCTTGTCCGCCCAACACGACTATTAAGGCTATTTAGCATTCCGTCTTCGGTGAAACAGATTCATCCGTCACAAGGATTTCACGCAGAAAAGCGAAGATGGACTGGAAGGCGCTGCAGGGACCACTGGAGTCAGTGCAGTCAGTCACCCTCCTCGGTCATTGTATACTGTGGTACCGACTGCCCTGTTTCACGCAATCGCTAGAGTCTCGGAAACGTGGTGTGAGGTGGATGTCTTCTATGCGAGTATTTAATCTCGTACAACCAGTGACACTATTAGCGACACTACCTATACTTCTCATTTAACTTCTTTGTTTTTATTTAACGTGACATCCTCTTTCGTGTAACATCAATTTAGGTGCTTTATTCATTTTTTATGTCCATTAATGTCATTGTGATTAAAGTATTTGGAAGGTTAGTGTTCTGTAAAGCAATGGAAATGTTTAAACTTTACTTGTAGTGGTGGTTCCTGCATCGGGAAAGTAACTTTGTAATCATGTAAAACACGCAGGGAAATCCCTCTGCAACGAAACTGACTTGGCGGGTACAGAAAAGGTGGATTTGGCGGTCGAACTGTGAGACTCCTTTGTGGCAAGAGTTGGTTGGTGGCCAGCAGGCAAAGTGTTCGCATCCTGTGTGCTGAATGGCGAGAAGAGCAGCAAGATAGTTTAACGTCCCCTCGGATGCGGTGAAATACGGCCCATTACTCATAGAATACATTAGTTAGCTCTGTACTACGAAAATCCTCCGCTAAGAACAGAATTTTCACAGCTTCTTATATTGGAAGAGCCATGGATACTTCTGCCGTCTTTTCTTTGAATAGCCACAGGAAATCGCTACAGACACCTCCTCCGCCTTCAATTATCGGTTGAGTACTGTACAATTGCATGGACGATTTGCGCGGTTTCTTACCCAAATAATAATGTTATTTTTTAAAACTTTGTTTAAAGACCCATATTTTATCCCATGTCGTTTACCGAGGCGGTGTCCTTTCACAAGTGATGCAATGTTTCCGAGTATCCTACTTCACTGAACAGAAAAGTAATCGTTTTCTTTAATAACATGGAATAACTTTTCTAGAATAGTAGATTTCTTTACCATTCAGTGAATTTTGTTCCTGAAATTCTCCACGAGTTTTTCATACGAAATTATTCAAAGATTAGACAAAGTACAAATGCAAAGAACTTATCTGAAGTGTTTTGGTTAATTGTCATCCTCACTGAATCCCACTTCACTACTGAAGTTACCTGTATAAAGCTGTGACTGGGCAGTAGTTACTGACTAGTTAACTTGAAGTGTCAACTTAAGGAGCAACTGATGTACGGGTTTGTAATTATATGCATATCTCATGTGTTTGTAGTTAATAGTATTCTTGATACTGCGCTGTAAAAAAAATAGTCAGCCTTGATCTTAGTCTCTGATATAATAGTTTCTGAGGCCCGCATTCTGGCTGTTGAGTCAGCTTTGCTTTGCTTTGCATATTACAGTAACAGTATAAGTGAAATGCAGCTACCAATTTTTATAGCTTTTGTGTGCTACAATGAGTAACTGGCTACAGCTATTCAAGTTATTACATAGCCAGGGACCACATGTTTATTTGTGCTCTGTTTAGTATAAAGAACTGAAGGTTCGCTAAGAAAACAAATAGTAGTCAGAACAGGTAATACGACTGTCTAAAAGCCATTTCCATGTCAGTAATTTCGGCAATTAAACTGATTAAAGACGAAGTCAGCAGTGCTTCTCGGTATGTGATCTATCGCCTGAAATTGTCATTAGTCTTCCTACTGCAATGTACAGACAGTAAGTGTTATTTACAGCCAGTTGTTGGCAAAATGTTTCATATTTCTGTGTTGTTCACGTCAAACCACTGGTATACTGCTTGCTACAGTATGCTACTGTCTCGTGTTCTATAAGGAAAAACAGAATTGCAATATGAAGTAAAGTTAATACCGACAGGTCGTTTCCTTGGTGGACGGTGTCCGTACTTGGTTGGTACACCTTTAGCTAATTTGGTTGGCGGCCGTTTCGTTTTACATAATTACATATTTTATCTTCATATTTTCTGTAATGTGAATATTTCCAGTTCTTCTAGCAAATCCATTTTATGTCCTTTATTTAGTCGGTGGGGTGCTTTGACATTTTGCTGTATTTTTCCAAACGGGTGTCCTGTATTATGTACTTGTGTTGCTATGGCTGGTGTAGTGTGTTAGTTGTGTGTCTAGGCTTTTATGTGCTCTGTGTACCTGGTGTTGAAATTTCGGCCTGTTGGCCCTAGGTAGAACCTGGAGCATTCCTGGCATGTGACCTTGTATATTCGAGAGTGAGTATTTATCATGCTAGCACTTTCTATTCTGTATTAGTTTTTGCTGTAGTTTATTAGATGTGGAAAAAACTTGTAAGAACATCTGTGTCACTGTTTTGTTTGCGCAAAATGGTTTCGATGTTTAAAAGTGTACACAACAAGTTATGTGTGATGTTTAGTGTATGTGATACTCTGCACAAATGGACCATAAGGACTCTATCAGTACAAATTGTTCTAAATTTCGCCACTAACTTCACTAAAAGATCTACAACCAACTATAAATCGCGTGTTTTCTTATATATTGCAGTAAAGTCAACAAAATGAAGCAGAATCTCACAGATCAACATCATCACATAAGAATGACATAACAAGCACAAAAAACGCACTTGAAAATGAGAATCATTTCCCGAAACGCGTCGTGCGAAAAATAAAATAAAGAAAATCGTGACTGATAGCACATGAGTTATTTATAAACAAACCTATTAGTTTATTACTAATAGAACCTGTGTTCGATTCCAGTTTGTTTTGCTACTGCTTCCTTTCAATAGAAATCTTCTGACAAACGGAAAATAGTCCGATATCTTAACCATTAGCACACAGTCACGGTCAACTGCAATGAAGTTTCGGTATTGCAGCCAGATGACGTCGACGTCTTGCCACGATGTTTCGGGTGACAAGCATTCAGCTATGTTCAGGCGAGTGTGCAAAACACTAACGGCCGACGGCGTTGCCGCAGTGGTAACACCGGTCCCCGGGCTGGGCTAGCACTCGGACGGGTGATCATCCGGTGTGCCGAGCGCTGCTGGCAAGCGGGGTGCATTCAACCCATGTGAGACAGACTGAGGAGCTACTTGACTGAGAAGTAGCGGCTGCGGTCTCTGACATACGGCCGAGAAAGCGGTGTGCTTATCACGTGCCCCTCCGTATCCGTATCCGGCGACGCCAGTGGGCTCAGGATGACACGGCGGCCGGTCGGTACCGCCGGGCCTTCGTGAGCTGTTCGGGCGGAGTATAGTTTTTAGTGGTGTTACAAACCTTTCCGCTTCTCTGCTGCTTCCATTTGTTTGCTGACACAGGAAAATCACGTCTGGAAGTTCCGTCTCCAGGTACAACTCCATTTGGTTAGTGCTAATCGACGTGAGTACTACACCAGAACTGCTCCTGTCGGAACACAGTACACCACGGGCACTGGATTGGCCGAGTTACTATTTCAACGTCTACGTCTACGTGCGCATCGGGACCGCCAACGCTATGGAACAACAGTACCGGTACATGTATTTCACTGTCAAAGATACCGGAACGTCTTTCGCTTATAACTTTCCAGTCGGTCTTTTCCGGACCAGGGACCTGTAATGACACATTCCGACGCAGAGACATACAATACCTTAAAGGCTGCGCCAAAGATTAAATTGAGAGGGATGTAGAACATAATCTCTGTAATGTTAATATTGGATTCTCTTTTGTTTCATACTCCAAGGAGTTAAGATACAAAAAATGGTTGAAATGGCTCTGAGCACTATGGGACTTAACGTCTGTGGTCATCAGTCCTCTAGAAGTTAGAGCTACTTAAACCTAACTAACCTAAGGACATCCATGCCCGAGGCAGGACTCGAACCTGCGACCGTAGTAGTCCCGCTGTTCCGGACTGAGCGCCTAGAACCGCTAGACCACCGCGGCCGGCAGTTAAGATACACTTTCTGTTGTTACCTTGTAGGGTGTGGACGTAATTTTTGATGTGTGTGGAAAGGCAGCCATCTTGTTGGTATTTATGGTTTGTGCCACGAGCAGAACAAGTCTTATTGTCTTGTGAATAAAAAAAATAGTGAAAAGTATCTAAGTTTTATGAGAATTATTTAAAGCGACGTAGCATTGTATTCCTTGGTTTCCACTGTCTTCGTGAAGTAAACCGATGCCGACGTAGGAAAATACACACGGTCAGCAAAGAGAAGAACATCGATGGCGACTAATGAATTAGTATTGTGGCAGAAAGTCTAAGTCTACGTCTAAGGTGAGAACTCTGATTAAATCAACAATGACGTAGAATTCAAAAATGTAATTAAGTGGAATTCTAAATTATATTACAGGCAAATTTCACGCAGCATTGAATTTGTCCGCATTCAAGCTGGTCAATACAGTCCGTAAAAAAGCCTCTCAAAAATTCTAAAGTTACAGTTCCATATCCATAATTTTTTCTCTTTTGAAAAAATCAGTAAATTTAATTTGTTTTATTTATTTCGCCACAGACCCTTAACTCAAATCGATACATTTTCCCCTCTCCATAGTTTGTAACATCACCACATCCTCACGAAATCACATTGTGCCTCCGAAACCTCCGTGCGAACAGGCCTCTGAATTCCCAACGGTGCCGACCGACCGCCGTGTCTTCCTTGACCGGTGCCGCCACTTCTCAGTCAAGCACCTCCTCAGTTTGCCTCACAAGAGCTGAGTGCACCCCGCTTGCCGACAGCGCTCGGCAGACCCGAACGGCCGCCCATCCGAGTGCCAGCCAAGCCCGGCAGCGCTTAACTCTGGTCGATCTGACCGGAACCGGCGTCACCACTGAGGCGGCAAGACTGTTGGCGAATCTTACTGTATTAGGACGCCTTACGTTTCCAAACTCGATTTTCTCGAAAACGGGTTGATAGTTGCGTCTTTCTGCTTAGTATCGGTCCTAGTCGCGCCGTACACGCACTGCCAATATGAATCACGTCGCTGAGGGTAAGTACATCCGGTCTCCTTGTGAGCTGAGTGACACGAGACCTCGACTACTGCGTTTCGTGTGGAGGAGAATGAGGTGGGTGAGAGTAATCGGTGTATGTAGGTAGGGTAAGGGCGGCGTGTGTGCCCTGTGGCCAGCAGCTAGCTGGCGCCTTATCTGACAAGTGAGCCGGCCCAGGCGCTGATAGCGGCCGCTGGGTCGCGCTTTCCTTCCACTGTCGCCGCCCGGCCTGTACTTTTACTTCCACCGTTACCGCTTCTGCCAGAGCCCGGGCCCGGGCCCCAGGCGCTGGGGTTCTGTGACGCACGACACACCGTCACGCAGTTATGAGGTCACCGTATCTTCCGAAACCCACGGTGTCACCTGGCTTTTCATTCGCTGACGAATAACGAACTGTTTTATCAGTATGTAAACAAATCCATCCTGACCTCAGACCCACTTTCCATGTAGAAGGTTGATAACCAAAAGCATCTGTAAAAAAATGAAATCGTTTGGAGCAGTGTGGTGCAAGTCGATGAAAAGCATACGACGCCACGCCGGACCGCTATGCCGCTGGATCGCCGACGGCATTAAACGTAAGGGCACTAAATACTAAGAGCGCCCTGGGAATCACACTGCTAAATGCGGAGGAGGCAGCGGATAGGTGGAAAGAGTACGCGGAGGGGAAGGGCTTCTGCCGTGACGCGATAGAAGAAGAAACAGGAGACGACATAGAAGAGATAGGAAATGCAATTTTACAGTCCGAATTTGAAAGAGTTGCGGAAGACTTAAGTAGGGATAATATTCCATCGAATTTCTAAAAACCATTGGGGGAAGTGGCAACAGAACGGAAATTCACGTTCCCGTGCAGAATTTATGATACGGGCGATATCAAACTCTCTCAAAAATATCGTCCACCGAATTCGGAAGACTGCAAGAGCCGGTAGGTGCGAGAATTATAGCACAGTCAGCTTAACAGTTCGTGCATCGAAATTGCTGACAAGAATAATATACAGAAGAACGGAAAAGAAAATTGAGGATGTGTTAGATGACGATCAGCTGCGCTGTGAGAAAGATAAAGGCGTCAGAGAGGCAGATCTGACATTGCGGTTCATAATGGAAGCAAAGACAGAAGAAAAATCAAAATTCGCTCATAGGATATGTCTACATGTAAGAAGCGTTCGATAACGTAAAATGGTGCAAGATGTTCCAAATTCTGAGAAAAATAGAGGTAAGCTATAGGGAGAGGCGGGTAATATGCGATATGTACAAGAGCGAAGAGGCAACAGCAAGAGTGGCAGACCGAGAACGAAGTGCCCGCATTAAAAAGGGTGGAAGGCAGGGATGTAGTCTTTCGCCCCCTACTGTTCAGTCTGTACATAGAAGAAGCATTGACGGAAATAACAAAGGTTCAGGAGTGGGATTAAAATTCAAGGTGAATGGATATCAAAAAGAAGATTCGTCGATGACATTGCTATTCTCACTGAAAGTGAAAGAGAATTACAGGAGTTGCTGAATGGAATGAACAGCTTCATGAGCAAAGAACATATGCCCAAGAGAGATGAGAGTAATGAGAAGTAGCAGAAATTAGAACACCGACACATCATAATTGTGGATCACGAAGTAGACGAAATTAAGGAGTTCTCCTACCTAGGCAGTAAAATAACCCATTGCGGACGGAGCAAGGACGACGTATGAAAGAGACTAATACTCGCAAAAAGGGCAGTCCTGGTCAAGAGAAGTCTAGCAGCATCAAACATTGGTCTTAATTTGAGGAAGAAATTTCTGAGAACCTACGCTCGGAGCACAGCATTGTATGGGAGTGAGACATGGACTGTAGGAAAAAGAAACAGAAGGAAATCGAAGCGTTCGAGATGCGGTGTGACAGAATAATGCTCGACATTAGGTAGACTGATAAGGTAGGGAATGAGGAGGTTCTGCGCAGGATCGAAGAAAGGAAAACATGGAAAACACTGACAAAAAGAATGGACAAGACGACAGAACAACTCCTAAGACGTCATAGAATAACTTCAATGCTACTTCACAGAGCTATAGAGAGTAAAAACTGTAGAAGAAGACAGAGATTGGAATGCATCCAGAAAATAACTGCAGATGTAGATTGCAAGTGATACGCTGAGATGAAGAGTTCGGAACAGAAGAAGAATTCGTGGCGGGCCTCATCAAAGCAGTCAGTAAACCGGTTACACAAACAAAAAAGGAGCGTAGGGGACGCTAGATCATCGACCGCGTTAGCCGAGCAGAGAGGTGAGGGTGACGACGGCGAAAGTGTGGCGATGCTGTAGAAATATTGGAACAATTGAAAAATTTAGACAGAATGTTGAAGACATACGTTCGGTCTGGCTATTGAAGAAGAAGATTATCGAACAGTTTTACTGGTCGAACGTTTCAGCGGAACGAAAGCAAAAGTCCCTATAAATTACACAATGGGTTTTTGTCCAAAATTTCGCAGTCAGACGAGGAGTGGGAAATGGACAAATAGCTTATGAAATTAGCCGACATGTGGTATAGTTTTGTTAGAAAGCATTTAATTGCTTGGCAATAATCAAGGTAATTAATAAAAACTTAATTACTGATTTGAGGGAAATTGAAATGTTAAGAACAGCGAGCTCTTAATATGTAACAAAGCTTAATGATGTTATCACGAATCCCTGAAGCACACTCGCGTTCTTTTGGACGAATCTCCTTTGAGGACAACGCGGCGGGTTCTGCATATCATCAGGATGGTCTGGTCTCTTGTTGGTAACAAACTTTACGCATCTAGCAAGAACAAAACCACCCACCACTTAGAGCAACAGTTCTCAGCTCGAACACCCTTCACGTGTCCATCCTGCCAGCAAACCTAGCAGTCAAACTGTGCCATTAAGCTTTCTCAAGGTGCAGGCTTCACACAATGCATTGTCTCGAACTGCCTCCTATATGGCAACCAGCATAGGTTCTGAAGACATCGATCATGCGGAACACAACTCGCAGTTTTTTCACACGACATCCCGAAAGACGTGTATCTAGACTGTCAGGTAAGTGCAGGATACGACTCACCGCCAATCCTACGCTTATTACCAAAAGTTCGATCGCATGGGACATCAGGCGAAATTTGTGACTGGATTGAGGATTTCGTTGGTAGAGAGGATAGCATGTAATCGTGGGTGGAGAGACATCAACAGATGTAGAAGTAACATCTGATGTCCTGCCAAGGAACTGTGTTGGGATGCTTGCTGTTCGTGTTGTACATTAACGATCTTGCAATGTTAATGTTGACGTCAGACTTTCCACACATGATGTGTTCTCTGCAATGAAGTACTGTTTGAAAAAGAGGCACAAATATTTAATTTGACGGATCGTCGTAAGATTTCGATGTCGTGCACAAATTGGTTGGTTGGTTGGATTAAAAGAGGGGGAAAGGGACGAAACTACGAGGTCATCAGTCCCTTGTTCCGAATAAAACAATGCCCAAAATGTGAGAATAAAACGAACGAGACTGACAACTCAAATCAGAATGAAAGGAAAAATCACAAGAACGTTGAAGGGCAACAAACATGTAAATGGACAAAACGGGACAAGAAAACCACAGGAACGCAAGAAACCGGATGTAGAGATTAAAGTAACAAAGCAGATTGCCATGGCTGGCTGACCTTGAGAATACAAAGGAGAAGTCAGCCACTCTGCAACACATTAAAACCTCCACCCTAAAAGCACTACGGTGGAGGACACAGAGGGACAAGGGACATGCGCTAAAACTTAGATAACTTACTACTACATTTTTCAGTTATGTCACTGTTTTTATCGGAATACGATATTATACAGTTCATTTTCGAGAAGTTACGAATTTTTAAGACCACCATATTGTTCAGTGCACGCAATTACAAACTCTGCCACATGGGACGGACCTGATCTGCCAAACTGGTCACACAGTCTTTGGCATTAATGCCACGGTGTGGCTGCTCAAATATTCACCCAACCCCGCCAAGTTTCCTCTTGGGACGTAAACTCGGCTGGAAGTTGGAAATATGGTGAACCAACACTCATCCGACCGAATGACTGTATTCCACTGGTCCACAGACCAGGTCTTGTGGCGCCGGGACCACGTTTTCCAGCTACGGACATTTGCATCACTGGTGACTGGCTTTGTAATTCCATCTGGCCCTGCATTTACCAGATTACGGAGCTCTCTTCGTGTTGTTTTGGAGCTGACAGGTTCTGCAGTGATTTTTGCACCTGTCGCCCCCTTATTTTCGCCAGAGCCCTCTTCAATCACTGGTCCGTCACGCTCACTCAGCAGACACTTTCGACCGAACTGTGACTAGCGGACGATGTTTTTCCACTTTCCCTGTACGCGGTACAATTCTTCGATTCTGTGCACCTTGAAACACCAAATACCTCAGCTCTCTTCGTTACGGACGCGCGCAACGTACGATCGCCAACAATTTGCTTATGTTCGAATTCAATACTACCGACATAATGCACTCACAATTCAATGAACACTGTTCTAAGACTATGCAGGCTTCGTGTGTCGCAAGCGCCTAGTTTTTTCTCCTGTCATATCACAATTTCACACGCCAGAGCTTTACCTATCCACACCGTGTATAAAACAACATTTTTATTAAGACGCTTATACGTAAATAATAATGGCGTGTGATTCAGCAGTCTGACGCAAGTATTTCTATTGGACGCCACTTCGGCAAATTGCATTTCACTACGCTATTACAGTTACCCAACTGGCGAAAGGGGCCCTACAGTTTAACCTGGGATCCGGACCACGTGTCGCTCCTTGTCACTCTCCACGTCCTTGTAGAGATGAAGGCTCTGTTAACCCTCTGGGGTTGGGTCCGACCCCAGCGAGTCTGTTTTGTTTATAACTCCCCACTCCCTTTTCTGAGAGCGCTGTGGCTCCAGCTACCCTACCAGCCAGTCGTCCCGAGGACGCCGAGGAGGCCACGTCAGTCTGGTGAGTGGCCTGCAGCTACCCTCTCTATCCGAAAACTACATTACCCGCGCTCGGGTTGGATCCGGCCCCACCTTACTGTTTACGTCACACTTATTAGTTTCTTTTGTGTGGAGGATTAAACCCCGTATTGATGTTTATATTACATCTGAGTTGTGTTTTCTCTTCTAGTATCTTCCTAAAATGGCGCATCAACTCCTTAGAACTCGTCAGGAGGTATACAGCGAGTTTCTCCGACAGGAGGTTGAGTCAGAGGATGGCACCAATATCGACGCAGAAAACTGTTCAGAAACCGCGGATGATGTATTATCTAACACTGATGCGAGTATGATGTATTTCGTTGTGTGGCAGGAGCAGTCGAGTTTGATAATTCTCAGTCAGGTGTAGATGATGAGAGAAATTTTGAGCTAGGTAAAGACAAAGACAATATGGACCAACAAACCCATCCATTCAAAATTTTCTAGGACACCAGCGTGAAATATTATTACTCATCTCCCTGGTCCGCGTGGGGAGGCAAGGGGGGTCAGTAGTGAATTGAAAATATTTTTATTATTTATAGATTCAAAAATTATAGAAACAATTGTTTTGTACACAAATCTTGAAATTGAGAAATCTAGGCAAAAGTACAATACGGTCCAGTGGTTTCATTCACCAACAGAGAGCGTTGAAGTAAGAGGGTTGATGGCCCTTCTCTTCATGAGTGGTGTCTATGCTCAGTGTAGGTGAGATGTTCTCAGCAACCTGTGGACCTCCGGTATTCCGTTACACTATGTCCAAGAAAAGGTTTGCATTTCTTCTAGAAAACCTCCGCTTCGATGATAAAGCCACCAGAGAGGCCAGAAAAATCGACGACAAATTTGCGGCTTTCAGAGAAGTGTGGGACATGTTTGAATCTAACAGTGAAAACAATTATAGTCCATCTGAATATGTCACAGTAGATGAGACTCTATTGCGTTTTCGGGGTGCCTCTCCATTCAAAACGTATATCCCATCGAAACACGAGAAATATGGGTTGAAAATAATGTCACTATGCGACGCAAGGACATTCTATTTTTTGCGTGGCATTCCATACACTTGGAAGGACAACAGAATAAAGAGGAGACCTGAAGATTTGCCTTTACCTGCCCAGTATGTTTTGCGCCTGACGGAATCTCAGGGGTTCTAACAGAAACATTACAGCGGACAATTGGTTCTCCTCAGTGGAGGTGACTGACGCCCTCCTCCATAAGAAACTCACATTTGTAGGTACATTGAGGAGGCTGCTTTCCGCTCCGGTAGGCTCGTCAACATATATGTATCAGGACGACAAAACTTTGGTGTCATTTACCCCAAATAAAAAATTTTACTGATATCGTCTGTGCACCTCTCTGGAGAGATAAATGAAAAATCAAATAAGCCTGAAATTGGGGAGTTCTACAATGTAACTAAAGGAGGGGTCGATGTATTAGATATGCTTTGCCACAGCAGGACCACAAAAAGAAAATCGAGAAGATGGCCCACGCGGTACTTTTATGCTATTTTAGACATCGCTGCTATAAATAGTGTTATCATTTACAAAAGCAATAGAAAAATGGGCAGCTTTTCAAATGACGCGACAATATCATTTCTCAAAAATCTTGCACTCTCTTTGACAAAATCTCTTATGGAAAAGAGGTTGAATAACACACGTCTTCCCCGTGAGCTCCGTCTATTGGAGAACTTTTATAAAAAGAACCAATCGAATTAGACAAGCCTACCCAAGCACAGCCACTAAAGAAAAGAAGATGTGATTTTTGAGACAGATCGAAAGATAGGAAGGGGAATGCTTTTTTTAGTAAGTGTAATCGTTCTATATGTGGGGAGCATAAAGTTATTATATGACCTGGCTGTAAAGAAACTGAGATGTGATAAATTGTGGCAAATATGTATTTTCAGGGCTGTATGTGATCGTTTCCAGGATAACATCATTCATTTATTATTTGTTCCCATTACATTATGTGTACAAAGATATTTATTATTGAGAATTTTATATTTCGAAACTGCTGACACTATAATTATTTTATACAATTAGTATCTTTAGAATTTCTAAAGCACTCAGGTTCCTAGTTGATGACTGAATCTATTGATTTTCACTATCTTTTCAATAATTTTATAGAGAATATTTCTATTAAGGTGTTGCTACGGTCGCAGGTTCGAATCCTGCCTCGGGCATGGATCTGTGTGATGTCCTTAGGTTAGTTAGGTTTAAGTAGTTCTAAGTTCTAGGGGACTGATGACCACAGATGTTAAGTCCCATAGTGCTCAGAGCCATTTGAAGCCATATTAAGGTGTTTTTTGTAATCAAGTTCCTATTTTTTTCCAAAGTACTTTATATTCTTACTTATTGACTATAAAAATAAGAAAAACTTGTTGTTATAACAAATATTATATGTGTTTAATTGATAATAAAACTTTTTCCCATTATTCATTGTTTATTTTACCCCGAAAAAGCGATATTTGGAGGGTGGGGTCTGATCCAACCCCACCTTACCGTTTACGTCAGGAAACTTCACCTTACCGTTAGAGGGTTAAAGGCAGACTGAAAACTTCAATGGTCCGGCCGGGATTATATCCCAGGAGCTTTCGGTTTCGAGCCGCACACATTGCCGCTAGACCACCAAGCCCAAAAGTAAAGAAATTATAAATATCGGTGCAAATATTTTCACCTGACGCCATTTCAGTGGCGGGCGAGTCAGTCGGATCGCTGCTGTCACCAGTAGTGGAACCCTCTTCCACAGCGTGATTTCTGTTTAGTGTCACACACAAATGTGAGTTACTCGTTCCAGTTGCGTACAACAATAATTTTAACCATGTTAATTAATTTTCAAGTGCGGCCCAGAGCACAAAGCGTTCGGATCGACAGGCGCGTGCAGCGGAGTGCGTCATTCCGATGACGTCACGACGACTAGCTTGACCTCGCGACGGTAGCAGCAAAAGCGCTCGTGTGACTCACTAGAGCTCTTATAATCTGTGTGAAACGAGGAACTGCGACATCGTCCCTTTGGCGCAGAGGATAGCGCGTTGGACTTCTAATCCAAAGGTCGCGGGTTCGATCCCCGCAAGGGATGAAGCATTTTTAAACGCCACTGATACGCGGAACTTGTATTCTACTGTCGCACTTTGCATTCCTTGTCCTCTCCTTCGTGTGTTCGACCTCAGACACACATGAAGCCGAATACGCAGAGACTGCAAAACTTTCTCAGACTGGGCGTTTGAAACACCGCTTTGTGTTACACAAAGCTGAATATATCATTTTGTAGTCCTGCTAAACTTTGTACATGGTCCAAACAAGTACAAACTTTTAAAACTAGTCATTCTGAGCACCTGTGAGCCTGAAAAAGTAGTAGTGCACACTACGCTTTTGCGGATCATCTGATAGAGGAAAGCCACTACAAACTATACTGAAACGGACACTTGGAATGTGTTGAGGACGCTGCACACCTGCCTTGCTTGGCTGCAGGCTTGGAATGCGTCTGCATTCATATCCAAGCACCCATTTCTCGCGGTGTTTCCGTATTTTTTTTCCCAACCCCTGAATGTGGTACGTGCCTTTCCAGGAAACCAGTCGAAACTGTCTGTATGTGTATCAGAAGATTTTTACTTCAACCGATTATTTCTGTCGTGTCTCGGGACTTTGGCCTTTTCTTTTGTTTGTAGTTGAAGACAAGAAAGGAATGTAGAAGTATACTCGTGTGTGAAATACACGGTAAAGTTGTTCAACCACTGAAAATGGGTCACTTTTACTCCACTAGCATTATCATAGTCTAAGAGGAGACAGAAATCCTTCAGAAACTGCAGTATAAAGAAGAATCTCTTCACGTCACACATCGGCCCACGTAAATTTTTTACTATATTTTTGATATTGAAATTCTAGTACCAAAAGCTTCCACGAAACGAAACGCTTCTCATCTGATGCTTCTAAAAGTGCCAAAACTCTTCTGAAGATTTCTTGTGCCGGTTCGAAACCAGCCACGGGGACAGAGGACGGATGTCGACATTCGTCGTCTCACAAAGTGAATCGGTGGGTGATAACGTCTGGTAGAAAGTCAACACAAAAGGCTGGGAACCACCCACTGTTGTTCAGCAACAGTATTACGAAGAATCTGACCACTGAAAAAATCGAAACAAGGTACCTGCATTAGATGATGTCGACACCCAGGGACGAAACAACGACGACAGAATATTTTATAAAATGCATTGTAACCATCAGCTGTTAATTGTCTCATTAGTGATCTGCCGGTTTCACTTCTTAACAATCATCGAGGATGTAGGGTACAACTAAAAACTGAACACCGTCCGAAGAGGTCGGTCGATGCGGATATGGAGGGGCATGTGGTCAGCACACCGCTCTCCCGGCCGTTTGTCAGTCTACGAGACCGGAGCCGGTACTTCTCAGTCGCGTAGCTCCTCAGTTTGCCTCACAAGGGCTGAGTGCAGCCCGCTAGCCGACAGCGCTCGGCAGACCGGATAGTCACCCATCCGAGTGCCAGCCCAGCCCGACAGCGGCAAGGCCATTGGCGTGGGGTACGACAGATTAGTTAAAAACATCCCAGGATGTCTGTGTCTGTATGTTTCGCATAAAATGTGACTGTCGGTATCCTAAGACAAATTGGTTGTACAACTGTGGATAATTTCGATGTGGTTCAGCTTCAGAAGAATATGGGACTTTTTAACTAATCTGTTGTACCCTACATTATGGATGATGGTTAATAATCGAAACCGGTTGATGACTTATGGGATAATTAACAGCTGCTGGTTAAAATGCACTTTATAAAACACTATATGGCTGTTGAAACTCACCTTGTGGAAACGTTACAAACGACAGAATATTCCATCTGATGTGCAAGATGTAAGAGACGGGCGAAATACCCTCGGACTTCAGGAAGAGTGTAACAGTTCCTAATAACGCAGGCGCCACAGGAGTGAATAGTACCTTACTATCAATTTAGTCAGTCACGTTTGCAAAATACTGACACCAAATATTCACCGAAGATTGAAAAACCTGGCAAAAACTGAAGGAGGTCAGTTTGGTTCCCGGAGAAATCTAGGAGCATCCGAGCCAATACTGACCCTACGATGTATCTTAGAAGATAGGTTGAAGAAAGCAGGTCTTCGTTTACAGCATTTGCAGAATTGGGGAAATCTTCTGAGCAAGTTGACTGGAATACACTCTTTTTTTAAAGAAGTAGAAGGAGCAGAAGTCCATCTACAACTTGTTCTGAAGCCAGAGTGCAGGTCCAACAGTGGAAGAACATGAAGAGGAGGTAGAAGAAGAACAGGCAGTGACAGAGGGGTGCAGCTTATCTGTCATGTTGCTCAATATGATCGTTGCGCTTAGGGCAAAGGAAAAGCTACGTACAGATTCATTCCACGAGGTAGTCACGATCACCACCAACATGTCTTCATCCGACAAAACGCCATCGAAATATTACAATGAGAAATGTCACTGCGCCCATCTTTTCATTGAGGCCTTACCTTAAGTACGATTCATTTTGTGCATCATTAGCTTTGTTGTATCTTCTGAACAGACATAAGGTAATGGTAAGAAAAGATGGCCACTGGCTCGCATACTGCCTCGGTAATGACTGACTGAACAATCGCTTGCTGTCAGTCCGCCACCTTAGATGACTCATCAACGTCCCGTGCTCTTATAATTGTTCTATTACTGAGAACGTCAAAAAGAAATTCTATAATTTGAGAACTGAAATCTGTCCCACTGAGCCTCATTCGAACACGTGAGATGAACGTTGAAGCACAAGTAGCATTTCCGGTTGGAAGACATCACTGAAGTTGCAGCTGCAGTCATCAGTAGAGCCCTCAGGCAGGCTAAACAGCGGCTGTAAAAAGTCGAAGCCGCCGCAGTCTCAAGTTCAACAAATTTCTGCACTCAGCAGACGCATCTGCAAGTATTATTCGTCATAGCGAAAGCTTGGCAGGTGATATTTTTTAACTGACAGGGGGGCGGGGGGGGGGGGGGGGGACATCCACATGAAAAGCTATATCTCTTCTCTTGCAAATCGATCTTAAGTGCGAGGAGGAGCGCACTTCCAATTGCACCATTTGTTACCACTCCTTCCTGATAAATTCTTCTCGGGGTATCAGCCGAGTGGTGGCGTCTTGTCGCAACGTTTCAATCAGTTTCGCACCCATCATCTTCAGACTTCGCCAGGTGATGGGTACGAAACTCATTGAAACGTTGCTAGAAGGCGACGCCACCACTCGATTGATAACCCGAGAAGAATTCATCTGTGGAATACGCCGAGAAAGACTGAAATAGCATAGACTCCTTCCTGTTCAGTTTACGTATGCAGCACAGCCTCCAGGTGTGCGCAGCAACTAATCTCATCTTACGTAAGTCTACAGGCTTTCATAGCCGTTGTCACAGACCGCGTGGAACTGTTTCTGTGTGATCGACGATTCAGTGCCTCTGGAGAGCCCTCCTTCAATATCTCGTGATGTCCACGGCTGACTGAAGACTGCCAGAGACCAGCGTCGCGATCTCTTACAGAGTTTTCTCGCGCTCGTGCTGGAGAAGTAAAATGCATGTGGCTACCGGTGGCGGGCTGTCGTCATTGGACAGAAAACAACTTTTCCCGGACTTGTGTTTCAGATTGTGTAAAATTCTTCCTGCCGCTATTCGTGGATCTTTGGACAGAGGCCAAACGGGCAGAGTAAGAGAGGAGAAATATTTAGTCGAGCTGCGGTCATGTGTCAAATAGTTTTATCTTGTGACCTCGGTTTTATATATCGGATGGAATAGAACGACCATGAGAACAGTTGCTTTTTAATTTTTATTTCTGCGACAGTGATTTTATATCAGCTGGTCTGCCTCATGTATCGTTATATCCAAATGATTTATACTTGTTAAGCTACATTCAGATCCGATGACGGCACCTTTAGTGTGCTGGAACCGGTCATCTAGTGAACAGCGTTTAAGCGATCTTGGCTTTTGAATTATTTCTGCAACAGAGTGATCGCCCCACAACACACTATGTGTGCACTGCAAAAAAAAAAAAAAAAAAAAAAAAAAAAAAAAAAAAAAAAAAAACTATTGAACGCAGATGTAGCTTCCAGGTGTTGTTTTTCCTGCTCGCACGGCGCAGCCGTTAAACCGGAAGTCTACAGGTATGCCCGTCGTCTCCGGTGAAGTTACATTGTTTCGTAGAAATCTCAATCACTTCTCGGATTGTTGTTCTATAAATTGTGGTGTCCTTTGACAGCTCACGTCCGTTTTTGAAATCTACGTCAGGGCAGCGGTTATCGCGATGCAGATTTCACACTGTGTTTTAGCCGCGTGTGGCGTTCTTCTTCCTCAACACATTCTTTAACAATCCTTTCCGTTTCGCCTACACACACTTAACCGCAACGACACGTCGTTCCACCGAAGCCGAAAGTATGGAGGTACTCAGGTGCATCCGTTGTGTGTCGGAAAGGCCTTTTGTTTTTGTTTTGACTGTATGCCATTTTCCGTGGAATTCTGCTTATGCGGCCAGTGACTGCATAAACAAACCGTAACTTAAAAGCATAAGAAGGCGCTTCCTATTAGCTTAATATGGACAATCTGTCGTATCCTTAGGCCTTCATTGTGTTCTTTGAGAAATCCCACTCCGATTCCAACCTTTCTCGTTTTCGCCGATACGAAGGGCATGTGAGCACTGGTTGTTTCTGGCCTGGGTGGTGCTGGAAGTGGAATGTAAATAAATACTTATTAGGCTTTCTATACACACTGTGTCTTATAGCGTTGTCAGGTCGCCTATGTACAAACACATCTACAAACAACAGATCGACATCGCTCTCTACCTGCAAGATAAAGCTGTTTTTGCGGTGTCTCTCATTTAAGAATTGTGGAGCCCATGAAACCCTTCTTTGCCCTGTAGCCATATAACAAGTGTGTCATCTCCACAGCGGAACCATCAGGAAGACTTTAATAAAGCTCTACTTAACGCCTATTGCCTGTTCCATGCACCTCCACACTGCGGACACCTATAAAGCGACATGTGGCTGCTTCTAAGTGTGTGTCGGCGAAACGGGAAGGATTGTTAAACAATTTACTGAGGAACGCAAACGCCACACTCGGCTGAAACAAGTGTGAAATCGGCGGTAGTGGAACATCACTACAACTGGGGCCTTGACACCGATTTCAGTATCGTACGTGTGCTGGCTAAGGAAGCCAACATTACAGAAGAGAAGACAGACAAGCGATTGCAATTTCAAAGAACGAATGTAATTTCAATAGGTTATACCTTTCGACTCCTCGCTTCGTGTCTTCACTTGCGATCGGTGGTTATTTCGACGCGGGACTCAAGACAACTGTAGCCCACTCGATGAGATTCCATGTCGGAGACGTGTCTGACAGTCGTCCAACAACCAGGGGTGGCGGTCGGGTGTGCCGTTTCTTTTCATACTAGGACCGCATTGATTGTCCTCAGCGGCACCTTTATGGCACAACTTCGAAGGTGTTCTTCGCCCAGTTTTGTTGCCCTTCAGAACAACCCATCCCGTGCTTACATTTCAGGAAGATGGTGCGTGCCCGCACACGGCGAGAATTTCCTCTCTGTCCTCGTTCCTGCCCAAACCTATCTCGGCCAACGGAGTCGCCGGTTCTCTCCCCAGTTGAGAAAGTTTGGACAATTACGGGCAGCGGTCTCCGACCACGTCTGGATTTTAACGATCTATCGTCCCAGTAGCGCAGAATTTGGCTCGATATGACTCTGGTGGACATCCAACAACTATCAGGGCCACTCCAATAAGCGCTTGCAGAAGGGCCAGAGGTGAACCGATGCGCTATAGACTTGCTCAGTTTGTGAAGCTCTTTGTTTTGAATAAATCATCCAGTTTTTGTGAAATTGTTATCATCGTTTGTTTATTTATGTACAGGGCATAGGCAAAATAGTGTGGTAGTAATGGGATGGTTGTGTTTGACGGTCAACAACCCAGGTAAGCCACGTGTCGCGCTGGCCTATACGTGTTCAGTACGGACCAGGTATCAGTGCAGATTTACGAGTAGTACACAGAATTCACATTTACATTCACAGGCCGAGATCGACGTGCAGTGAAAGACCTAATAGAGTTCCAAAGAGAGCAGATTGTAGGGGCCCCATTAGCTGGAGCATCAGCAACCGAGACAGCCAACTTACTCAATGTTTCGAGAGCAACTGTTTCAACGGCCTACACAAAACAGGGAGACATCATTGTGTAAATGCAATAGTGGGCGGAAATCATAGCTAAATGACAGAGGTCGTCGTACGCTAACACGAATTGTGCCAAAACAACACAAAACTACGGCAGCTAATGGACTGCAGAGCTCAGTAGCAATCTTCGATACCCCGTATTTATCGACACTGCCCACAATGAACTCCATAAAGCGAATATTCGTGGACGAGCTCCTACACCGAAACCATTACTGACGCCAACCGGCGCAAAGAAACGTAAAACATGATATCAAGGGCATAAATCCTGGATGGCTGGCCAGTGGAAACACGTCATGTGGTCCGACGAGTCAACGTTTTCGTTATTTCCAACATCGGGCCGGGTTTAAGTCTGGAGAACGCCAACAGAAGCCTACAATCATGGCTGCTTGATTACAACGGCTAAGCACGGATGTGGAAGTCTGATGGTGTGCGAGGCAATGTCATAGTATTCTGCAGGTCCCATCATTACTCTCCAAGGCCTTGTTTTAGTCAACAAATATGTGAACGTTTTATGTGATAAGGTGCACCCCATAATTCAAATGTTGTTCGCCAACAATGATGCCATATTTCAGGAGGATAATGCACCCGTTCACACAGCCAGGACAGTACAATCGTGCTACGAAAAATGGTTCTAATGGCTCTGAGCGCTATCGGACTTAACAGCTGTGGTCATCAGTCCCCTAGAGCTTAGAACTACTTAAACCTAACTAACCTAAGGACATCACACACATCCATGCCCGAGGCAGAATTCGAACCTGCGACCGTAGCAGTCGCGCGGTTCCGAACTGAGCGCCTAGAATCGCGGCCGGCATCGTGCTACGAGGAGCATGCGACTTAACTGCAGCATATTCCCTGGCCAGCGGAGTCCCCGGACTTGAACATTATGGAACTCTTGTGGGCAGTATAGCAGCGCACACTCCGCAGCAGATTTCCGCCTCTCACGTCACTGCAGGAGTTAGAAGAGGTTCTGATAGAAGAGTGACATAACATTCCACTGGAGACTATACTGTCATCGTATGCAAGTATTCGAGAAAGAACCGCAGCTGTATTACGGGCAAATGGGGGGGTCCAACCCCCTATTAACAAACTATTCCCACGTGAGTACAGGTGTTCACATTGTTCTGTCCATCCCCTGTACATGACATCTACCGATTTCCATCTTGTCCAGCTAATTCATTCGCGGTGCGTCTTTTTTTATTTTTGTGTTAGTGCGTGTAACTAAGCACCACAAAAGACCCTACAGGTGTACGGAGGTACGTACATCTTAATTATTACGTTTGCGTAGTGTAGGTAAAGATATTAATGTGTTATCTTCTTGAAAATGCCTGACTTATTAGCCACATCTATTACCGACGCATAGCTCGGAGTAGGCAAGTTGCTCCACGTCGATGTAATTTGCATTCGTTCGCTGTGTAATTTCGAGTTTGCGCGGCAGAAACGCAGAGGTTTGGAAGACTGTGAGTACCAGCTGCAGACAGAGAGGGGTGGACAGTGAGGACTAGTAGAGGAGAGACGAAGCCAGCAGGAAGCGCCGAGGGCACAAGCAGAACAGGAGGGCCAGGCTGGCAGCGCGACCTTCACGGCTGTGGACCGGCCGGCGTCCTTCCGCGTTGCACAAGACTGCCGGCAGCGGAAAAAAGTCCCACCTGCAGTGCAGTCCTAGCGTGGTCTAGGACAGGCCGGCTCACGTGGACCCTACCCGCTCTGCGTGGCGAGCTAGGTAGCTCCCATACGTACATGTGTACTCGCCAAGCCACCTCATTTTGTGTGGTGGAGGGTACTTTGTGCACCGGTGTCATTTGCGCCCTGTCCTGCTGTAGTGCAGCGCGAAACCAACGATTCTACATCTACGTGATTACTCTGCTATTCACAATAAAGTGCCTGGCAGAGGGTTCAATGAACCACCTTCAAGCTGTCTCTCTACCGTTCCACTACCGAACGGGCACGCGGGAAAAACGAGCACTTAAATTTTTCCGTGCGGGCCTGATTTCTCTTATTTTATCGTGATGATCATTTCTCCCTATGTAGGTGGGTGCCAACAGAATGTTTTCGCAATCGGAGGAGAAAACTGGCGATTGAAATTTCATGAGAAGATCCCGTCGCAACGAAAAATGCCTTTGTTTTAATAATTGCCACTCCAATTCGCGTATCATGTCTGTGACACTGTCTCCCCTATTTCGCGATAATACAAAACGAGCTGCCCTTCTTTGTACTTTTTCGGTGTCTTCCGTCAGTCCCACCTAATGCGGATCCCACACCGCACAGCAATACTCCAGAATAGGGCGGACGAGCGTGGTGTAAGCAGTCTCTTTAGTAGACCTGTTGCACCTTCTAAGTGTACTTCCAATGAATCGCAGTCTTTGGTTTGCTCTACGCACAATATTATCTATCTGATAGTTCTAATTAAGGTTATTTGTAATTGTAATCCCTAAGTATTTAGTTGAATTTACAGCCCTCAGATTTGTGTGACTTATCGCGTAGCCGGCCGAAGTGGCCATGCGGTTCTAGGCGCTGCAGTCTGGAACCGCGCGACCGCTACGGTCGCAGGTTCGAATCCTGCCTCGGGCATGGATGTGTGTGATGTCCTTAGTTAGGTTTAAGTAGTTGTAAGTTCTAGGGGACTGATGACCTCAGAAGTTGAGTCCCATAGTGCTCAGAGCCATTTGAACCATTTTGAACTTATCGCGCAATCGAAATTTAGCTGATTTCTTTTAGTACTCATGTGAATAACTTCGCAATTTTCTTCATTCAGGGTCAATTGCCACTTTTCGCACCATACAGATATCTTATCTAAATTATTTTGCAAGGCGTTTTGATCATCTGATGACTTTACAAGACAGTAAATGACTGCATCATCTGCACACAATCTAAGACGGCTACTCAAATTGTCTGCTATGTTCTTAATATAGATCAGGAACAATAGAGGGCCTATAACAACACTTCCTTAGGGAACACCGGATATTACTTCTGTTTTACTCGATGACTTTCCGTCTATTACTACGAACTCTGACCTTTCTGACAGGTAATCACGAATCCAGTCGCAGAACTGAGGCGATACTCAGTAGGCATGCAGTTTGATTAGAATACGCTTGTGAGGAACGGTGTCGAAACCCTTCTGGAAATCTAAAAATATGGAATCAGTTTGACATCCCCTGTCGATAGCACTTATTACTTCATGAGTATAAAGAGCTAGTTGTATTTCACAAGAACGATATTTTCTGAATCCGTGCTGAGTGTATGTCAGTAAATCGTTTTCTTCGAGGTACTTCATAATGTTCGAATACAGTATATGTTCTAAACCCCTACTGCAAATCGACGTTAGTGATATAGGCCTGTAATTCAGCGGATTACTCCTACTTCTCTCTTTCGGTATTGGTGTGACTTGAGCAATTTTCCAGTCTTTAGGTACGTATCTTTCTGTGAGCGAGTGGTTGTTTATAATTGCTGAATATGGAGCTATTTTATCAGCATACTCTGAGAGGAACCTGACTGGTATACAATCTAGACCGGAGGCCTTGCCATTATTAAGTGATTTAAGCTGCTTTCTTACACCGAGGATATCTACTTCTATGTTTCTCATCTTGGCAGTTGTTCTTGACTGGAATTCAGGAATATTTACTTCGTCTTGTTTGGTGAAGGAGTTTCAGAAAGCAGTTGGGCCACAGTGTGACATGGACTCTGTCTCATATTATTCTTAAAGTCTTTTCGCGAAATACCACGGCGCAGGAAGTCTAGGCTACAATAGGTGTGGCTACAATAACGGGACTATTTCTGTAAAATATTTTCTTTCAAAAACATCAATATTTAGTTATCATCACCCTCAGTATACTCCCCTCCTGTGTCCCTAATTTTCCAGCGATGGAAACAGTGCTGGAAGTCTTCCTCTGTGAACTCCTCGATGACGCGTGTCGCTTTTTTTTTTTTTCCAACTGATCTAGCGGAGTGAAATCCGCGATGCAGTTGTGACCTTAGGGAACACATCCAAGTCAGGTGGTACTGGGCCAGACGGATAAGGTGCGTGGCCCCCACACTGGGACGCTGTACGTCGCTAGGAACTTCTTAACAGAACCCATGACTCATTCTTCCACAATTCGTGCCGTTTCCGTCTTATTTTGTCACGAATTGAGCAACAAGCTCAAGGTACTAATGTTCGTTAGTAGTTTGACCTTCAGGGACGCAGCGAAATACATGATTCCATGAATATCGAGCCGGCCGGTGTGGCCGTGCGGTTCTAGGCGCTTCAGTCTGGAACCGCGTGACGCTACGGTCGTAGGTTCGAATCCTGCCTCAGGCATAGATGTGTGTGATGTCCTTAGGTTAGTTAGGTTTAAGTAGTTATAAGTTCTAGGTGACTGACGACCACAGATGTTAAGAACCATAGGGCTCAGAGCCATTTGAACCATGAATATCGAAGAAAAAAAAAAACAGTCATCGCTTTCAATCTTAATTTGCTGTTTCGAGCTTTTTCGCTCTCGGTGAAGCCGACCCCTTCCGGTGCATCGACTGGCGCTTAGTTTCTGGATCGTAAGTGAAAAACCAAAATTCGTCACATGTTATCACTCTATGCAAGGTATTAGGATCATTTCCAATGGTATTCAAAGTATCAGTACAAACATTTTCCAGAGCTTCTTTTTGTTTGATCGTGAGAATTTTCGGCACCAGTTGCGTACACACTTTTCTCATGTTAAAATGGTCATTTAGAATTTGCCTTACGCATTCCCTGACACTTCCTACAGTTTCAGCGGTCGATCGAAAACTCAACCGACTGTCAGATCGAACCAGATTAATTACTGTTTCGATATTTTCATCAATTTTTCCTGTTGAAGAGCATCCCGAGCGTCATTCATTTTCACCGTCTTATAGGACATCTTGCAACGCATGAAGCACTCAAAAACTCGCGTATGCGATAAACAGTCATCGCCTTACACTTCCCTTAGTAATACGTAAGTTTCAGTAGCAGTTTTTCCAAATTTCGTGTCAAACTTCACGACAATTCCTTGTTCTATTATTACATTTATCATTTTTCAGGAAAAACAAAATAACAGCTACCACACAAAGGACACGGCCAGACTGATCTGGCTTCAGACTCCACAGATGCCGCATTCCACTGAGAAGGCTTCACAGTCCACTGCTGTTGGTTCAAATGTCTCTGAGCACTACGGGACTCAACATCTGAGGTCATCAGTCCCGTAGAACTTAGAACTACTTAAACCTAACTAACCTAAGGCATCAGCTCTCACCTCGGACAACACAGTGGCCGACGGCCTCCACTTAACGACGGAGAGCAGCGGCGTTCGCGTACAGTTGTCAGTGCTAACAGGCGAGTAACAGTGCGAGAACTCAATGTGGGGCGTACCCACTACGACAATACTGCGAAATTTGATTTGAATGGACTTTGGCAGCAGATGAGCGTCGCGAGTGCCCTCGCTAATAGCACGACATCGCCTGCAGCGCCTCTCCTGGACTGGTGACCATACCGGCTGGAACCTACACGACTGGAGAACCGTGGCCTGGACTGGTGAGTCCCGATTTCAGCTGGTAAGAGCTGACAGTAGTGTTCGAGTGTGGCGCAGACCCCACGAAGCCGTGGACCTAAGCTGTCAACAAGGCACTGTGCGAGCTGGTGGTGGCTCCATAATGGTGTGGGTTGTGCTCCTCTGGTCCAACTGCCCACATCGTTGACTGGAAATGATTATGTTCGGCTACTTGGAGACCATTTGCAGCCGTTAATCATATCAACTACGTTAGTTAGTAAGAACTAATGGTCCTGTAAAGCTAGGTACATCTACATCTACATTTATACTCCGGAAGCCACCCAACGGTGTGTGGCGGAGGGCACTTTACGTGCCACTGTCATTACCTCCCTTTCCTGTTCCAGTCGTGTATGGTTCGCGGGAAGAATGACTGCCGGAAAGTCTCTGTGCGCGCTCGAATCTCTCTAATCTTACATTCGTGATCTCCTCGGGAGCTATAACTAGGGGGAAGAAATACATTTGATACCTCATCCAGAAACGCACGCTCTCGAAACCTCGACAGCAAGCTACACCGCGATGCAGAGCGCCTCTCTTGCAGAGTCTGCCACTTTGTTAAACATCTCCGTAACGCTATCACGCTTACCAGATAACCCTGTGACGAAACGCCCCGCTCTTCTTAGGATCTCCTCTATCCCCTCTGTCAACCCGACCTGGTACTGATCCCACACTGATGAGCAATACTCAGGTATAGGTCGAACGAGTGTTTTGTAAGCCACCTCCTTTGTTGATGGACTGCATTTTCTAAGGACTCTCCCAATGAATCTCAACCTAGCTTCCAGTACGTCCGAAGTTAATTTTACATCTGAAGCTTTTTCTCTCGTACGAAAGCCATACTGTGTTCTGTATGCTAGGAAGTATCCGATCTAGTGACACAGCTGGCCTGGTATTCTGTAGCGCAGTATTTTGTTCAAATGAATGCTTTCTGCAGGTCAAGGAACACGGCACGAAGCTCGGCGTCGATATCTACTACCGTATAGGTCTAGTGGGCGAACGGAGTGAGCAGTGCTTAGCAAGACAATTGTTTGCAGAATCTAGAGGAAACAGAGTGTTGGTGAAAAGCGTCTTTCTTTTTGTTGCCGTCACTGCGGACGGGATTCGATGCTACGCACTCTTGTCGGGAAGTCAGCGGGGCAGCGCATTGTGCCCGCAGGCAGCGGCTCAGCCGTACTGTGCAGCCTGCCAGAGGCGCTTCTGCACGGAGCATCCGGGGGATTTTCAGAGTCCGTGGTGAGCGGATGTCTGGCGCTCGCAGACCGTCACGCACGTGTGCCGACGAAGCTACGAACACTTCAACAACCCACACAACGACTCAACCACACTTTACCACCTTTTACAGTCGTCCCATTAAAGATGGCGCGTTTTGTAAGAGGGAGATTCCATCTTTGGATGCACACCATCGTCAGAACCAGAATACCATACCAAATAAAAGATAGAAAACAAAATGTGAGATGGTTTCCAGCGAGCATTCACAAACGAGGAAACTCGTCGCATCAAAAGATCGGTGGAGACGCTGTAAATGGTAACGTCAGTAGGACCCTGATGGTGGCTTCAAGCCCCGTCGTTTGCACGAGTGTTAGTTGATGAAGCGCTGGTCCAGGAAGCTCACACGTGTAGGAGCTCGCACGTACCAGCCGTCTGTAGATCTCCACGAACCTACAAACGAAGCTGTGAACGGTGTCACACTTCTTGAGGCTTTTTTTATCTTATGAAAAACGCAGCAACCTTTTCATAATGTTATTAGACAAAAGTCATTGAAAATATTGGAGCACAAAGCTTACACCAGCTATCAAAAGTCTGCATAAAGAAGTTTCAGTAATCTTACATATAGAGGGCACGTATACACAACCGATACAAATCAATAAAGGGCAGAATCAAGGCTGTAGTTAATCCGCAGTGCCGTCCGATCTTTACGGCAACTGCGGTCCGCATGTCGAATCCTAGGATAAACAGTGGTGTACAAATAAAATACTCCGTGAAGCTGAAATCACTCCTATATGCTGATGACAGATTGACTTTTTCAGGAGAAGTTTACTCATAAAAAAGAATTTATGAACTAAATAAAATACCTACAGAATAGAATCCGAAATATCTTCTAGCAAATTTAAATGAACGGCGTTCTGTGTAAAATATTCCTCAAGAACAAAGATACTAGTTAATGAAAAAAAACGACTAAACATCTATTTTAACTGCCTTGCGTGTTAAGTATCGTGTGATAACGATGAAGAGATGTAGATTAAGTGGAATATATTTGTCTGTGGAAGAATTAACAAAACTTGAAAGCATAGAACATTGAATGATACACGAAGGAAATTTCATAAATCAGTCGCTCTGCCAACCCTGTCATATGGAAGCGAATAGTCGGCATTGAATGAAAGACGAGATGAACAAATGCAAGGAATAGAATGGGAATTTTTAGAGCGGAGAAGACATGAAAAGAATAGATAAAATACCAAATGACGATATTCGAAACGAGTTGAAAATCTAGATAGTGAAAGAAGAAATCGATGGAAAAAAAAAGAAATAGAATGAACATCTACAAAGAATGGATCGAAAGAGACTATCACGCTACATAAAGAACTCTGAACCAAAAGAGAGAGAGAGAGAGAGAGAGAGAGAGAGAGAGAGAGAGATCCTACCAGATCGAGAAAAGGATGGGAACCGTAACACACCACAGCTTGCCTAATATGGAAGAGCAGAAGAAGCACAAGAAGAAGAAAATGAGACAAATAATACGTCGTTGTAAGATCAGGAGGCCAAGAATCATAATTTTATATTTCAGAAAATTTATATTGGCTAAGATTCGCAAGCAACAACACTGCCTTTTCCATCCATTACGATAATCCCTCTTTTTTACATTGCAAAAATTGGTCATCGGAAATAAATAAGTAAAAAACAAGGTTTAAACCGTGCCACTGGAAAAACAAAGACGTTCGAATAGAAATCAGTGTGTCAACCTACATGATCAGAGGTTTTTAACAGCAATTACTGAACTGAAATCTGAGTGTTACATTGTCTACTTTGTTAAATTTGTTTACTGGCTTTAGAAGAGAAATGATCCTGTTACTCTTCGATCACGAAATTAGTGGTGAGCTTAGAAGTATGACTCATTGTTTAATCATTCGGAGCTAGTGATAAGAAGCAATGGGGCCATCACGTAAAATCTGCAGTAGGGAAGGAAAATGGCAGACTTCATTTGTTACGAACGCATGACAATTGAAAATTTTGTGCAATATCGGGATTCAAACCCGGGCTTCTGGCAAATTAGAAGAAATCGCCTTAACCAACATGCTAGCTGAAGATGCGTTCAGGCGTGCCTCAGACACATGGCCACATTTATTACAGTGCAGGTTCAGTCAGCCTGGCACAGTGGTTTGGGTCATTTTATGCCAGCATCTCCATTGACTTCTTCCCAATCAAACCAATTTCATTTCCACGCATTTCAGACTCAGATTTGTTGCAAGGACTCTGGGACAGTGGAGTGCATCTGTGAAGTGTAGCAAAACGACCATATACGGGCATGCACTGAGGTCAGTTAAGTCATGAGGCAACACCCGATATCGTGTCAGACCGCATTTCGCCCGGTGTAGTGCAGCAACCCGACGTGGCAGGGACTCGACAAGAGATACTGAGCCACGCTGCCTCTACAGCCGTATATAGATGCTCGAGTTTTGCCGATGCAGAATTTAGTGCACAATTGATGTCTCGATTATATCCCATAAATGTTCGGTGGGATTCGTGTCGGGCGATACGGGTGGCCAAATCATTCGCTCCAACTGTCGAGAATGTTCTCTAAACCAGCCGCGAACGATTGTGGCCCAGTGGCATGGCGCATTGTCGTTCATAAAAATTCCGTTGTTGTTTGGATACATGAAGTCTACGAATGGCTGCATAAGGTCTCCAAGCAGCCGAACATAACCACTCCCTGCCAACCATCGGTTCAGTGGGACCAGAGGGCCCAGTCTGTGCCGTTATGGCGGCACCACCAGATAGCAAAGTGACTTGTTGACAACTCAGGTTCGTGGCTGCTTGCGGGGTGTGCGCCACACTAGAAGCCTACCCTCAGCTCTTACCAACTGAAATCGGGACTCACCTGACCAGGCCACGGTTTTATACTCATCTAGTATCCAACCGATACGGTGACGAGCCCAGAAGAGGTGGTGCAGGCAGTGTCATGTTTTTAGCGAATGCGATCTCGTTTTCCTCTGCTGCCGTAACCCATCGACGCCAAATTTGACCGATCTGTCCTGACGGATACGTTCGTTGTACGTCCCACATCGATTTTTGGTGTTATTTCACACAGTGTGTTTGTCTCTTAGCATTGACAACTGCATGCAAACGCCGCTGCTCTCGGTCGTTAAGTGAAGGCCGTCGGCGACTGCGTTGCCTGCGGTGACAGGTAATGCCGGCAAACTTTTGACACTGTGGAACTGGGAATACTGGATTCCCTAACGATTTGAGAAACGGAATGTGGCGAACGTCTGGCTCCGATTACAGTTCCGCGTTCGAAGTCTGCTAGTTCCCGTCGTGCGGCCGTCATCACGTCATAGACCTCTTTACATGGATTACCTGGGTACAAATGACAGCTCCGCCAAAGCACTGCCCTTTTATCCCTTGTGTACGCTGTTATACCACCGCCTGTATACGTGTATATTGCTATCCAACGACATTCGTCAACGCAGTGTATTATGCAGGGTGAACCACCGACAAACTTTCAGAGATGTTAGTATACTGCAAAACAAGAAAAACTGTCCGGTAAATATGGGCTCTAAAATGCCCAACTTAAGAACTACGAGGACTTTTTGTCCTTTACTACTGTGAAACACATTTCCTCTATTGAACACGTTCACATAGTTCTTAATATATGCATTTTAGAGCCCGTGTTTAATGGACTCTTTTTTTCTTGTTTTCGACCGTACTACTTACTCCCAAAATATGGAAATCAAAGTGGAGGAGGAGGAAGAAGAAGATTGTTTCGTGGTATCGAGGATGAAAACCTGCCCATAGCTATTCAAGTAAGTATTTTACAGCGCATGTTTACTAGACTTTTTTCCTTGTTTTGGTCCATACTACCACCTCTGAATCTTTGTTAATGGAGTTGTGGTCTGGATGCTGTATATCACGCAGGTATGGTGCGAATAAAGCAAGAGAAATAAAATTTTATCTGTCGATTTGTCTAAAAATCCTAAGAAGTTTCGTTCCTACACAAAGTCAGCAGATCGAAATCACGTACTGAGCCGATCAGTGACCATACTGGTACCGAAACTGCATTCGGTCTTCCGAAACGTTCCAAAGGGGACGGTCGTAACGCGGTGCCTGTCTTCAGCCGCGGCGAGAACGCCGAAGTGTCACATGTCGAGATAACATATCGTTGACGAGAAATGCAGCTACAGTCGCTTAATAGCGGAGAGGTCTGACGACGAGATGAGATACCTGTAAGATTCTGCAGAAATTATGCGAAAGAGTGCTCCTTCTACCAGTAGTTTACCTCTGATCGCGGGAGCAGCGAAGGGTACATAGTGGAAAAAGAAGGACGCCATTCCCGTTTTCAGGAAGTGTCGTAAGACAGATGCGCATAATTATAGACCTACGTCGGTGACGTCAATGTGTTGCACAATGCTGGGACATGTTTTATGTTCGCGTTTTACAACGTCTTTGCAGAAAAAAAAAATCACCTACATGACAATCGAGATGGATTCAGCAATCGGAGCTACATTGGCCTCAGTTCGCTCTGTCCGTCCACGAGGTTCACGCCGCTGCACACATCGGCACCCGGGCTCACTCTGCGTTCCCCGACTGCAGGGACGTACCTGGCACCGTTGCGCGCTGCCACTTGGTAAATAAAATGCGAGTTTGCCGAGTATCGGACCAGGTTAGTGAAGAGTGATTGCTGGGGCTAGCTCCCTGCGAGGTAATATTTCGCCAGTTTTTGATGCACCCTGTGCTTCTACATCTACATCCATACTCCGCAAGCCACCTGATGGTGTGTGGCGGAGGGTACTTTGAGTACCTCTATGCTTCAGGTACTATATCGGCCATCTGTAGATTTTCGTCCGGATATTTTATCAAAAATAAGAACTATAAATGAGGTAAAAAGTGAGCAACTAATTTCCAAAATTTATTTCACCTGATGAAATGGTTGTGATGATCTGTGCGCCTGCGGTCGCAGGGGGAAAAAAAAAGAATGAAGTAAGTGCCTTCTTGAAAGTATCTCGTGAGCTCACAAAAAAACATTGCAGCCGGCATACGGTGCTCTCGGTGGTTGGATGCTGGGAAAGTGAGGCTGGGCTACAAAGCAGATATTGCTTACAAAGCTCTCGCAAGACCCATACTGCGTAGAATATTGCTTACGTGTATGGGATCCGTACCAGATAGGATTATCAGCAGATATACAGCGCGCTCGAAGGAGGTCACCCTTCTTTAAGCCAAGTTGTGCCCGCATTCCTTTTTTCTCCGCAATTCGATTCAGTTCCCGGTCACTAGTTGCTGGAGCTACCAGTCCGATCTCCAGCACATTCCTTAGCATCACATTCCAAAAGCTTCTCTTCCTGTCTGAATTGCTCATTCAGCCAAGATTCACTTCTGTACAAGGCTACATTCCATAATTACCTTCAGAAAAAGTTTCCCAACACTTAAATTTGTATTCGATGTTAACGAATTCCTTTTCTTCAGAATTCTTTTTTCCTTGCTATAAACAATCAGCATTTTATGTCTCCTCTACTTCAACCGTCACCATTTTGCTATCCAATTAGCAAAACTCATCTATTAACTTTCGTGTCCCGTTTCCTAAACTAACTGCCTCATTTTGGCTAATTAAATGCGATACTATTCCATTAGCTTTATTTTACTCTTGTTGATATTGATTTTATAATATTTTTTCAAGACGTTATCTGTTCCTTTCCACTGCTCTTGCAAGTCTTTTGCCGCCCCTGAAAGAGTTAAAATGTTATGCGCGAACCTCGAGGATTTTCTTTGTGCTGCCTGAACTTGAATTCCCTTACATAATTTCTACTTGGTTTTGTTTGCTGCTTGCTCAATGAACAGTTTGAATAAACTGCAGTTATAGCCTAACTCTGTCTCCCTCCCTTCTCAAGCACTGCTTCTCTTTCTTGACTGCCGACTCTTTTTAACTGCCGTGTAGATTTTCTACAAGTTGTAAATAACCCTTTACTACCTGTATTTTATCCCTACTACCTTCCGATTTTCAGACAGTGTAACCCAGCCAACGTTGTCAAAATATTTTTTTAATCCAGAAATACTGCAAATGCAGATTTGCCTTTCTTCTATGATAAGTCGTCGGGGCAGTGTCACTATATTCGTGTGGAACCCAAACTGATCTTCTTCGAGATTGGATTCTACCAGTTTTTTCATTCTTCTATAAATAATTCGGGTTCATGTTTTGCAAAAATGTCTCATTAAACATTATTCGGTGACATTCATACCTGACACCATCTGCCTCCTTCCGAATCCGAATTACTACAATCTTCTTGCTGTCTGAGGGTATTTTGCCTGTAGTCCGCTAGAACATAGAACTACTTAAACCTAACTAACCTAAGGACATCACACACATCCATGCCCGAGGCAGGATTCGAACCTGCGACCGTAGCAGTCCCGCGGTTCCGGACTGAAGCGCCTAGAACCGCACGGCCACCTTGGCCGGCTGAGAGAGAGAGAGAGAGAGAGAGAGAGAGAGAGAGAGAGAGAGAGAGAGAGAGGGAGGGAGAGGGAGGGGGGGGGCAAGGATGAAGTGAAAGAGTGAGAGGACGAAATGGGCAAGGGATTGCACTTGATATAAAAGAAGTATATGCGCTGAGAAAAGTTAGCAGGCTATTCAAAAGCGTCAATTAAATTAAAGAAACAAAGTAAAGTAATTACAAGATAGCAGACCTGTAGAAGAGCTTGGGAAGGTGTTACAAATGGTAGGTGATGCAGAAGTAGGACAAAGAGAGAACTAATCGTTGTAAAAAGAAATGCTGAACTAAAATCTATAGCTTACGTGTTTCTTTATTACGGTAGTGCTTTGGATCTATAGTTCTCCTATCAAGCAGCGATGGAAGAAGATTCCATTTACAGAACATTTTAACATGTGCGACATTTCCGACCGGGATCACATACTGCAATGTCGGCAAAATGAGTTGGACTGTTTGCAGACCAGCGGAGAAACGTAGCAAACGTCTTGACACAGTGGAGGCAGGGTGGGAATGAGCATGCGGGGGCGTGGGGGAGAGGTTACGTGGCCAACGACTCGACCAGCTGATGCCATGGCTTAACTGTGTGGGGAGTTTTCATCGTCTGCGCTCTCTGTTCCGAAAGGCCTGCAGCTGCTGAGGCGAAAAGGCGTTGCAAGAGGCGTCCAGCCGTCCAGCCGTCCCTCACAGTTAATGTCTGCACGAGTGAAGCAGTGGAGACGACTCAGCCGTGGGCGGTACGTAATGGCTGGCAGTTACGGCGTCTCAGCTGCCGGTGTTTACACGGGGGCCGACACACGCACAAACTTGCTGAATATTCACGTTTCTGTCGGGCCGAAACTCTCGAAAGAGTTAAAACCAGCACACACAACAGGTGAGAAATGGAGCGGTTGGGAATATTCAGTGAACAGTACCGTATGACTCAGAAGTAACAGCACATGTGGATTTCACGTTTTCCAATTGCCGCTTTTATAATAGTGAACAGAACCTCACGATCATACAGTGTAAGCTTTCACGGCCGGTATTGTCTTCACTTAAAACTTCCGGGCTGATAGGCCGTGGTCGATGTATAAAACTCTCCCCCGACGTTTCGTCTCCGACTGCGGGAGACATCCTCGGAGGTAAAGCGGCGTCAGGAGAGAGTTTTATACTTCGACCACGGTCTATCAGCCCGGAAGTTTTAAGTGAAGAGAACCTCACGAATTTATCGTACTGAGAAATATGTTTCTTCAATCAATATCAGCTCACCGGAGAAAAAATTTGTCACCCCTGGAGAAATCATTACCAGCATCATACTAGAGCCGTATAATTCAGCCCACGGACTCGATAACCGCCTGGATTCTATTAGGAGCGGAGCCCAGAAGATTGTGCAGGTGCGTCGCAGCCGTGTTAACCCTTTACTTTGCACATGCGGAAGTACTGTAAAGATTATTAAATTACTTAAATCAGATGTATACGGTCATGTGAACAATTTTACGTACACTGTTCAAAATTCAGTACGTTACCTGTATCACTGCCCACGACAGGCGCTAGTGTGATACAATAAAAGTACTACATTCTTGTTTGTGTGTCAGAAAACAATTTTTGCATTTCGCTCTAGTGCATGTGAAATGTCTTAATTTCATTTTGGTGCAAAACACCGAACAATTCCATAGTTCCCGCATTTTACAGTCTGTTTTCCCTGAGGGCGGAGTCTACAACTTCACTTTCGACCAAACATTTGACCACCAAAACTGTCACATCTTATATCGTCACTGACACAGGAGTGGCCGTTCTCTTCTCCATCTGGTCTCGATGGCCAGCCAGTACTCAACGAAAATGGCTCTGCGCACTATGGGACTCAACGGCTGTGGTCATAAGTCCCCTAGAACTTATAACTACTTAAACCTAACTAACGTAAGGACAGCACACAACACCCAGCCATCACGAGGCAGAGAAAATCCCTGACCCCGCCGGGAATCGAACCCGGGAACCCGGGCGTGGGAAGCGAGAACGCTACCGCACGACCACGAGATGCGGGCAGTACTCAACGACATGCTTCCTCTTCCCAGGAAAGCTAAGTCCGTTTGCAGTATTCCAGACGAGAACTCGCAAACACATTCTACACCTACAACGGAACTCTGAGAATCAGATTTAGGTGCCTGGCATGGGGTTCAATGAACCATCTTCACAATAATGCTCTACTATTCCAACCAGGAACAGCGCGTGGAAAAACGAACACCTATATATTTCCGTGCCAGCTCTGTTCTTCCTTATTTTATTATTATGATCGTTTCTCCCTGTGTAGGTCGGCGTCAACGAAATATTTTCACATTCGGAGGAGAAAACTGGTGATTGAAATTTCGTGAGAAGATTCCGCCGCAACGACAAACGCCTTTGTTTTAATGATGTCCACCCCAAATCCTGTATCATTTCAGTTACACTCCCTTCCTGTTTCGTGATAATACAAAACGTGCTGCCCTTCTTTGAAGTTTCTCGACGTTCTCCGTGAATCCTGTCTGGTAAGGATCCCACACCGCGCATCACTACTCCAAAAGAGTGCGAAGTGTAGGCAGTCTCTTTAGTAGATCTGTTACATTTTCTAAGTGTCCTTCCAATAAAACACAGTCTTTGGTTATACTTCCCTCCAACATTTTCTGTGTGTTCCTTCCAATTTAAGTTGTTCGTAATTGCAATTCCTAGGTATTTAATCGAATTTACGGCCTTTAGATTTGACGGATTTATTGTGTAATCCACGTTTAACGGGTTCCTTTTGGCACTTTTCATTATTCACGGTCAATTGCCAATTTTCGCACTATACAGATATCTTTTCTAAACCTGATTTGCAATTTGTTCTGATCTTTTGATGACTTTACTAGTCGATAAACGACAGCATCATCTGAAAACAACCTAAGACGGCTACTCAGATTTTCTCCGAAATCATTTATATACATAAGGGGCAGCAAAGGGCCTGTAACTATCTTGTGGAGCATCAGAAATCGCTGTTGTTTTACTCGATGACTTTTCGTCAGTTACTACGAGCTGTGATCTCTGACAGAAAATCACGAATCCAGTCACATTACTCAGACAATAATCAATAAGCAAGTAATTTCATTACAAAGTCGCTGTGTGGTACAGTGTGTGAAAAGCCTTCTGGAAATCTAAAAATACGGAATCAATTTGAAATCCCTTGTCAATAGCACTCAACACTTCATGTGAATAAAGAGCTAGTTGTGTTTCATAGGAACGATGTTTCCTAAACCCATGTTGACTGTGTGTCAATAGACCGTTTTCTTCGACGTAATTCATAATGTTCGAACACAATATATGTTCCAATATCCTGCTGCATATCGACGTTAACGATATGGGCCTGTAATTTAGTGGATTGCTCCTACTACCTTTCTTGAATGCTGGTGTGACCTGTGCAACTTTCCAGTCTTTGGGTACGGATCTTTCGTCCAGCGAACGGTTGTATATGATTGTTAAGTATGGACTAATGCATCAGCATACCGTGAAAGGAACCTAACTGATACATAGTCTGGACCGGAAGACTTGCTTCTGTTAAGTGATTTAAGTTGCTTCATTACGATAGTATACTGGGACGTTGGTAATGTTTTGGTAAGGATTGCTGTAGAGTATAATTTACCATTAAACTCCTGATTGTTTAAACGATCGAACTCCCACGTATAAAACAGCTTCAAACAAATGAGTTACGTTTCAAAGGTTTAAACCTCCATCATCAGGTGGATTTACATTTCTTTTGACGACAGTGAAAGGAACCTGTGACCACTGGAGGTACTCTATTTTAATTATGTTTACAGTTAGATATATGTTTAATTTTCTGTCAAAAGAAACCCGAAACCATGTTCTGAAATAGTGTTTTGTTTCTCCACTAGACAGTGCCACAAGTTTCTCCAAAAAATCGTAACACAACTCACACACAAATGTCATACTAACAAATGTAAATCCACCTGATGGAGGTTTAAACGATTGAAACGCGTCTATGAGATAAAGAAACAGTGACTGGTAACAGTTAACTTGTTGTTTCATTTAATCTGAGTCTGTAATCAAAGCACTGTAAACATTCAGTTCAGAATGGAATGTGAAAGACGACAGAGGTAGTCCACTAATGTCAAACGTAGATAACATTGGCAGTATTAGAACACAGCCAGGGAGAAGCCGACTACAGTATCATCAATTAAATTAAAAGTGCGAAACAAGAAGATTCTTTGGACACAGAAATTGGAAAATTCCGTATGTTTATTTCGAAACTATTAAATGAATCACGTATCTGAACACGAAATCGCTTATAATTATAGTGATGTCAAAATTTTGAAGATACGGACCGACAAATTATTAAGCATCGCTTGACCTTGAGTGTATCGTCATTGAATTAAATTGATGTCTGACTTAATACCTGCAATTCTTTGTGCTGGAAGTGAGAATAATTAATGTAGAATTAGTATTCTGTTCCCTACTTCGTATCTGTGGTGTCGTAGAGAGATCACGTTGTCACACCGAAGATGGCAGCGCGAATCGATGATCCTATGGAAATTAGCGGAGGGGTCGCTGCAGTCCACAGCAAAGTACGGGAGGCGCTCCTGACGGCGACGCCTCCCCTCTCAGCACGCAACGCCCTCGCACTGAGGTCAATACAGCGTCAAATTGGCAGCAGCTCGGGGCAGTCTGAGACCTCAGCTACAGCAGTGAGCATCATCAGGCAGGACGTGTACTTCGTCATGTTGAACATTGTACACCTCATCATGTTTGAAATTATCGCGACCTTTGTGATGTCTACAGAAAAGGAATAATGAGTGAAAGCCGAGTGAGGCAGTCGTGCACTGATTTCAAAAGTGGCCATACCAAAGTTCACAGTAACGACCGCAGTGGTAGGCCTAGCATTGTGACTGACGGTGATGAAAATCAACGACAGAAGTCGTGAAAATCATCGTTTCACCATAACGGAACTTTCGCAATGTTTTCCCCAAGTTTCACGGAGTTTGGAGCATGAAATTGTGACAGAGAAGTTTTGTTATGACAAATTTTGTGCTAGGTGGGTTCGCAAAATCCAATCGCAGACGGCAGATTTGTTTAGAGACGGTATTGAAAAACTTGTGCCACTATATTGTAACTACCTTAATTTTAATGACGGTTACGTAGAATAACAGCTCAAGAGTGTACCTTTAAATGTAGTGAATAAAAATTGGTTCTTCTGTATTGTTAATTTTTTATTTCAAAACGTCTGTTACTTTCCCGATAGCTTTCATATATTGGAAAACGTATGTATAGTAATCTTCTACGGAAAAAAAAAAAAAAAAAAAAAAAAAAAACAGTAATAACTGGACTTAGAATACGGACGCTCAAAATCGAAGCCGCGATCCTAGCCACTGTGCCACAGCTTCGGGTTAACTCTTTTACTCGCTAAAAGGGACACCGAGCACATCGAAAACTTGGACTGTTTTTTCCCTCAGAAACTGCGGATTATCTACGAATAACCTGAGACATGAAAAAGCTACCCGAGCACGACTCACGCCCCGTCCTCACAGCTTTACTTCTGTCAGTACCTCGTCTCCTACCTTCCAAACTCTTCAGAAGCTTTCCTGCGAACGTTGCTCTTCTGCAAGGTGAGTCGTGCTTGAGTATCTCAGTTGGTAGAGCACTTGCCCGCGAAAGGCAAAGGTCCCGAGTTCGAGTCTCGGTCCGGCACAAAGTTTTAATCTGCCAGGAAGTTTCATATCAGCGCACACTCCGCTGCAGAGTGAAACTTTCATTCTGGAAACCTGAGACATGGCTTCGTTTATTTCGACCGCTCCTCTAACGAGCGAAGTTTCAGCGAAATCGGGTTATGACACTTGCCGGGTTCTCCTCGTGACTGGACAGCGCGGTTGACTGCTACGTGGGGGGTCCCGGCTTCGATTGCCGGTCGGCAGCTCGGGGAGTGGGTTTTGTGCTGTCCGTTCACCATTGTTGATCACCATCGACGAGGAAGTCGCCGAAGTGGTTTCAAATAGGAAGACCTGCAGTAGACGGTGGAAGAAGCCCAGACGGGGTCTCCCGGCCATTAACGCCGTACCGTTGAGTGTTGACTCACCGCGGCGGCCTGCGTGGCGGGGTTGACGTCTGTCTCGTAGCGCCACTGTGCGGTGACGTGCCGGGTGCACTGTTGGGACGACTCCACGTCGATGGCGTCCAGCAGCAGCGGCAGCTCCTGCCGGCCCAGCGCCGGCATCCGGTTCTCCACCCCCGCGTACACCACCTGCCGTAACAACAACACCAGTAATAAGCCGACTGCAGGCGCCTGTCCTTCCTGGAACAACTGGGTCAGAGGCTGCACAACACGTGGAGCAGAGCAAACATGGTGCAAGGAGATATCGGAACATCGGGGGACCACACGAAAATGAAAAATAAAAAAAAAAAAAAAAAGCTTTTGAAACGCTTTCAGTGATGGGTGTCCCAAACCTTGCAGGTATTTGTGTCGAAAGTCACGGTACGGCACGACAAGCTGCTCTCAAAATATTACTGTTATCCATTTAGACTGTTACTGACCACCATCAGACACCTACATCTAATAGATACTCTGCAAATAACGTTTACGTACCTGGAAGAGGGTTCATCGAACGACCATCACGATTCTCTATTATTCCAATCTCGTATAGCGCGCGCAAAGAATGAACACCTATATGTTTCCGTACGAGCTCTGATTTCCCTTATTTTATCGTGGTGATCCTTCCGACCTATGTATGTCGGTGTCAGCAAAATATTTTCGCATTCTGAGGAGAATGTTGGTGATTAAAATTTTGTGAGAAGATTCCGTCGGAACGAAAAACGCCTTTCTTGTAGTGATGTCCAGCCCAAATCCTGTATCATTTCTGTGACAGTCTCTTCCATATTTCACGATAATACAAAACGTGCTGCCTTTCTTTGAACTTTTTCGATGTACTCCGTCAGTCCTATATGGTAAGGATGCCACACCGCCCAGCAGTATTCTAAAAGAGGATGGACAACCGTAGTGTAGGCAGTCTCCTTAGTAGATCCTTTACATTTTCTAAGTGTCCTGCCAAAAAATCGCAGTCTTTGGTTAGCCTTGCCCCCAATATTTTCTGTGTGTTCCTTCCAATTTAAGTTGTTCGTAATTGTAATACCTAGATATTTAGTTGAATTTACGGCTTTTAGATTAGACTGATTTATCGTGTAACCGAAGTTTAACGCGTTCCTTTTAGCACTCATGTGGAAGACCTCACACTTTTCGTTATTTAGGGTTAACTGTCAGTTTTGGCACCATACAGATATCTTTTCTAAAACGTTTTGCAATTCGTTTTGATCTTTTGATGACGTTACCAGTCGATAAACGACAGCGTCATCTGCAAACAACCTGAGACGGCTGCTCAGGTTGTCTCCCAAATCGTTTATATAGATAAGGAACAGCAAAGTGCCTATAAGACTACCTTGGGGAACGCCAGACACCTGAAGGTTTTCAGCAACAGCGTCTTTAAGGATACTGCGTAATGTTCGTCTGTCTCTTCATAGCCACAAAACCGTGCACTAAAGCAGCAGAACTCATTATAAACTTAAGGATGAAAGTAGCATTTGCATGATGTGTCAAGGCCAAGTAACATCCTCGATGAAACCTGGACGATACACAAAACGATCGGTACAGTACAATACAGTAGAGAAGGCAACAGAAAGAATACGCAATGCGGCAAACAGAGAAGGCACTTCCATTCAAAGTGTGTAATTACTCTCAATTGACAGCGATTTATGATAGTCCTCTGGACATTAGAAGAGGCGAGTTATGGTGTTTAATGGGATGTGTGATGGCCACTGAAGACAACGCATGCTCTGCGACGTGCTCCCATACGCCTTCCCAACGCATCCCATACATTCTCGATGGGACTGAAGTCGAGAAAACCAGTAAGGCAATTCACTTGCGGAATATCCTCTCGTTCCGAGAGCTCCAGCACCTGCCGTGTTTGATGCCGTCGCGCATTGTCAGGAACGTGATGTTAGGGCCGCGTGCAACACTGAAAAGTCGCACGTGGGGAAGGAGTACAGTGTCACAATGAAGCTGATCCGTGAGTGTACCGCGTCTAAAGGTTTGGAGGTCGGCATGCCCAGGCAACGTAACACATGGACCACCACACCGACCGTAGCAGACAATACTAAACGTACCCTCATACGGCGAAATGGGGGCCATGCATTGCACTCAGGAACATCGCCCAACGTGATCATTTTGGTGGTCCGGGTGTTAGGGTGCGCGGAGGCATAATGTTGCATTGGCATATTGACCTCCAGAACTTTTAAAACGATGTCAAAGTTATTGCGACACTTTACGCTTTCCCCGTGGGTGTCTTGTCAGGGGTGCGTCCGACCCTGTGTTCAATTTTATGGACAACAATGCGCGACCGCATCGAACAACGCAGGTGCAGGATCTCTGGGGAACAGACGGTATTCGCCGAATGGACCTGTCTACCCGTTGGCCAGAGTTAAATCCCATCGGGCACGTGTGAGGTGGGTTGGAGAGACGTCCTGCAGCCCGTCCAGTGGCACCACCGACCTTCCAGCAGCTGTCAGCCGCCCTGCTGGAGGAACGGAGCGCCCTGCCCTACCACAGCAACTCCCTACCAGTTTTGTGGCCAGCATGGGAGCACCTTGCACAGCATCCATTGCCGACCGCGGAACTCACACTCTCTATTAAGTATCATGCCCGGCATTTCTTAACGTCCCGTACACCTTCATAAATCGCTGTGACTTCACTCCAATTGTCTTTGAATAAAACTGTCGTTTCACTGCGCATTTCTTTCAGTTATCTTCTGCGCTACACAGTACCACTTGTTTGTATGCACGGTCCATGTTTGGTGGAACCACATGACTTGGCACTGATACAATATGAGAAAGTTACTTCCGTTCTTACCTTTTGCACACTACCAGAGGATCTATATACTGCCGAGAAGATCCAACTCCTATACTAACGACCCCAGTTCAATTCTCGGTACTGGTAGGGAACTTCCCTCGGTGGCAGAACTGGAACGGGTAGCACGTTATTCTAATGAAAATTAATTACCTTACAGATCTATGTAAAACATTCTCGGTTTTCTTGCCGCGTCAGTTCGGGATAAAATCTCAAGTTTTCGACGATTACATCCATCGTCATCGTCAGGAGCAACTGACTTTCACTGCTGCTGTGGTAGCCATCGTCGAAAGCTTGAGATTTTATCCCGAAGTGACGCGGCAAGAAAACCGAGAATGTTTTACATATAAGTGCCGTCGCAAAAGACTTCGTTTCCATGTCTTACCCAAGTATTTTTTTTTTATTCTGCTTATCTCATTTACGTACCTTCGACTTCAAAACAGCGCTGCCTCACCTTAGATACCTGTTAGGCGTGCTTCACGAATCGAATGCCCCAAGTGAGGTAACTGTCATTGCATCAACGGTGACACTGACAATGCGTCTCCCACATAGCTGGACAGTGTGGGTCAAAACAGTTGCTGGTTGCTGTACAGAATCAACAGCTTATTTCATACGTCACGGTCTCCGACAAGCCTTTATTTGACAAAACCGCATTCACTATTCTGTCAGTCGAAACTGAAAAGGTACGAAACGGCGTTCGATTGAAGAAGCACGCCTAACAGGTACCTGAACACGAGAGATTGTCTTCAAGTCGACTGTACGTACATGAGAGAGATGTTAAAATAAAATAAAAAATATACCTGTAAGGAAACTGACCTTCATTGGAAGAAATAAATAACATCAGCAAGCTCTATGAATACGCGATGCATAACAGACTAAAAAAAAAAATAATAATAAAACGAATGAGGAGTAGTGATGGCATGCTCGACAACAGCGCCAGCTGCCGGGAGAGCTGCCCGCTGATACCACGGTCCTCCGGAACGCGTCCAAATGACGCCGGCACCACTTTCAGAGGCAGACGGCGAAGTAACTTCAGAAGAGACATTATGTCTATAGCACTGAGCAACGACTATTGTGATAGAGAGATTGTAAATGGCGTTCTTTTTTAAGTCGTGGGTGCGGAATTAGTAAACGCAATCAGCGTTGGGCTGTCGGACTCCTTTTCCTACCGACATGCAACCCTCTATCAATCGAAATGCTTGAAAACGCTTGATATATTCGTTATTCTCCTGTGGATTAAGTAATGTATTTTGGAAGTACGGTTGTTAAAGAGTAACGAAATTACTGATAGCAACAACAGCAAAAAGTAATTGATGTAGAGTAATGGAATTTCAGGAAACGTTTGTCTAGGTGACATTTTCAACGGATTAATACTGCAAGATCATAGGTTAATGTAAGCGTGAAATTAGGCACTGCAAATGTCAAATGTCAAATGTCAAATTAATGAGCGGTGTGACCGCTAGAAAGCCGAATGCAAGCATCTAAAGATGGACGCATTCTGTTGTACAGGTGCCAGACGTCAGTTTGTGGGATAGAGTGCCACGCCAGTCGCACTTGGTTGGGCAACACACGGACGGTTAATGTCGTTTGGGTAGGACGCTGGAGTTGTCGACCGATAATGTCCCATACGTGCTCGATTGGAAACAGATCAGGAAATCGAGCAGCCCGAGGCAACACGTCGGGGGTCTGTAGAGCACGTTCGGTTATAACAGCGGTATGTCGGCGAGCGTTATCCTGTTGGAAAACGCCCCCTGGAATGCTGTACATGAATGGCAGCGCAACAGGTCGAGTGGTCAGACTAACGGACGGTTTTTCCGAATACGGAATGGAAATGTTTGTTATTGGCGATGAACAAATAAATGCACCTGCCTGAAATCTACGTTTTTCAGGCACCAGTTTTTTTTTTCGGGAATTTGGACTTTGTAGCCCCGAAAAATTATTCTATGTGCTTGCCCATGACTAAAGTGATTAAGGAGCTTACGACGTACTACGGCTTGGCAATCCGACGGCATTCCAATTCGGTGGAACAGATGAAGAAGGCAATTTGGGCAACGTACTTCCACAAGTGTTCGACGGATGACCACCCACAACAGCAAAATTGTCCGGCTGGGGAAACTGGTTGGTGCAAGTGGCGCATTCCAGAGGCTACCGGACATCTGGACGAATACCAACACGACCAGCCGCTCTCCAAAGAAGTTCACAAAGTGATTCATCCGATCTACGAGCCCCTTCCGGAAGACGAGTTATTGTACCGGTGCTTGGGAGCAAATACAAAATTCAAATTAAAGTTTGAACGCGTGTGTTTGGAAGTTAGCCCCCAAGCATTTGCATTCTGGTGCGAAAACTGTGGAGATTGCGACTTCCCTGGCAGTGAGCAGCTTCAACGAAGCGTATTCAGCAATTATGAAGACCATGACAATGATGGACGTCACCCTGGGAGTCTATTCCACGCAGTTCGCCAATCATTCGGACGACCACCGGATTCAAGCGGCCGAAAACCGTTTGTCACCGGCCGTACGAGCGGCTCTGGAGCAGCGCAGGATGGCCCAGATCGAGCACAATGCCCTCTATGAGGAAGAGGAAGGACTAGTTTATAGATCCGGAATAGCAGATTGCATAATAATACACGCGTTTTTCCCGAAATGACTTTTTTTTATCGCGCAGTATGGTAACTTCATATCTACTGAACAGATTCACGTGATTGCTTCCTACTAATCTAACTGAATTGTCTATGAGTTGTGCCACTATTATTCCGATCCATCAACTATAAATATTTTTACTTGGCCGACGAAGTCGAAACATCGATGAAAAAAAACTATTTTTTTCAAATGGCAGCCATTTTGTTTCCTATGGTCCAAATAACTTAAGTGAGGTAGAACTCCTAAAGAATCTTATATACTTCGCTAACGTCAACTCAATTTTGATTTCAGACGAGCCGGCTGACCTGTGACATATCGCGTGTGGAGGTCTACATTGAAATTTTGTTTCGTTCCGACGGCACTTCCGCCTTTGCTCTTTGACATTTTCGGTCGAAAAAATTTCAGTTTGTAGAGGAAATATTAATAAACATTTTGACCAAATTTGACATTGATATCTATAACCCATCCCCATAAAAAATTATCAAAGAACGTCCGTACCTGTGTAAACAGCGCAAATTGTTATTGTATAGCGGAAGCAACTCAAACAGCAAAAACGGAAACATTATCCTCTCGTAAAGAAGTGCTACTAACTTACTTTCGGGTGCAACGTGGTCGACAAGGACAGTAACTGAGTCCCCACGCGTGTCGTTGGATATGTACACTATGTGATCAAAAGTATCCGGACACCTGACTGAAAATGACTTACAAGTTCGTGGCGCCCTCCATCGGTAATGCTGGAATTCAGTATGGTGTTGGCCCACCCTTACCCTTGATGACAGCTTCCACTCTCGCAGGCATACGTTCAAAAGTGCTCGAAGGTTTCTTGGGGAATGGCAGCCCATTCTTCACCGAGCGCTGCACTGAGGAGAGGTATCGGTGTCGGTCGGTGAGACCTGTCACGAAGTTGGCGTTCCAAAACATCAGAAAGGTGTTCTATACTATTCAGATGGCGTGCATTATGAACAGGTGCTCGATCGTGTTGAAAGATGCAATCGCCATCCCCTAATTGCTCTTCAACAGTGGGAAGCAAGAAGGTGCTTAAAATGTCAATGTAGGCCTGTGCTGTGATAATGCCACGCAAAACAACAAAGGGTGCAAGCTCATCCACGAAAAACACGACCACACCGTAACACCACCGCCTCCGAATTTTACTGTTAGCACTACATCCGCTGGCAGATGAAGTTCACCGGGCATTCGCCATACCCACACCCTGCCATCGGATCGCCACATGTGTACCGTGATTCGTCACTCCCCAGAACGTTTTCCCACTGTTCAATCGTCCAGCGTTTACGCTCCTTACACCAAGCGAGGCGTCGTTTGGCATTTGCCGGCGTGATGTGTGGCTTATGAGCAGCCACTTGACCATGAAATCCAAGTTTTCTCACCTCCCACCTCTCGTAGTACTTGCAATGAATCCTGATGCAATTTGGAATTCAAGTGTGATGGTCTGGATAGATGTCTGCCTGTTACACATTACGAGCCTCTTCAACTGTAAGCCGTCCCTGACAGTCAACAGATGAGGTCGGCCTGTACACTTTTGTGCAGTACGTATCCCTTCACGTTTCCACTTCACTATCACATCGGAAACAGTGGACCTAGGGATGTATAGGAGTGTGGAAATCTCGCGTACAGACGTATGACTCAAGTGACACCCAATCACCTCAACACGTTCTAAGTCCGTGAGTTTCGCGGAGCGTCCCATTCTGATCTAACACGATGTCTACTGACTACTGAGGTCGCTGATAAGGAGTATTCCGAAGATTGAAAGTGTGTGAGAATTATCACACAATCAGTTTAAGAGCTCATGCATGCAAGTTTCTAACAAGAATAATATATAGGAGCGATGACCTTGCTTTTGGTCCCCTCCCCCAAATCAACCAAGAATAATATAAAGAAGGATGGAAAAGAGAACTGAGGATCTTTTAGATAAAGATTAGTTCAGCTGTAGGAAAAGTAAAGGTACCACGACGTCGTGGTTGATAACGGAAGCAAGACTGGGGAAAAAAGCAACATCTGGTCATAGGACTTTTAGACATGGAGAAAGCGTTTCGTAATGTAAAATGGGACAAGATATTCCCAAATTCTGAGTAAAAGAGGAGGAAGTTATAGAACCATGCAGAAAGAATAAGATAGGGTGACGAAAACCGAAGTGCTTAGATTAAAAATGGCTTAAAACGGGCACGCCGTGTCTCACCCCTATTGTTCAACATGCACATCGAAGAAGTAATGACGAAAATAAAAGAAAGGTCAAAGAGTGGAATGGCAACCCTGGGTGAAAGGACAACATTCACTGATGACATTGCTATCGTAGGTGAAAGTGAAGTGGAATTACAGGATCTCTTGAATGGAGTGAACAATCTAAACAGTACAGAATATGGATTGAGGGTAAATTGAAGAAAGACGAAAGTAACGAGAAGTAGCACACATGAGAACAGCGTGAAACTGAACATCAAGCTTGGGATCACGAAGTAGACGAAGTTAAGGAATTCTGCTACCTGGACAGCAAAATACCCCATGACGGACGGAGCTACAAGGACATAAGAAATAGACTAGCGCTGGCAAAAACGGCATTCCTGCCCAAGACACGTTAATTTGAGGAAGAAATTTCTGAGAACAGCATCGCATGGCAGTGAGACATAGACTGCAGGTAAACCGGAACAGAATCTAAGCATTTGGGATGTGCCGCTCTAGAAGAACGTTGAAAATTATGTGAACTGACGAGCTAAGGAATCAGAAGGTTGTACGCAGAATCGGCGAGGAAAGGAATATATGGGAAACACTGACAAGAAGAGGGGGCCGAATAGTAGGACGTCTGTCAAGACGTCAGGGAGTAACTTCCATGGTTAAAATTAACAAATGAGCCCTAGGTCACTTATTTTTAGTCTTATTGACCAGGTTTCAACACTTCTAAGAGTGCCTTCATCAGAATTTATAGGAAAATACATTTTTATACAAAAAGTGTAATTACTGATTAACAATAAAAGACAGAGGCAGTACTTACATGTCACATATAAAATAATTAACAGGCCAGAAGGGCTTTAGTCACAAAGAGAAGTCAGGTCAGCCATCAATAACGCAAAATTTCTATCAAACCTTTTTAGAATAAAATGCTCATCAACATGAACCCTCAGCCCCCAAAACTTCGGTCTCAATTTAATATCCACAAACCTAACCACCCGATACGCCCTATTACTAACAGTATGAATAGCGCTTACCATGATTTGGCCAAATTTCCGCATGAAATTCTGAAAAAAATCATTCGTTTTCGAGAACAATTGTTCCGTACCCAATAGCCACGCCTTATTCCAAAAAACAAATTTAGAATGCAGTTCAGACACCAAGTTGTTTTCATTAGACATCAAAAATCTTTATACTAATGTCATTGTACAGGAAACGCTTACAATCGTAGAAAATAACGTCATTTTAAAAAAGATTTTTCAGATGAACGAATCACAGCCGTAGTCAAGTATAACTATTTTGAATTTAATGAACAATTGTACCAGCAATCCGACGGTCTCGCTATGGGAAATCCCTTAGTTGGTATTCTTGCCAATATTTTCATTAACTCTCTAGAAGGAAAATTTTTTAAAGTGTTTTTCAGCTACATCATAAGGCATTCTCTCCAGTTTCAGATACGTTGACGATATTTTAATCATCTACAACGGACCTGCTGATGGCATTTACCGTATTTTTAACCTCTTGAGTGACCTCCATGAGAAAATATCTTTCCCCATCGAACTTGAAAACGAGGCCCGCCAATTACACTTTCTTAACTTGACCCTTAAAATAGAAGACAACAAAATCTCATTCAATATTTTTCGTAAACAAACATATACTGATCAGATCGTACCTGCGTCTTCCATTCATCCACAGTCTCATATAAAAGCTTTCTTTCATTCTGCTATTCACCGAAGGTACTTCCATTCCACTTTCGAAAGAAAAGTTCAACGACGAAATCAGTTTACTCAAAACGATAGCAGTTAATAACGAGTATAAACCAAGCATAGTAGATGATATCCTTAAAAAGGAAACTACTAAAAGAGTTACTACGTACGCCACCTGTAACATTGAACCTAACCCAAACAATATGTATCTCTGTTACTTTCGTGGGACCCATCTCCTAGCAGATCCAACGCCTTCTTCGTAATAAATACAACTGCAACGTTGCATTTTCTACAAATAATAATCTGAAAAAAACTTTATTCATAATTTAAAATCGATTCGTTCCCCTTTAGGAAGTTCTGGCGTCTATAAGATTGTCTGCGATACCTGCTCTTCTTACTACGTAGAACAAACAGGACGTGCCTTTACAAGCAGGTATAAAGAACACCTTTTAAGAAAAAAATGGCACTAGCCCCCAAAATTCGTCTTTTGCCGAGCATCTTCTGATTGCAGGTCACGCGCCTAAAGCTATTTGCGATATCAAAATTTTGCACACCGAGAAGGGCGTAAATGAGATACTCTGGAAGAATTACAGATTTTTAAACATCTTTCTCGAAATTATAGTCTCATTCTCAATGAACAGCTGCAGTTGCACAATAAAAATTTCTTCAACGATATAAAGCCGTTGTAAGAGGGTGTTTAGGTTTTTATGTTGGTAACGCCACCTAGTGCTGTATGAAAATCGCTGACTGTGCTGTGTGCAATCTGTGGCTGGTCGGCATTGTTGTAATATTCTCTATTGTAGTGGACAGGTGACTGTTAACAGCGCGTAGCGTTGCGCAGTTGGAGGTGAGCCGCCAGCAGTGGAGGATGTGGGGAGAGAGATGGCCGAGTTTTGAGAGCGGATGATCTGGACGTGTGTCCTCCAGAAAAAGGAAATTTGTAAATATGGATGTCATGAACATTATTAAGGTAAATACACTGTTTGTTCTCTATCAAAATCTTTCATTTGCTAACTATGCCCATCAGTAGCTAGTGCCTTCAGTGGTTAGAATCTTTTATTTAGCTGGCAGTATTGGCGCTCGCTGTATTGCAGTAGTTCGAGTAACGAAGATTTTTGTGAGGTAAGTGATTCATGAAAGGTATAGGTTATTATTAGTCAGGGCCATTCTTTTGTAGGGATTATTGAAAGTCAGATTGCGTTGCGCTAAAAAAATATTGTGTGTCAGTTTAGTGATGATCAGTATAGGTAAAAAGAGAAATGTCTGAGTACGTTCAGTTTTGCTGAGTTGTTTGAAAATCAAATAACGTAAGAGGTTTTCCAGGACTGTCATTTTCGTAATTTTTCTAAGGGGACGTTTCACCGTTACTTCACATTTAATTTCGGGTCTCCTTGTGCAGTTTACCGAAATGTTTTTCCATCTTTTTCATTTATTAAATGGTTTATTGGCTGTATTTCATGTTATATCGGTTTCTACAAGCTGTGTCATTCAGCCGTTCCTGTAGCTTCTATAATGACGTTTTTATGCTTCAAACTGTAGACAAAATGTTACTTTATCTCTCGCTGTTAAATAAAATATTGATTTTTACATTACGCATTGAACAATATTCACTATGATTTTGAAGTGTCTGCACTTGAATGTCAAGTAGCCAAGTTGTACGTGTGGCTACTAGGTGGCAATGTCACGTTCACCTGGCCGCACTTGTTAACGCGGGCGCCTCAATCCGTTGCAGCCTAGGGCTGTAGAGGTACGAGCAGCCCTTAGTGGCTCGCCTTCACGCATTCCTTTTTATATATCTTGTGACAAACCCTTCTGGCCTGTTAATTATTTTATATGTGACATGTAAGTACTGCCTCTGTCTTTTATTGTTAGTCAGTACTTACACTTTTTGTATAAAAAAATGTCTTTTCCTAGCCGGCCGGTGTGGCCGAGCGGTTCTAGGCGCTTCAGTTTGGAACCGCGCGACCGCTACGGTCGCAGGTTCGAATCCTGCCTCGGGCGTGGGTGTGTGTGATGTCCTTAGGTTAGTTAGGTTTAAGTAGTTCCAAGTTCTAGGGGACTGATGACCTTAGAAGTTAAGTCCCATAGTGCTCAGAGCCATTTGAACCATTTTTGTCTTTTGCTATAAATTTGCAACTATGTTATAGGCCATTTTAATTGTTTTAATTCTGATGGAGGCACTCTTAGAAGTGTTGCAACCTGGTCAATAAGACTAAAAATAATAGTGACCGAGGGCTCATTTGTTTCAATTTTAATTTAGAAACGGCCACTGAACCGAGCAGCCGTGCTTAAAGCTTTGAACTTGCACGGTATTAGAGGGAGATGTACAGGGTAAAAACTGTACAGGAAGACACAGGTTGGAAAACATCAAAACAAATGATTGACGACGTAGGTTGGAGAGGGTTGCACAGGAAAGGAAGTCGTGGCGGCCGCATCAGAGCAGTCAGAGGGATGATGATTCAAAAAAAGGAGGAGAAAATTTGATGATAACTGGGTCGGAGTCGGACGCTGCAGTGTGGTGCTGAATACTCGCCACCCGTTCTGGTGTAGTCTGCCAACACACTGGGACCGGAGCTTCTCAGTTCCGCGAGTACCCAACACCGTGACGAGCCCCGCCCCAGCCGGCCTGGTAGCGGGGCGGGCTGTACTGGGGATGTGGGTGTCGTACTGTCCCGGCTACTCACCTCGACGCCGGCCGTGCCGTTGGGCGCTGCGGGCGGCGCCGGCGGCGGCACCACCTCGTACGGCGGCTCGCGCTCCTGGTAGCCCGGCGGGTAGTAGCCCGGCCCCTGGTACTCGTCCTGGTACTGGTACTGGCCGGGGTACAGCTGGGCCTCGGCGGCCGGTCCGTATCCAGGGGCGGCCACCAGCAGCAGCTGCAGCAGCGCCGCCACGCGGGGGCGGATCCTCGTGCTGCACGTCATCGTCTCTGAGGACAACACCAAACACCGCACTGATTAGATTAGATTAGGTTAGTACTTGTTCCATAGATCATGAATACGACACTTCGTAATGATGTGGAACGCGTCAGGTTAATAAAAGGTGTCTATACAAGATATTACATTAGACAAAATATTACAGGACAATTTTTTTTTATTTGTGTGTGTGTGTGTGTGTGTGTGTGTGTGTGTGTGTGTGTGTGTGTGTGTGTGTGTGTGTGTGTGTGTGTGTGTGTGTGGAGGTTGGGAAATTACCCACTTACTATATCCAAAAATTCATCTAATGAGTAGAAGGAGTTGTCATTAAGAAATTCTTTTAATTTCCTTTTAAACGCTGTATGCTATCTGTCAGACTTTTCATGCTATTAGGTAAGTGACCAAAGACTTTTGTGGCAGCGTAATTTACCCCCTTCTGAGCCAAAGTTACATTTAACCTCGAGTAGTGAAGATCATCCTTTCTCCTAGTGTTGTAGCCATGTGCAATGCTATTACTTTTGAATTCGTTGGGATTGTTAATAACAAATTTCATAAGTGAATATATATATTGTGAGGCTACAGTGAAGATTTCTAGCTCTGTAAATAAGTGTCTGCAGGATGATCTTTGATGAGCTCCAGCAATTATTCTTACTACACGCTTTTGTGCAATGAACACTCTTTTACTCAATGATGAGTTACCCCAGAATGTGATGCCATACGAAAGCAGAGAATGAAAATAGGCGTGGTAAGCTAATTTACTCAGATGTACATCACCAAAATTTGCAATGACCCTAATAGCGTAAGTAGCTGAACTCAAACGTTTCAGCAGATCCTCACTGGGTTTTTTCCAGTTCAACCCCTCATCAATGCATACACCCAGAAATTTTGAATATTCTAGCTACCGATTTCTGATCGAAATCTATATTTATTAATGGGGTCATTCCATTTACTGTGTGGAACTGTATATACTGTGTTTTGTCAATGTTTAATGCGAGCCCATTTGCAGAGAACCACTTAACGATTTTCTGAAAAACATCGTTTACAATTTCACTAGTTAATTCTTGTCTGTCGGGTTTGATAGCTATACTTGTATCATCGGCAAAAAGTACCAGCTTTGCATCTTCGTGAATATAGAATGGCAAGTCATTAATATATAGAACAGCAGAGGACCCAAGACCGAACCTTGCGGCACCCCATTCTTGATTGTTCCCCAGTTTGAGAAATCACCAGTTTTTTGCCTATTATCTGAACTGTTTATTTCAACTTTCTGCACTCTTCCAGTTAGGTATAATTTAAGCCATTTGAGCACTGTCCCATTCATACCACAGCACTTAAGCTTATCTAGAATTATTCCATGATTTACACAATCAAAAGCCTTTGATAGATCACAAGAAATCCCAACGCGTGACTTCCGGTTACTCCGAGCATTTAATATTTCATTAGTGAAACTATATACAGCATTTTCCGTTGAAAAACCCTTCTGGAAACCAAACTGACATTTTGTTAAAACTTTATTTTTACAAAGGTGTGAAGCTACTCTACAATACATTACTTTTTCAAGAATTTTGGATAAGGCAGTCAGAAGAGAGCTTGGGCGGTAGTTGTTGACATCGGACGTATCCCCTTTTTTATGCAGTGGTATAACAATGGCATACTTCAGTCTAGCTGGGAAAATACCCTGCTTCAGAGAGCTATTATATATGTGGCTAAGAATGTCATCTCTCCATGATAATACATACATACATATTGTAAAACTGTGTGTGTGTGTGTGTGTGTGTGTGTGTGTGTGTGTGTGTGTTTTAGTTGCTTAGAGCACAGAATAGTTAGGATGTAGAAATTAGAAAAAAAGATTATTGAAACTCAGTCACAGTACCACAGGCAAATTCAAGTCATGCGTGAGAGAGGCGGAAGCAGGAAGCGAGCCAATATTTGACATGTGGGTGAGGCTGTGAGGTATCGGGCGAGTCGTGGCGCCCTGAAAATACGAGGCGTGTTTTTTAAGTAAGTACCGTCTTGAAATTAAAAAAAAGACGTGCTAAGATATCTCAATTTTATTTTTACACTAAAGCCTGTAACTTTGTCTACTTTTCTGCATAATTTCCGTCAATATTGAGGCACTTGTCATAAAGTTGTACCAGTTTCTGAATACCCTCCTCATAGAAGTCTGCCGCCTGACTTGTTAACCACTGCATCATCACTGTTTTGACTTTGTAATCGTCTCGAAGACGCTGACCGCCCAGGTGTTTCTTCAAGTGCAGGAACAGATGGTAGTCACTGGGCGCAAGATCGGGGCTTCACGGAGGATGATCTAGAGTTTCCCATCAAAAAGACGTGATCAGATCTTTGGTCTGATTCGCCACATTTGGACGGGCATTGTCTTGCAGGAAAACGATGCTCAACTTCCACGGAGTGTTGCTTTGATTCTGGTGTGACGTAGGCCACCCATGTTTCATCGCCCGTAACAAATTGGCTTAAGAAATCATCACCGTCGTTGTCGTACCGCTCGAGGAAACTCAATGCACTGTCTAAACGTTTGGTTTTGTGCACATCCGTCAACATTTTCGGTACCCAACGTGCGCACAAGTTGCGGTAATTCAAGTGCTCGGTCACAATGCCATACAAAACACTACGAGAAACATTAGGAAAGTCATCCCGGAAGGAGGAAATCGCGAAGCGTCTGTTTTCTCTCACCTTAATGTTCACTTCCTGCGCCAAACTTTCATCAACGACCGAAGGACGCCCACTCCGTTGTTCATCATGCGCATTTGTGCGGCCACCTTTAAACGCTCTCACCCACTTTCTTACTATTCCATCACTCATAATGTTTTCTCCGTAAACTGCACAGATCTCACGATGAATATCGATCCTTTTAGGCCTTATAAGTGCCCGTACTTCACAGTCAGCGGGGCTCACGATTGTCGGAGGCATCTTAGACACTCAGTACACAACGTAGACAAGAACGAATTAGACCGTAATGGCGTCAGTGCGTAGACTAAGGTACAGGCTCTCATGAAAAAATAAAATTATCGAGATATCTTAGCACGTCTTTGTTTAATTTCAAAACGATACTTATTTAAAAAAACACGCCTCGTATTCTATGTTCGGAGGAAGCAGTGGCCACACGGGGCCCGGCAGCAAACACGTGGTGGCGAAAGTTAGCCGGACGAGAGGGGTCGCCACGGCGCGTGGTCCATCGAACACGTGGCACGTGGTTGGGAATGCTTTGGTGAGGGCCAAAGATGGCGGACTTTGTGAAACCTTAATGGCAGACATTCCACAGTTAGCACAGAAATTAATAGTAGCCAGATGAATAATGATACATCAAAAAGAAACATGTACATTACTATTATTTGTACGACGATTCTGATGGTGTAATCAGATTTTCAACGTGTTTATTAGTTTAAAGTTTAGTATCTGACGGTAAATTATACAAGTAACACCCAGCAACGAATTTCTAAAATCTAAACGGTTCATCCTATTTCTTCGATCTATGTGTCTTAAGAAAGCTATTAGTGTAAACCTAAATTGGTAAAAATTACAGGCATGTAACTTGAATAGTACATGAGTAATTGGAGGTCAAAGGCAATAAGTACTACACAGTTACACAAAAAACGGTAGCGGCATGCTTATAAATATATTTATTCATCTATGTCTTTGTTTATATGCGATATATACTATATATGAAGAAATTGGTTAAATATTTACTGTGTTTTAGAACGCACAGAGACATTAGGCTACTGGCCCACTTTTGCTTGCTGTATCTTTGATATATGTACACTGCTGGCCACCGTAAATGCAACACCAAGAAAGACAAGAGGTAGCACAACAATATTTATTTTGTAGATAACATGTTGACCAAGTATCAAATGATTACGTTTAGAGACGTCTGTGACATGTGGTTCCTGCCAGAATCAGTAGCCAGAGTAGCCGCCATTGTTGGAGATCACCGCTGCCACACGTCTCGGCATCGAGTCAAAGAGACGTTGGATGTGTTCCTGGGGTACAGCAGCCCAAGCAGCTTCCACACGTTTCCAAAGATCATCTGGTGCGGCAGCTGGGGATGTAATCTGGGTCACTCGTTGAGCAACCATGGACCACATGTTTTCTATCGGCGAAAGTTCCGGAGAGCGAGCCGGCCAGGGAAGCAATTCAATCTGGTTATTGACGAAGAACCTTTGGACAATGCGTGCCACGTGTGGTCGCGCATTATCCTGTTGAAATATGGCTGTGGCCGAGCCCTGAAGGTAAGGAAGGACAACTGGCTCCAGCACCTCGGATATGTAGCGCCGGCTATTTAAAGTACCGGCAATGCGTACTAGAGGCGTGCGAGAGTAATATCCAATACCGCCCCATACCATAATACCCGGTGCAAGACCAGTGTGGCGGTGCATAATTCAGCTGTCCAGCATCCTCTCTCCACGGTGTCTCCACACTCGAATCCGACCATCGTGGTGCTGCAGACAGAAGCGTGCCTCGTCAGTAAAGACAACGTCATTCCATTCCGCCGTACACATCCGTCTATCATCACACCATTGGCGACGGAGACGTCTGTGGTTTTGCGTCAATGGTAGACGAAGCAATGGACGTCTTGCGGACAGACCACTCTGCTGTAAACGGCGTCGAATGGTACGCGCAGACACTGGATGATGCGTTACAGACGCAATGTGCTGTGCTACGGTTCGGGATGTCACTGAGCGATCCGTCACTGCCATGCGCACAATTTGCCTATCAGCACGTGCAGTGGTGCACCGAGGTGAATGCGATCGACCACGTCGGTCCATCGTACCCTCCTGCATCCAACGGTCACATATCCGCATTACAGTTGTTTGGTTTCGTCCAACACGACTAGCGATTTCTCTGTATGATAATCCACAATCTCGGTAAGCCACTATCCTTCCTCTGTCGAACTCGGATACTTGATCAAAAGATGTTCGCTGTTGTCTACGAGGCATAACTGATCGTCTTGTGAAACAACCACAAGGTAAACACACGTGCCGAACGTACACTCGTCGAAATCGCCAAGCCTTAAATGGCGCTATGAGGTGGCGCCACAGGCGCGCGTGATGTGCGTCTGCGCTGAAATTCTAATCAGTTGCATATCTCATCGCTGCAAACTCATGGTGTAAATTTCACTTGATTCGGATGCTTCCTTCAGGGTGCTGCATTTACGGTGGCCAGCAGTGTATATTTAATTTGTTTATGTATCTGATAATGTGTGTTAGAGCGTGTTTATGGTCCAGCCGTAGGAATATTTATTTAATTTCAAGTTATTTAAATGCAAATCCAGTATTTCGAAAGTGTTTTGTGTTTGTGAGTGTACGTTAGTTTACAGACTTGGAGGGAGCGCTCTAGCCAATCACAGCGCTCGTTACTAAGGGAGGCGACTACCGAAGTGAATGGAAGGGAGTGATGGGCAGTACGGGACAGAACACGGGAAGTGCTGCGACGTTACGGCGAGAGGGACACACGGTCGCGAGAGAGGCTTGGGAGTGTGGAGCGGTTTGCGCGTGGTCGCCAGGGATGGAAGTACTTCGCAGTGCGGACTTGTGAAATTTCCGAGGTTTCTACAGTGAAGGCGTAGTGTTCGTTTAGAAGTGAATATTATGTGCAGTAGGAATCTATTGTTTTCCTGTTATTCAGCTTGTATATTTTTTTAATTGCTGGACCACCGACACCAATAAGTGTTTGGCAGAAATATACCGCATTCTCAAAAGGACTTCTACTATCGTAGTCATCATTTGACGTCGTTAAAATAGTACCTGCAGATTCTATTTAATTGCCATCTTTCATTTATAAATTTATATGTTACTTTCAAAATTCGCGATTTCCACGTGATAGAAAGCGTCAACCATTCGATTCATGTGTGTATTCTTATCGTATAGTGTAGACTCTGCACTATTTGGCTTGTAATGCGGCAACTACGTATCGCAGCCCCTAGACAACGAAACCAGCCAAGACTTTTAATATTGCAACTCTGAGTGTGTGGGTGCGCAGTTGAGGGCCACAAAATGTCATTATTTTCGTATAGTTTGAAAGCCCGCTAGGCCGACGACACAGTCCGCCGAGTTGGAGTACGCAGCCAGCAGAAAGGAAAGTGCGGCAGGAAAATCAAAGGAAGCGAGCCAAGCGTATTCATTAGCTCGTGGAAGATGTGTGGATGCACAACGGTTAGTCTGTACAGACAGGCGCAGTCCACTTAGTGGTGCACTTACACAATGACAGTTATTGAACAACATGAAATAAAATCGTCATGACTTCTTAAACGTTTTCGTTAGGACATTGAAACTGCGAGGTTGGCCGCAAGGCGTGATGGGAATCAGTATGCGCTTTAGCGATGAAGCCCACTTTCACATGTGTGGGTTGCTCAATAAGCAAAATTGGCGCGTTTGAGGGACTGAGAATCCGCATTTCGCGATCGACAAGTCCCTTTACCCTCAGCAAGTGAGTGTGGTGTGCAATCTCCAGTCACTGAATAATGTGTGCGGTATTTCTCGAGGGCACGGTGACTATCGAACGGTACTTTTGGAAGATGACCTCATCCGCGTTATCTAAAGTGACCATGATTTCGACAGCGTGTGACTCATCCAAGACGGAGCTGGACGCCATCGAAGCAGGAGAAGAGTATCTGATGTCCTGGAGGCGCACTTTGAGGACCGCATTCTGGCTCTGTGGTACCCACAGGCCACTGGCATGGCCTTCGATTGACCATTTTATCCGGATCTGAAGACATGCGAGCCCGTCTTCGGGGTTTTATTAAAGGAAGGGTGTACAGCAATAACCTCAAAACCAGTACTGACCTGGAAACAGCCGTTCAGGAGGTCATCGACAGCATAGATATTCTAACACTTCAGAGTATCGAGCAGAATTTCGCCGGCCGGAACGGCCGTGCGGTTCTAGGCGCTACAGTCTGGAACCGAGCGACCGCTACGGTCGTAGGTTCGAATCCTGCCTCGGGCATGGATGTGTGTGATGTCCTTAGGTTGGTTAGGTTTAATTAGTTCTAAGTTCTAGACGACTAATGACCTCAGAAGTTAAGTCGCATAGTGCTCAGAGCCATTTTGCAGAATTTCGCTATTCGCTGCGCCACATCACCACGAATGACGACAAGAAACATGTCATAACCTAATCCGAATATCTGTGGTGAGGTTTACATGTTGAATAAACTGCGTGTACACAGTACTTTATAGCTATTTTACATTTTTTTCATATAGTTCAATAATTGTCATCCTGTAAGACCGTGCAGAAAACTATGGATAGTAAATTATGTGACGTGTTTGCAGGAAGCCTGTTACACGCAGAGAATGTCTGTACATACACCCCTAACACACGCTCTGTGTATGTGCTGTCTTCTTCTGTAACTTATTTGCCCACTTCTCTGTGGCTGTGTGGCTCGTTCTTGGTTTTCTTTGTAAATATTGATGCAACGGCTGACCATTCTGCATATAATTGTTCTGTGGTGTTTCATGTTGTCATTCATTCTTTTTCTTTTCAGTGCAGCTACATTCTAATGATGATGTATCAGCAAATTAAACTGCACCGAGACTTTCCACTACTTATTAAGTGCCACGCTAGATTCACGTGTGTTCACACTGACTCCACTGAGACCGCACCCTCTAGGCAAGTCACCCCAGAGACTGCATCTGGAATCGACGTCCTCTTCGCGCGAGACGCATACCACGTGTTAATGCTGCTGACGTTATCTAGGAGAAGCTGTTGGTCGACTTTCCCAGATCTGCTCTCCTGCACTATTTTCTTTCTCACTTTACATTCTCTGCTACAAACAGCAGGGCGGGCTGTTTGAAATCCGGCCCACGTTTTCCTGTTGCAGGTGATTACATCGTTGATGAATGGTTTTGGAATTCCAGCTTCCTCTACAGTTCCCTGCTTTTGGACTTTCCTTCGTTTTGTTTTGGTTTTGACAGGCTTCTCGAGTGCGACATTCAGTTACGCAGTGATTTTTGCGGCTATCCTCTTCTTTTTCGTCACAATCCTCTTCAATGACCGTCTGTCACGATAACTCAACATACGCTATTGTCGACGTTGTGACTCAGCGGAAGATGTGTTACCGGTTTCCCTGTACGCCGTATAAATCTTCGATAGGAAGCCTCTTCAGACACGTGGGCACCCTCGGTTACGGCAGGAGCGCGAACAACTTGCTCACGTTCCAGTTCACTTGGTTCCGATAAACTGCTATCTCGACTACACAGAACACTGCTCTGACTAAGGCTTGCCATGTACTGAGCACATCACACCGGTGCCTCCCGAGGTCAAATACAACAGCGCAGCATGCACCTCCATGTATGTTCAAGCACGCATTTTCCGAGGTGTCTCCATTGTGCAAGCCCTGTACGTTCCTGTAAGGCTGCAACATCAGCTCGCTTGCCACCCCCTGCTACGATACATCGTGGTCGGGCGCCTGCGTGTAGACGTTATTCGCAGGTTCTACGTCTGCCGCTTCCCATCCGGGCAGTGGTACACACACGTCGCTCCCACGTTTCGTAAGCCGCGGCGAGAGCAGACAAAGCCGGCGTTCTTTCCGGCCTCACCTGTGCTTAGCCTACCGTGGGTTCAGCCGCGGTACCAGGAAAGCTGACTAGTCGTACGTCGGTGACACGTCACATCCTGGCCTCGCATTTGCCACCAATTACCCACACGTGCAGCGTACACCAGGGATCCAGGCACCACCACAGGTTTCTCCTAAGTTGGAAACATCCGAGACTACGTAAAACGGATCGCAGCCTACGCTGTTTTAGATAAAGGGAAAATAGGGGAAAGTGGGGTAAGACGGGGAAGCGGGGTAAGAAGGCGAACCTGGCTTTACGTCTCAGTTAGTGCTGCAATCTAGCAGGGATGGAGAAAGAATACGTGTAAGCGGCAGCCATTCTAACTGTTAGTTTGCCATGTGTAAGTCCGTTTCCCTCGACTGGCGCAATTTTTGCTGGAACGTTTCTTAGTGAAGTTGAAGTTTGGTGCTGAATACAGGTAAAATGCTTTCATTAACTGAAGCACTATATACATTGGCGGAAACTTATTTTTGGACGTTATGTTACGTATATTATAAATACTTTTATTCGAAACCTAACCTAAAACTAGCGATAAATATTCCACAAGATAAATATTCCAAAAGTGGGGCAAGACGGGATTTTTTTTTCTATGGGGCATGATGGGGAACTACCCCATCTTACCCCACAGATTTTACAATTTCGTCTTTTGTTTGTACAGGGTTTCTAAGATGGTAAGGACATACAAGAGGAAGACTGATCGAGGTGGATGGTGTCCAGAAGCAATGAAATAAGCTATTGAAGCCGTTATCACAGATGAAATGGAATACAAAAGAGCAGCTGACACTTTTCGTGTTTCGCAAACAACTCTAGAAAGAAAAGTTAAAGTACCTCGTGATCAGACAGAAAAATTGGAAAATATATTAACTGCGTCATCGAGTGGACGTGTGTACTCAAATAAAACAACTCCAAATTTGGTCAAGAGTCTAGGGCCAATTAAAACCGTTTTTACTCCAGAGGAAGAGAATATGTTGGTGGAATACTACTAAAAATGGAGGAAACATTGTTTGCTCTGACAGCATATGACCTCAGAAAACTTGCCTTTCAATGGGCAGAGGAGTTGTGTAAAAATCACACATTTTCTCAAGAAAAACAAGTAGCTGGCAAAGATTGTTTCATTCGTTTCAAACGCAGGCATCCTCAGATAACCCTCAGAAAACCAGAGCACACAAGTGTAGCACGAGCTGCAGCATTCAACAAACAGAACGTAACTAAAATTTTTGGTTTGTTAACTCGACTTATTGATACACATCAATTTACCCCTGACAGAATTTATAATTGTGATGAGACTGGAGTAACTGTAGTACCAAAGCATAGGTCAAAAATTCTGTCTCTAAAATGTAGAAAACAAGTTGGCGTGTTATCTTCTGCTGAAAGAGGCAACACTGCAACAATAGAAGTATGTTGCAATGCAGCTGGTTCATATATGCCTCTTCTTTTTATTTTTCCAAGGGTTCGAGCTAACGATCAGTTAAGGAAGACTGCCCTCCTGGAGCCTGGGCAGCATGTCACCCAAGTGGTATGGTGCAATCCGATTTTTTTTTTCAATGGTTTAAGAAATTTGTTGACTGGAGCCGAGCTACTAAGGAGAGGCCAGTTCTCCTGATTCTCGATGGACATTTTACCAACACCAAAAACATGTCTGTTATTGACTTTGCAAGGGAAAATAGCGTAGTGTTGTTGCGCTTCCCACCACATTGTGCTCATCGCTTACAGCCTCTCGATGTAAACTTCACGAAGCCTTTGAGTGTTTTTTATGACCAGGAAGTTTCACGCTGGCTCAGGTCGAATCCAGGACGTGTTGTCTCTTTGTTCCAAATATCTAAGCTATATGGAAGGGCTTTTGTAAAGGCAGCAACTATGTCCACAATAATTAATGGATTTCACAAAACTGGAATTTGGCCTACCAACCGAGGCGTTTTCAGTGACCATGATTATGCCCCATCTGAGACTACAGATAGGCCTAGGACAGATGTCACAGATAATGAACCCTCAGCCCACGGGGCTACAAACAGCAACCAGCTTTCTGCTGCTTTCAACTCACCTCAGCTTGCTGCTTCCGCCTATTTGGCCCTACCTCAACCTTCTGGTGTCTCCAGCCCACATCAGCCTGCTGCTAAATCGGATATGCCAACTCCGGCTGTTCCCTCCGACATTCTCCAGGCTGATGCTGCATATGAAATACTTGAAGTTACTGCTCCAATTGAAAATATTCAGCCTGTTTCAAGTCAAATTACTGTTACTACAACTGCTGGAAAGGCTGTAACCATTCGAAAATGTCCAACACCAGAAGATATTGTACCGGTTCCCTCTTGCAGTGGCCTCCATTCATAAAAGAAGAGCCGAAAGCATGGTAAACCAGCAGTTTTGACTGAATCACCCTACAAAAATGATTTACAAGAAGAAAAATTTAAAATGAGCAAAAGAAATGAAGCAAATGGGACAACCTAGGAAAAACTTAACAAAGAGATTTGCTCAAACTAAGAAAAATACAACCATCACTAACCAAGTATTACTAAAGAAGTCGAGTAGGAAGAAGAAAATACAAAAGCAAGGCAAAGAAATTAACAAAACCAACTTAAAACGTAATCAGATAAGTTCCTCTTCATCGGAACCTTCTGACACTGAGTGTCTTTACTGTTGATACTTGTACTCTCAGTCTACTGAAGGGTGGATTCAGTGTTTTATATGCAAAAGATGGGTTCATTGTTCCTGCGCAGGGGAAGAAGATGAAGACGATGAAGCAGTTCATGTTTGTGCACTGTGCAAAGACTGACCCATCATGCCCCACTAGTATTACAAAGACAGTTTTATATTGTAATTGAAAAGTCAAAACAAATTTGTTTGTACCTCATTCTCAGCTATAATAATGTACGATTACACCATAATTTTTTCAAAATCTTCTGACTGTGATTGTTGATTTTATGACCTAAAATATATACTAACTATCCCGTCTTACCCCACTCCCCCCTACGGAAGATCTGCTTCGGGATGCATTGTTGCAGACAGACAGACTAGAAATTAATACACAACATAAGCAAACGTAACGCGCTGCACGTTAACACTGAGGGAAAAAATCGCAAAACCAAAAAATAATTAATGTAGAGTAATGAAATTACGGGAATACATTTGTCTAGGTAACGTATTTAAGTGATTAACAGTGCAAGATCACAGGTTACTGTAAGCGCGAGATAAGACTTTTCATATGTCAAATGCTGGTACATTAAGAACCGGTGTGAGCACTAGAATGTTGAATGTAAGTATGCAATCCTGCACACATCGTGTTGTATAGGTGTCGAATGCTAGTTTCGGATTTGTAATTCGATGCCTGATGCACTTGCCCGGTCAATACAGGGGTTTTGATTACGCTATGGTTCTCCGATCATGTCACACGTGTGCTCGGCTGGAGACAGATATGGTGATGCAAAAGACCAAAGTAACCGGCAACGTCGCATTTGTGCCAAAGATTATGTGACAGTTTTGGCTCATCAGCCTCATGCCATCGTAGACTGACTGTCTCCTGATTCTGATGCTGTGTTCCAAGTCGACAGTGCGCCTGTTCACAGAACTCTCATCGTCCGAGACTGTCGGCTCTCGGTTGAGTAAGTTGGGTTACAAATGCGGTATGTGGGCGAGCGTTATCCTGTTGGAAAACACTCTCTGAAATGCTATTCATGAATCGCAGCAGAGTAGGTCGAATGAACCAGTCTAGCGTACGAATTTTCAGCCATGGTGCGTGGGATAGCCACGAGAGTGCTCCTGGGGTCGGCCCATACCATAACTCCAAGTGTCTGGCACACAGAGAAGCTCAAGTCCTGAACTGGCCTCCCCCAAGAAACACACGGCCATCACTGGCACCGAGGCAGAACCAGTTTTCAGAAGAAAACAGACCTCAACCCTGCCCTCCAATGAGCTCTCGCTTGACACCGCTGAAGGCGCAAATTGTGGTGGTTCGGGATCAGTGGAATGCACGCTGCAGGGCCTGTGACTCGAAGCTGTCCTTGAAGTAACCGATTTGTATCAGTTCGTTGTATCACTGTGGTGCCGACTACGGCTCAAATTGCTGTTGCAGATTCAGTACGATGTTCCAGTCATACGCCGAACACGATGGTCTACATCTACATCTTCGTACATACTCCGCAATCCGCCATACGGTGCGTGGTGGAGGGTACCTCGTACCACAACTAGCACCTTCTCTCCCTGTTCCACTCCCAAACGGAACAAGGGAAAAATGACTGCCTATATGCCTCTGTACGAGCCCTAATCTCTCTTATCTTCGTGGTCGTTCCGCGAAATATAAGTTTGCGGCAATAAAATTGTACTGCAGTCAGTCTCAAATGCTGGTTCTCTAAATTTCCTCAAGTAGCGATTCACGAAAAGAACGCCTCCTTTCCTCTAGAGACTCCCACCCAAGTTCCTGAAGCATTTCCGTAACACTCGCGTGATGATCAAACCTACCAGTAACAAATCTAGCAGCCCGCCTCTGAATTGCTTCTATGTCCTCCCACAATCCGACCTGAAAGAGATCCCAAACGCTCGAGCAGTACTCAAGAATAGGTCTCCTTTACAGATGAACCACATCTTCCCAAAATTCTACCAATGAACCGAAGACGACTATCCGCCTTCCCCACAACTGCCATTACACGCTTCTCCCACTTCATATCGCTCTGCAATGTTACGCCCAAATATTTAATCGACGTGACTGTGCCAAGCGCTACATTACTAACGGAGTATTCTAACATTATGGGATTCTTTTTCCTATTCGTCTGCATTAATTTACATTTATCTATATTTAGAGTTAGCTGCCGTTCTTTACACCTATCACAAATCCTGTCCAAGTCATCTTGTATCCTCCTATAGTCGCTCAACGACGACATCTTCCTGTACACCACAACATCATCAGCAAACAGCCGCACATTGCTATCCACCCTATCCAAAAGATCATTTATGTAGACAGAAAACAACAGCGGTCCCACCACACTCCCCGGAGCCCGTTCTTCTTGTGACCCAACATTCTGGTGCTCACCGCTGCCAGCATTCATGTAGAGTGCCTACATACCTACCAACTCTTTCTGTAATAACGCAAAAGGAACATCCAGCTTCTTGCAGCACTGTTACACCACCTTGTTCAAAGTGACTATTACCACGTCCAGTCTGAAGGGAACTAACGCTCGTGACCGTTACAGCGTATATTCAAAGCTAACCTTATTTGCATCCCCGTTTATCGTCCAGATGTAGAAACACGCCTACCAACTTTCTTTTATGTTACCAACTCCTCCTTGTTATTGCAACACAACGAACAAATGCTGAAATAGTTGCATTGGGATCCACTTGTTGGAGAACAGAGTTGAAGTTACTGCACAACATAAGCAAATGTAACACGTTCCGCGTTAGTATCAATGAAGTCCCGTTAGTGTTCGGTAGCGTCAGTAGCGATTTATCTCTTGAAAGTTTCTCAAACGAAGAAAATCGTGCAGTAGGATTTAAGGCGGCTTTCTGTATCATTTTCCAAATTCGCCATTGACTGTACACAGTTCCGTTACTGATTCTCGAATTTTTCCCAGCGTACAGAAGAACCGCCACGCTTCTCGCAGCATCCGCATTCAGTCCACGAGAATATCAAGTTTACGACAGAAGAGGCGAAAGGGGGCTGTCTGCCGTTCTGGACGCTTCGGTCAGTCGAAAAGTGAATGGATCATTGGGGCAGTCCGTCTACCGTAAGCCCACACAGATAGACACGTACCTGTAGGCGTCTAGCTGCCACCACCCATTAAAAACTAATGGTTCAAATGGCTCTGAGCACTATGCGACTTAACTTCTGAGGTCACCAGTCGCCTAGAACGTAGAATTAATCAAACCTAACTAACCTAAGGACATCGCACACATCCATGCCGGAGGCAGGATTCGAACCTGCGACCGTAGCGGTCGCTCGGTTCCAGACTGTAGCGCCTAGAACCGCACGGCCACTCCGGCCGGCATTAAGAACTACAGGCGTCCTTAGAACGTTGGTGCAACGGCCACATGTTTTGTCCAATAGAGACAGGCCTACACAGGAGCTTTGTGTTCGAAGATAATGGCTACTCACCACATCAGACCAGCACAGCTTAAAGGAGGAAGGAACGTGACCACCAACAAGGTAAAGAGGAGGAGGAAACGTGTGTCAAGGGCATTCCTCCAACACGTCGGCAATATTTCCTCAAAATCACCCTCAATGTTAAGGAAACATTATTCAAAAAAATGTTCCGCTCACCTACAAATATTTTTGCTCCTCTTGATTTGGCGACTGCGGAGAGCTAGAATGGTCAGGCAACGCATGGAGTACGTGCGAGTTGCGTCAAACACACATCGCCACCCTCGCCTTTCACAGCCCAGTAAGTCGTCCACGGCTGAGCATTGCATCTCGATAAGACATTCCAAGCATTACTCTGCCACGGAAATCTCGCCCTCGACGAGATACTTCTGGGATTCAATTATTAAGGAATCGGTGGAAATACGTGTGGCGGAACGTCATATTAATCGTGATGGCAGCTTTCAGCTGGATAAGGCGTTGGACCCGGTGATTTCTATATCTTCAGAAAGAAAACATTTTCTGAGTAACGACACGTCTATCGACAGTCAATTGTACTAATTTTACCGATATTAACTCGTGAGCCCGCATTCCGACAGAGAACGTACGTGTAGTAGCACCATCACGCATGTGCCTGCGCGTCACAGACGGAGCAGTACTCGAAGAGGCCGCGAAACTCGACAGAGGTCGCTCATGTAGAGGCTGCCCTAGCAATCTGCAGTGCCAAATACTCTCCTGAAGATGACTCACCGATTGTCGGCCGAAATATCGTGGCAGGAAGTCGGTGTTATCCGGCTGCAACCCTGATTCTTCGTGGAATAGTTACGTTATCAATTGCAAAATTGTCCGTCTTAACACATGCAGTTGGCAACACTGCGCCGACGCGGACTCTTCGAGTATTTGCTGCACTAAATAATTATAAAAAGCGTTGTTATTAAGCTATTTTTAAACGTGTACAGGTGTTATAAATATAAGTGTTGTTGAATTAGTGGAAGTGTTAGTGAAGTATAAAATAAGATTAAACGGGGTAAGAAGTTTATTTTCCTTCTCGCGCCTATAGCATGGATTTTAGGCTTAATTTCACGCACGCGTATCGTAAGTAAACAGCAAGTTATATGTAATCGCCAGTTTTTTTATTCAGTACTCTTTCAATTTATTTATATCTGCCTGAATAGTTTCTAGGGTCCTTTGTTTGAGTTTTAGTCACTACTTAAATCAGCTTATACGATTTCTGTTTTCACCATGAGTGAGAAGTGTGTGACATGCCGTAGGATCGTTAGTTCAGGGGTATGGTGTGATGGGTGATGCAGTTTCTTTCATTGGGGCGGATGTAGTGGCGTGGGAAATGGGGACATAAATGAGGCTCACCAGTGGTATTGTAGGATCTGCAGTAGAGATAGGAAAATACTGGAACACGAAGGGAAGATTGCAGCTCCTCAAGCTGACCTAGACAAGGCAAGGGAGAATCTGGACAGGCTAAAGAGGGACAAGGGTGAACAGAGGTGGGAAGTGGCAACAGGTAATAGGGGGAACAGGCAAAGGAGAGCATCAGACAGCTTTGTCATAAATCTTGAAAATAGATTTGACCTGTTGCCTCAGAATCGGATGAGCCTCATGTAGCTGAAGCTGTAGAAAGGGCACAACAAGCTTTCAAGGACTTGAAAAAGGTAAGGAAATTTGTAAAGAGAAAGAAAGTTCTGTTGTTGGGTAGTTCCCACGGTAGAGGTGTTGGCCAACTACTGCAGGAAAATCTAGGTCCAGAGTACCAGGTCACAAACTTTTTCAAGCCTAGTGCAGATCTGGGTCAGGTAACAGAGGATGTAGGTGCTTTATGCAAGGAATTCACAAAGGAGGATGCCGTGGTTATAGTGGGTGGTCCGGGAAATAGCATTGACAGAGACTCTGAATATTCCATAGAGCGTGACCTGGTGAAGATAGCATCAGCAACGAAGCACACGAGTGTGGGATTTGTGTCTGTGTTGAGACGCCATGATCGGCCTCATTTGAACTCTTCCGTAGGGAGGGTGAACTTGGAGTGGCTGCTTAGGACGGATATAAGGTCCCATATTGGTTTGATTCCTGTGGATGCTATCGATAGGTACTAGGAATGGCCTTCACCTCAATAGGAAAGGGAAGGGAAAACTGTCTGGGCTGATTGCAGAAAACTTAAGGGGGGGGGGGGGGGGGGCACTGTCACAAGTGGTAAAATACCAGTGGTCAAAGGTGTCAGAGGGATGCCTTTTTTAGGATAGGGAAGGGGGAAAGAAAACGAGTTTTAAGAGGGACTGGCAGACAGTTTGAGAAAACAGATGAACAGGAGTCAGATTTTATCATACAGCCTCCATTTAAACAGTGTTTATCAGAAAGTAATCAGAAACTGCCAGTTCATCTTCGCCAAAGCAGTTAAAATCCCATTAGTATGCAGTACCAGTTATCTTTATTACACCAGAACATTCCGGGACTTAGAAATAAAGTTGATGAATTACTCATTTGTATCGATGAAATGAATTCATCTAACCAAATTGACATAATCTGCCCCTCTGAACATCAAGTGACCACTGATATAGATATGTTAGACATTTCAGGATTTAAGCTAGCTTCCTACTTCTGCAGAGTGGATATGGACGGAGGAGGAGTTGCCACATTTATCAAAAACTGCCATAAATTCAAGAACATTGACATTAATAAATTCTGTTTAGAGCAGCATCTAGAAGCATGTGCAACAGAAGTAGAGTTCCATAACAGATCCTATATAATAATAACTATTTACTGAGCACCTGCCGGAAATTATAATCTATTCTTAGATCATCTAGAAGCTCTTTTGGGTTATTTAACAGGAAGAAACAAAGAAATTTTGATTGCTGGTGACTTTAATACAGATTTTCTAATGCAATCTTCCAGTAAACATTCACTGCAGTTAGTAATGTTGTCTTTCAATCTAACTCACACTGTAAACTTTCCAACTAAGATCACTAAATCCTCAAGGACAGCCATTGATAACATTTTTATAGACAAATCAAAGGAACAAAATCATATCATAAAACCTGTTATAAATGGACTTTCAGATCATGACATGCAGCTCCTTGTTTTAGATGTAAATTCTAAGCATATTATCAAGACTGCTAAATCTGAGTACAGGAGACTAGTCTATCAACCAAAAATTGAGTGTTTTAGAAAACTGCTCATAGATATGAACTGGAAAGATTTTTATAGTGCTCATGACATGAATGAAAAATATAACACATTCATGAACAATGTCAGTACCATGTTTGAAAACTGTTTTCCTCTAAAAGTTACTCAAACAGAAGTCTATAATAAAACCATGGATTACACAAGGAATAAAGATTTCCTGTAAGACAAAAAGGAAAATGTATCTGTCGACCAAGAATAGCTCCAATGCTGATGATCTAGCTAAATACAAGAAATACTGTAAAACATTAAAAAAAAGTAATTCAGACGTCTAAACAAATGCACTACGAGAAGAAGATAGCAATGGCAGGGAACAAAATAAAAACAATATGGGATATAGTTAAAGAGCAGACTGGTAGAAACAGAAAGGAACAGGAGCAAATAGCACTAAGGGTAGATGACACATTAGTAACTGATGGGCATAGTGTGGCAAATCTATTTAACAAGTACTTTATATCCGTTACTGATAGAATGGGACTTTCAGGATCAGTAAATAATGCCCTTGAATATCTGAAACTAGCCCTCACAAATAGCTTCAAGTACATGAATATATCATCACTTCACCAAAAGAAATAACTTCCATAATAAAATCTTTAAAAACAAAGCATTCTAGTGGGTACGATGAAATATCAACAAAGTTAATTAAGGCAAGTTCTTGTGAGTTTAGTACAATTCTAAGTTACTCGTGTAACCAGTCAATTATAATTGGGACAGTTCCTGACTGGCTAAAATATGCAGATGTTAAGCCTCTATTCAAGAAAGGGGATAAAGAGATACCATCAAACTACAGACCGGTTTCACTTTTGCCAGCATTCTCAAAAATTTTAGAAAAAGTAATGTACAGGCAGCTGCTCAACCATCTGACCACAAATAACATTATCAAGAACACAGTTTGGATTTCTGAAGGGTTCTGATATCGAGAAGACTATTTACACCTACAGTGAAAAAGTACTTAATTCATTAAATAACAGATCACAAGCAGCAGGTATTTTCTGTGATTTGTCAAAGGCATTTGATTGTGTGAACCACAACATCCTTTTAAGTAAATTAGAATTCTATGGTGTCACGGGCAGTGCTGCAAAATGGTTCAAGTCATACCTCACTAACAGGAAAAAAAGGGTGTCAGTGCAAGGGACTAGTGAATTAAGTCATCAGTCATCATCAGAATGGGAAGAAATTACATGTGGTGTCCCACAAGGATCCATCTTAGGGCCATTGCTTTTTTTGTGTACATTAATGATCTCTCATCAGTTACACTGCCAGAAGCAGAGTTCGTTTTCTTTGCAGATGCCAACTCACTGGCATTAAACTTCGATAAGACTCACTATATGCAATTCAGAACCTGTAAGAGGTTTCCACCCAGCATATGCATAAAATACGAAGAAGAGCAGATAGAAGAGGTTGACAGTCTTAAATTCCTGGGATTACAACTTGATAATAAATTCAGTTGGGAAGAGCACACCAGAGAACTGCAGAAACACCTTAACAAATCTGTCTTTGCAATTCGAGTGTTAGCAGACATAGGCGACGTAAAAATGAAAAAGCTTGCATACTTTGCCTACTTTCATTCCATAATGTCATATGGTATAATATTTTGGGGTAACTCTTCAAGTCAAACAAAAGTTTTCAGAGTCCAAAATCGTGTAATACGTATTATTTGTGGAGTAAATTCACGGACGTCCTGTAGAAACCTCTTCATAGAACTGGGTATACTAACTACTGCCTCTCAGTATATTTACTCATTAATGAAAGTTGTCCTAAATAATATATCTCTTTTTCCAACAAACAGCTCAGTTCATACATACAATACCAGGAACAAAAATGATCTGCACAAGGACTTAAAAGCACTTACTTTAGTTCAAAAAGGTGTCCGCTACTCAGGAACACTCATCTTCAATAATTTGCCAGTAAACATAAGAAATTTAGTTACAAATAAAGATCAGTTTAAAAGGAGCCTGAAAGACTTACTAGTGGCCAACTCCTTCTACTCCATTGACGAATTTTTTAATAGAGACAAATGATGTATTGTATATATTCATAATATTAGTATTGTTTTTTCAGCTTAAAAAAATAAATAAAAAATAAATTGACATGTTCCACATCCATGAGGATCTCCCCAGCACGGATCAATGGAACGAAAAACCAATCTAATCTATCTAATCTAAACAGCGTGATTCCGTGGTGATGTTAAGTGATTGCAGGGATCATGGAAAAGGGCTAATTGTCGATCTGACGTAGGAGCCCTGGTCTGCAAATGATCGAATAAAAAGTTATGAACGAACATCGTCCTGATACCTGTGACAGTCGAATACATGTACTGGTATTGTCGTTGCTAAGATTGTAGGTTAGGCAGGTGATAGTATGGACCAAAAACAAGGAAAAATCCTCAGTAAACATGGTCTCTAAAATGGATACCTTAAGAGCTGTGGTCATCCTCGCTATTGCGAATCACATCTCTTCTACTGAACAAGTATCCATACCCCTTAAGGTGGCACTGTAGTACCCATGTCCACTGGATGTTTCTTTCTTGTTTCAGTCCGTACTGCCACCTCTGAAAGTCGCCTACCCTATAGTCTTAGTAAAAACAGTACCGGTGCAGGTGCTCCACTGTCAGAGGCGTCATTCATATCCGGATCAGGGCCCCTTTATCTGAAAGTGATAGACACTACCGGCCATTAAAATTGCTACACGAAGAAGAAATGCAGATGATAAACGGGTATTAATTGGACAAATATATTATACTAGAACTGACATGTGATTACATTTTCACGCAATTTCGGTGCATAGATCCTGAGAAATCAGTACCCAGAACAACCACCTTTGGCCGTAATAACGGCCTTGATACCCCTGGGCATTGAGTCAAACAGAGCTTGGATATCGTGTACAGGTACAGCTGCCCAACACGGTACCACAGTTCATCAAGAGTAGTGACTGGCGTATTGTGACGAACCGGTTGCTCGGCCACCATTGAGCAGACGTTTTCAGTTGGTGAGAGATCTGGAGAATGTGCCGGCCATGGCAGCAGGTGAACATTTTCTGTATCCAGAAAGGCCCGTATGGGACCTGCAACGTGCGGTCGTGCACTATCCTGCTGAAATGTAGGGTTTCGCAGGGATCGAATGAAGGGTAGAGCTACGGGTCGTAACACATCTGAAATGTAGCGTCCATTGTTCAAAGTGCCATCAATGCGAACAGCAGGTGACCGAGACGTGTACCCAATGGCACCCCATACCGTCACGCCAGGTGATACGCCAGTATGGCGATGACGATTACACGCTTCCAATGTGCGTTCACCGCGATGTCGCCAAACTCGGATGCGACCATCATGATGCTGTAAACAGAACCTGGATTCATCCAAAAAAATGACGTTTTGCCAGTCGTGCACCGAGGTTCGTCGTTGAGTACAGCATCGCAGCGTCAAGGGTAACCGCAGCCATAGTCTCCGAGCTGATAGTCCATGCTACTGCAAACGACGTCGAACTGTTCGTGCAGATGGTAGTTGCCTTGCAAACGTCCCCATCTGTTGACTCAGGGATCGAGACGTGGCTGCACGATCCGTTACAGCCATGCGGATAAGATGCCTCTCATCTCGACTGTTAGTGATACGAAGCCGTTGGGATCCAGCACTGCGTTCCGTATTACCCTCCTGAACCCACCGATTCCATATCCTGCTACCAGTCATTGGATCTCGACCAACGCGAGCAGCAATGTCGCGATACGATAAACCGCAATCGCGATAGGCTACATTCCGACCGTTCTCAAAGTCGGAAACGTGATGGTACGCATTTCTCCTTGTTAGACGAGGCATCACAACAACGTTCCACAAGGCAACGCCGGTCAACTGCTAACTGTGTATGAGAAATCGGTTGGAAACTCTCCTCATGTCAGCACGTTGTAGGTCTCACCACCGGCGCCAACCTTTTATGAATGGTCTGAAAAGCTAATCATTTTCATATCACAGCATCTTCTTCCTGCCGGTTAAATTTCGTGTCTGTGGCACGTCATCTTCGTGGTTTAGCAATTTTAATGGCCAGTTGTGTAATAACATCATGGAATCACTCCGTACAGGGTGTTCGTTTTAGCCTGGGACAGTTAAGTATCTCTAAAACGACGCGTCATACAGAGAATGTCCTAGGTGAAGAGTTAATGTTAGGAAAGGGACATACGTCTGTGCTACAGAAGGTCGCCTCTTAATTACTATTACTACTACTACTACTACTACTACTACTACTACTACTACTAGTGCGTGGTCAACGGGAACAACCATTACTTTTACTGCATATTCGCATTCTACGCCAAAAATACGTGCGGTTTAGTCAAAACATTTTTTCCCATTCATGGTAGATGGCGCTGTAATCGAAAATATCAAGTTGCCTGTTTTTACAATAAAGAACCGTCGCATTGCATTTGACATTTCATTTACAATGTAAATATGTACATTCTGACGATTGATACTGATGTTCAAACGCTACTTGAACGTTGCAAATGTGGTTGTACAGTGCAAACAACATGGATAGACATCGACATTTTTGGTAAAGAATTTGTGGTGAGCCTCCAAACCATCGAAATGTTCGATTTCAGTAGGCGCCCTCGAACTTCGTTGCGTGTTTGCATCTAACCGCCGTACGCAGCTATCAGCGGGATACAAACCACAGCCATTGTCATAAAGTAAGATGCCGATGAAATGATAGTGACGGGCAATGGATACTCACCCATCACAAACACCCCAAGGGCGAGGTAAAAAAACTACTACATCCACGTCGCTCTTCCTGGATCAGGCTAAAAGTAGTTTCTAACGGCTACCCATACTGTAGCGTACAGTCAACTTTGTAACACCGAAGTAACTTGATACACCATCTTGAGGCCTTAACTGACATTGACGGGGGTGAAATCCAATCATATACACGATCAGTGGCGAGTAACTATGAACAGGCTTCCATAGAATACTGTCAAACGATGTTGTATCTGCAGACACAGCAACGCTTTCACAGGAAAGGTAGTAGGAACGTTTTGCAATACGATGCGACAGTAAGTTCCAGGAGGCTGATTGTTGCTGTGTCCTGAGACTACTTCCTACTTGCAGTGAAACCGCGGTGCCAAGTCTGCGGCGCAGCCGTTCACGACCAGGGTTAGTCTGAAGTGCTCGCTACGGCGTCGTGGTCACCGAGTGGCATCGGTGCAGTTTCGCGGGAAAACTTCACGCGTGATTTAAACGTAGGCCAGTGCTTTGAAGAAATGACTCGTGCACTCGGTGGTGTGTGTCCACATCGCACAACTACAATCAGGAGGTACAGAGAAGCTGAGAGGACGAGAAGGCGACGACCATCAGTTACGGAGGAAAACATTGAAGCTGTTAGGAAAATGCTAGACGAAGACCGGCGAGGGACCTATAAGCAGACAGAAGGTATCCTAGGGCTAAATGCACCAGCAATTCGTTCTTTTCAGCATGATCATTTGTAAGTGAAGAAAGTTTGTTGCCTCTGGGAGCCACATAGACTGAGGAAAAGGCAGATGATAGGACGTGTGATTTGGTGCCGGGACAAATTAAACAAGTTTTCTACGGGACAGTATGTGAATAACATCTTGACAGGTGACGAGAGTTGACTGTACTATTACGACGTGGCGACTACGACTCAAAACAAAGTTTGGGTCTTTGAAAACGACGACACACGCGTAGCTGTCAGAAAATCCCGATCAGTAAAGACGAAAATGATAGCTCTTTTTTTTTTAATCGATTGGAATTGTGGAGCGTGTTGATTTGGACACGCACAAGCTAGTCACAGGTAAGTGGTACAGCGAGCAGTGCCCGCCCAAAGTCATCCAATCATTGAAGAAGCTGCGACCGAAGAACCGACGACACACGGCAACGCTCCAGCTCACCGCGCCGAAGCGTGCACCGAATGTTTGCGAGGTACATGACAAACTTCCTGAGCACCCTCCTTACAGTCCAGACCTCGCTCCTTGTGACTTTGCACTGTTCCCGCATGTGAAGCTGAAGCTGAAAGGAGTGCAGTTTTCGAGTGAAGAGGACCCCTGAGGGCTTGGGACAACGAGTGCGCCTTACTGCCTACAGAAACTCGGCAGAACTGGTTTAGGGACTGGTTTCGGAGGATGGAAAGGTGTATTCAACGAAGCGGAAATTACTTTGAAAAAATTAAATAAATGAAGCTGCACTGCAAAACTTTCCTAGTGCCCTTTGTACAGAAGTCAGTTCATAGACGTTCGTCATTGATGGGATGGTGCACATGACTGGAGCTCAACGCCTCAGAGACTGTCAAGACCTGAGGATGGTGTAGTGAGTCACTGAAACTGCTTGCAATGTAACGACATCGAAGGACGCCTGCAGGTGTTTCACTGAAGCCTGCAGACCATCGATCACAAGGTTGGACATAGAAACACTTAGGCACACTTGTTCGTCGATTACAGCGCCACCTGCCAAGGATGGGAAATAATGGTTTGAGTAAATCGTAGTTACGTTTTAGCATAGAATCGGAATCTCGCTATATACAATGCAATGTCCTAACTGTCATCGACCAGCCCAACCGTTAAGGACAGAAATTTGAAATTTCGAGAACGTGGTGGATCTTATACCGCAGGCGTCGTTGAAGAAGGGATTTTCGAAATTCCAACCCTAAGGGGGATGACACAGGGATGATGGTTTTTTCTTTCAAGCATTGCTATTAAGGTCATATTGAAGGTAGACCTACGAAAATTGGTATTTGGTTTCTCGGTCAGAAATAAAGAAATACGTGTTTCAGCATTTTAGGAAATTCAACCCTTGGGGGTGATATCGAGGTTGAAACTAAAATATTTTTAAATGTACGTTTATGAAACTTTGAATCTGGTTTCTCAGTTAGAAATAAAAAAAGGTGTTTTGGAAATTCAACCTCTGTGGAGGTGAAAGGGGGATGAAAGTCTTTATGGAAATATTTCATTGTGAAACCATTTCTTACTCTAAATCTATGAAAATTTGTATTTCGCTTCTCTGTTAGAAATAAAACATACACACGTCACTGTTTTTGCAAATTCAGCGCCTAAAGAGGAAAAATAGGGGGTGAAATGTTTTATGAAACTATTTGGCTACGAAAGCATTTTCAAAGCTAAATCTATGAAAATTGGTGTTGACATGTTTCACTGTTTTTGGAAACTTAGCCCCTGAGGGGGTGAAATAGGGTCGCATTCACTCTCATGATCGCCCAGCTAAAGTTCGGAGAGGGTGTGGATCTTATGTTGTAGGCATCGTTTAGGAAGGGATTTTCCGTAATTCCACTCCTAAGGGGGTGAAATAGGGGATGGAAGCCCTTTTAAAAGTATGTCGGTATTAAGGATATTTCGAGGTGAGAACTACGAACACTGGTATTTGGTTGCTCAGTCAGAAAATAAAAAATACGTTTAACATTGAGCCGTGGTAAAATTTGCTGTTTTGAGGAGCGCACCGCGGTGGGTAGTGTGAAGCAGTCGCGCCCCGTTTCTGGCGGTGGCGCCGCTGTGGCAGTCGCAGCTCTGGTGTCTCACTCTGGTGGGAAAGGGGAAAAGTTGCGTGTTCACGTGCATTTATGGGGCGCTGTGAGCACGCCAGGCGGTCAGTCTGGGTCTGTCTCTCGTCAGCATTTGTTAGGCAGTTAGTGTCTGTCTGTCGTTCGGAGCTGCCTCAGTCATGTTTGCCGATTCTGGTGTGTTAACGAATTTTTTTGCTTGGAGTGTAACGGCCTAATTCCTGAAATTTGTTTTTATCTTGCCTATCATCTTGAGAGGCGATATATGTGTACTGTAGAGCATGTTAATTCGTTTGGCCAACCTTGTATAATTTTATATAAGATTGCATTTCATGTGCTTTTATTTAAATGGTCATTTTAGTATATAAAGTTGCCACCCTTGCACCGTAAGAGTTTTTTTAAATCAAGTTGCACCTTCGGTGGCAAGTTAATCTTTTAATTTTAGTGTTTTCTACCATTTTCATCCCTCCTACAAGGTGCATAGTTTGTGTGTTTTTGTGAATTGTTAAAACTTTTAGTTTCAAGTAATCTGGTGTGTTGCAGATTTGTACCAGTGCAGTCTTTCAGAGGTTGTTGTGAGCGGTCGTGACTACGGCCGTGTCAAGAGGGAGCGGCAAGGTTGTCAGCCCGAAAGCACATACATTCAAAAATTTGTTTCCTTCTCCCTCTGAATAAATTGTAACTTGATATTTAGACGGTGCTTTCTGCTTATAATTTTAAATCTCTTTCTTTAAAAAAACGCCTTTAGGAATAAAATTTGCATTTGTTAAAAGCAATTTGATTATAATTTTATCAGTTACTCCCTGCCAACTACTTCCACGCTCACATAGTGTGGTTAAATGTGTTAATGTCCTTGATGAATCGCTACTACATAAAAAAATTTTAAGAATATTCTTTGAAATTAAATCCACGGTTCAAACACTTTTCAAAATTCAGCCACTAAGTGGCTAAAATAGTGGGTGAAAGTTTTTTTGAAAATGGAAAATTACTAAAAAAAAGAATTTTTAAGGCTACATCTGTAACAACTGGCGTTTGACCTCTCGTGTTGTATTACGAAACTTCAGCCCCTGAGGGAGCGCAATAGGAGATGAAAATTTTTAAGAAAGTATTTGGTTACATTAAAAAAAATTGAAGCTAAATTTATGAAAATTGGTGTTTCGCTTCTTGGTTAGATGTAAAGAAATATTTCTTTGGGAATGGAAGTTGCTCTACAAGAACGCAAAAGGCTGAGTAACAAAAACCTCGGACTCCAGCTACCAGAACCGCTTTTTCAGAAGTACATTCGGGAAAGATCAAGCTTATACGGCCTTAATCAGCGTTTAAACCTTAGGAAGTATTGCAGTTTGCGAACAACATAAAAATTCGATTAAATAAAAACAAAAACAAAAATCTCTGCAGTCCACACAGTGAACACGAGAAAAGCAGCGGGTGCTGAGCAAATGGAGGATCCCCATTCCAAAATACAAGGTTGACCCCGCCAACGCAGGCGGGGTTGTTAGGAGATGACCAGCTGCAGCACAGACAGTGTCCCCTTCACTAATATTAACTTTTGGCCCAGAACATTTTGTTTTCGTACGATATGTCGTTTTCCAGATATTTGGTTTTCTCAAGTTAAAACAAACAGCCTGTACATTGGAGTGACGACAACTCAACAACACCGCAGCTTAGACAACGCAAACATCACGTCCAAGTGCCACGATGTTCGAAAAACCCGTTTGAGAGTGGGTATCATGAAGTTTGTGTTGAAGTCGCTTAGTATAATAACGAATGGTTCGACCAAATGACTATCTTTACTGTGTAACATCACGAGGGGTTAATCGTTATTTGACTTGACCGGAAACTACATTCACGCCACGGCGTAACATTATTTCCCGACGAGTAATACTAATAGCGTTTGTACCAAAATGCCTTAAATGTAGTACTGACTGTCTGAGAAGGGCAGACCATATGTTGTCACCGATGTTGTTGTTGTTGTTGTTTGATGTAGCTCTCCAGGCTACTCTATCCTACGAAAGGATTTTCATTCCTGTATGTACACTAGTACTAAATCGACGTGAACCTTCTTACAATATTCGGCTGTGTCTACAAATTTTACCTATCTCCCCCCCCCCTTACACACACACACACACACACACACACACACACACACACACACACACACACACACACACACACACACACACACACACACCTTTATCGCCGAATTGTCGTTTCCTTGGTGCCTCAGGGCGTGTCCGTTTTATTAGCCGGCCTCTGCCAAACTTCTTTTGTCTACAGTTCGATTCAATATACCTTCATTACTCATCCGACCTACCTAATCAGTCTTTAGCATTATTATGTAGCACCATATATCAAACGCCTCGTCTTGTCTTAACTGTTAATAGTCCCTTTTCGCTTCCCTACATGTCTACGATCAAGACAATAGCTCCAGAAAAGATATCATAAAATCTGTTTCTATCTGAAGGTAGCGTATTTCTGTTTCTGAGGAAATCTTTTCTTGCTCTTGCTTTTGTTGTCTACATCTTATACCGTCTACACTTCTGCCGCAGTTTTGCTACCCTCATAGTGAATCCCACCTATTGCATTTAGTGTCTCATTGTCTAATTCCCTCAGCATAACTTGATTTAATTCGAGTACTCCGTTTCACTACTCAGTGTTCGTCTTATAATCTCTTTGCAGGGCACTATTCACTCATTCTCTTCAAATGGTCTTCCAAGGCTTTTTCCGACATTGTCAGTACTACGATATGACCGTCAAGGCTTGAAGATTTTATTTCTTCCCTTGACCTTTCATTTCCTTTCCAAATTTAGCTGTCTTTGGCTTTTGCACATCGTACAGATTATAATTGACTCAGAAGCCCGTCTCGCAATCTTCACTAGTGAGTCATTTCTTTCACGTCATTCGTTTCTTAGAAGTTCAATGTGATTTGTATACAGGCTGCATTTGATCCTCCTTGGGTCATATAAACAACTGATAGCGCGAGTTGACTGGTGACAAGATAACAGCGCTGCCCTAAGCAGAAACGCCTGGAAACACACTTGCAATGGTTTACTTAAACACTGTGAATGGTAGGTTTAGGTAATAGTGTTACATCGCGAGCTTCAATTAATTCTCGCTGTTGACTAATGATGGGCAGTAGCTATACTAGAACAGCATTGGACACCGGCTATAGGCCTACTTAACAATAGAAACATTAGGCTTTTCAGGTAGGTTTGCAAACCAGGTGAAGAGAACCTTGAAGGGCGTCCGATAGGATGTCCTACACCAGACGCCATGTTTGCCAAACAACGCCCCTTGCAATTGTCATTTGTTTCAGTCCATGCAGCATGGGTTTTCTAAACAACAGTTCACATCTTAACGATCTCGAAAACTATGTCCATGACTGGATCACCCGAAAAGAACCTGACTTTTTTCAGATCGCGGAATCCGCTTATTACCTGAACAGTGGGAAGAGGACATAGCTACCGAACGACCCTACTTCATGCAAACTATACCATTCTATTGAAATAAACACGCTTTTCCTGTCCAGTAAAAGGCTAGTATTATTTTAAGTACTCGATATGTTAAAAATGTCGTCTGTAACTGCATGAAATAACGCCGTTGCAGTTACAATGGATTAGCTGAACATCGACTGCGAAGTACTCATACCTGGTCGGTATATTTATAATACCTTTTCATGTAAATATTTCATTCAAATAAACAATTAGATATTACGAAAAGTACCGTAGGGCAAGGTATCATTATTTACGAGAGACAAAGTCACGTAGTTTTTCGCTTTCAATTAGCTGTAATTACGCAATTAGACAATCACATTTTCCCTGTGTGAAGGGACATGTGGACGCAGCTTGAAGAACCTATATTTGGGGACGGAAGAGTATCACACAGTTGATAGGGTATTGTGTTCCATACATCCCAAGTCACGGATTTCTCACGAGCCACACATTCATACACCAAAACAATTGCTCAAAATTTGTGAAAAGTATTTAATCGTTTTCTCGAGACATGCTTTCAAATGCTGTCGGATTGCATTACAATATTTGTCAACCGGGATTCATACTGTGAATATATCAGATAACGACAACGAACACATGGTTCGGTGGGAAAGGATAAAGACATACGGAAACCGAGGCGGGGCGCACGTCGCTCAAGGGTTTGGAAGAAGTGAGCGGAGATCCACGCTACATCTCAGTAGGTAAGGAGACGGTGGCAGAATTAGATGCACGTATGTACGTTCGCTAGTAAACTTTGTCGCAAATGTCCCACAACAATTTCAGAACAACAGTGACGCCACAGCTAGACCACTAGTAGAGGAAGGGACCCCTGTTCCTCTTAATTACAACTGCAGCCACTCGAAAAGGAATTCCCTACGCAGCCGCAAAAATCTCTGATCACTTCCCCAGTAACCACTAACATGAAATGTGTTACAACTAACGAAGATTTACATCGGTATAGCGTAAAATAATTCTAAACAGCTTCCCCTGACCCACAAGGAATTTTTATTTTAAAACTATTACCGTGTGTAGCTGAAGTCACTACCCGGTGCAACTCCCTGTAGTTACTTGAAGGAAATCCCCATGTACATATACACTCCGCAAGACACGTTACGGCGTGTGGCGGGGGGTGCTTTTGGGTACCACAGTCTGTTCCCCATCCATCCCAGATCCACTGACGACAGGAGCGGTGGGAGAACGATTGCTTCGTGTGAACATCTCATTTTCTCGCTGTAGTCATTCCTAGAGAAGTACGTGGCAGGAACTAGTATGTTGCCCGAATCTCCTTCGAACGCTGTCTCTCGCAATTTCAACAGTGAACCTCTCCACGATGCACGGCACTTCCCTCGTAGCACCTGTCACTGGAGATTGTCTGCAACGCTCTCGCGCACACCAAACCATCCCATGACGAAACGCGCCACTCTTCACTGGATCTCGCCCATATCTGGCGCTGCCAAACTGATGAACAGCACTCAAGAATGAATCAAACGTTTTGTAAGCCGCTTCTCAAGCGGGTGAATTTCATTTCCTTAAACGTCTGTATATCAAGTGGGGTACTGGAGCACACCAACGTAACTATATGTAGTAACTATTTATAGCTTTTTGAAATAATTTATATTTTTTAGACTGTGTGTCTTTAACTGTCTCCACTAAACACTACCACTGTTGAATTTTTTAAGTAAATCTACCTACACTACTGGCCATTAAAATTGCTGCACCAAAAAGAAATTGAGATGATAAACGGGTATTCATTGGACAAATATATTATACTCGTACTACAACTGACATGTGATTACATTTTCACGCAATTTTGGTGTATAGATACTGAGAAATCACCACACAGAACAACCACCTCTGGCCGTAATAACGGCCTTGATACGCCTGGGCATTGAGTCACACAGAGCTTGGATGACGTGTACAGGTACAGCTGTCCATGTAGCTTCAACACGATACCACAGTTCATCAAGAGTAGTGACTGGCGTACTGTGACGAGCCAGTTGCTCGACCAGCATTGACCAGACGTTTTCAGTCGGTGAGAGATCTGGAGAATGTGCCGGCCAGGGCAGCAGTCGAACATTTTCTGTATACAGAAAGGCCCGTACAGGACCTGCAACATGAGGTCGTGCATTAACCTGCTGAAATGTAGGGTTTTGCTGGGATCGAATGAAGGGTAGAGCTACGGGTCGTAACACATCTGAAATGTAACGTCCACTGTTCAAAGTACCGTCAATGCGAACAAGAGGTGACCGAGACGTGTAACCAACGGCGCCCCATACCGTCACGTCGGGTGATACGCCAGTATGGCGATGACGAATACACGCTTCCAATGTGTGTTCACCGCGATGCCGCCAAACACGGATGCGACCATCATGATGCTGTAAACAGAACCTGGATTCATCCAAAAATGACGTTTTGCCATTCGTGTACCCAGGGTCGTGGTTGAGTGCACCATCCCAGGCGCTCCTGTCTGTGATGCAGCGTCAAGGGTAACCGCAGCCACGGTCTCCGAGCTGATAGTCCATGCTGCTGCAAACGTCGTCCAACTGTTCGTGCAGATGGTTGTTGTCTTGCAAACGTCCCGATCTGTTGACTCAGGGTCGAGACGTAGCTGCACGATCCGTTACAGCCGTGCGGATAACATGCCTGTCATCTCGACTGCTAGTGATACGAGGCCGTTGGGATCCAGCAGGGTGTTCCGTATTGCCCTCCTCAACCCACCGATTCCGTATTCTGCTAACAGTCATTGGATGTCGACCAACGCGAGCAGCAATGTCGCGATACGATAAACCGCAAACGCGATAGGCTACAATTCGACCTTTATCAAAGTCGGAAACGTCACGGTACGCATTTCTCCTCCTTGCACGAGGCATCACAACAACGTTTCACCAGGCAACGCCGGTCAATTGCTGTTTTTGTGTGAACTTTCGTCATGTCACGACGTTGCAGGTGTCGCCACCGGCGCCAACCTTGTGTGAATGCTCTGAAAAGCTAATCATTTGCATATCACAGCATCTCCTTCATGTCGGTTAAATTTCGCGTCTGTAGCACGTCATCTTCGTGGTGTAGCAATTTTAATGGCCAGTAGTGTAGCACTTGCGAGGCGTTGCTGCCTTCGCTAGCGCTAGTAAGTAATAACTGACAAAGATTTCCGGTAATTTCTGCAACCAGTCGCCGTTAGTTTCACTTTTTGTTTACCATGACCGGCTTCGGTTCGCCTAGCGATTCACCATCAGATGGTACAGATTTATTGTTTGTTTGGAGCACTGTGGGAGCCGTGTAGCTGTGGCGACCCCCACAAACAATAAATCTGTACCATCTGATGGTGAATCGCTAGGCGAACCGAAGCCGGTCATGGTAAACAAAAATTGAAGAATAAAAAATACAGCGACTGGTTGTATTCATTTCTGCAAACCTGTATTCATCACACATCCATAATCGGTAAGTTTTAATAACTGAAAATGTTTATTCTTGTCCTTTGATACCCCGCGTAGGATTCCGTGTAACGAGAAACACACTTGTACAAATGCATATTGAAGAAAGCTAAATTGATACAAATGTGAAATGAATGTTTGAAATTGTAAAGCATTGTTGCATGTAATAAGTGCAATCAAATATTTTTCTTCGTCAGTCATTTCATTCAGTTCTGTCGCTTCGCCGCACGGGATTAGTCGAGCGGTCTAGGGCGCTGCAGTCATGGACTGTGCGGCTGATCCCGGCGGAGTTTCGAGTCCTCCCTCGGGGATGGGTGTGTGTGTTTGTCCTTAGGATAATTCAGGTTAAGTAGTGTGTCAGCTTAGGGACTGATAACCTTAGTAGTTAAGTCCCATAAGATTTCACACACATTTGAATATTTTCTGTCGCTTCAGCGCATTGTATTGCGAAACAAACATGTCGAAAAAGCCAAAGTTACAGATGTACCGTTTACGCAGTGAATGAGATCTAGAAGAAGTAATGCAAATAATACAAGCAGAATCAGAACTACGAGACAGTTATGTGGAAGCTGTGTGTTCAGAAATGAAAGCCACTGTGAAACAAATGAACATTGCTGACGTCGTCGTTCAAGGAAAGGATGACATTCAAATGCGGAGACACGCAGATTCACCAGCAAAAATGCAATGATATAGTAATCTATGTACAGACGACCGAGCAGGCGTCGGAAACAGGGTATTTCGCCTAAATTTAGCTCTCTTACAACGGCATCCACAGCTTTGTCCTCGATTATGGGGACTTCCATGTTGCTCATTACACCTAAAACATTGGACAAACTTGTGAAATACGCAAACCAAAAAGCAGAGGCAGTTTATAATTTATGGAATCCGACTCGTTCTTCTAAGAAACGTCAGTGTATTTGAACAAGTGCAACAGAAATGTTCGGTTTCATAGGGCTCCTTGTAACTATGGAGGCGCAAAAAGAGAAAAACACTTTTTATGTTATACCGCACGTACCAAAGGAATATATTCCAAGCTTCATTTTATTGAAGGAACTGGTTCGCTGAACGTACGTACTCCTTATATCAGATTCGACGACATAGCGACTGGAGAGGAACGAAGACAAATGGACAAATTTCATGCGCTTAGGGAAACGTAAACTTTGACGGTCGGAAACGTCACAATTAATAAAATATTCCGAGCTCTTGTACCGTGGTCGAATGGATTTCACACTATAACCCAACGTTTCGTCCCCATCTGCGGAGGACATTTTCAAGCGCCTGAGAAATCGAAAGTTTTCCTGTCTTTCATTGGTCGCTGTGGTGCCTCTTTATGAACCAATTAGTATTTTAAGAAACAGTTCGCTTTTTTAAGTAATCGTAAGTGTATGTCGTGAAAATGAATGTAGCCCACAATGATGTGATTTATGTACAGTTCCATGTTCCTCTATGTGTAACAAGTCAGGTAGCGCTCCTCTTTTGTTTCATTTTTCATGTTATATGTAACAAGTTACGACGATGAATCGTTCATTGCAGCTTTTATTGTGATAGAGATTGTCATATGAGAGCTCTTCTGTGGCAATGAACGCAAATTTCTTGTTCCAATTGGAATAATAATACTAAAATACAATTATTTAACCCTCTTTATGTAATTTCCCACCCTTACATCATGCTAGATAATTATAGGTAGATCTAGCTACCGTAACTGTACTAGTGGAGACTAGGGTAGATTTTCATGTTACAGTTAAATTACTTTCTTCTTTACTAGCAATTTCTTGTAAGTTATCTACAGCGTACCAGGACCGGCACATAGTTTTCTTTCTGGCGCATTTATTACGTCACGCGATATGAATTAATTTTCAGTAAATATATTTTTCAGACGCAGCCACATAAGCCGAAGCTGCTTCGTAACTTTAGTTTGAGCAGAGATCAGTGTGTCATAAGGAAGAAAGATATTAAATCAAGACAAGGGTGAAAATAGTTTCTTACGTGCAGTCTTTGCTAATAATTTAGCGCCTAAGTCAGAGACACTATAAATTCATATGATCATTTTCTCAGCTGCGACGAATTTATAACTGATCCGCATAAAATATTATTGCAACCAGATAAAATAAAAATTTCGTTGCCTTCTTGTTGTAAGATAAAGTCAAATATCAGTAGAGGTTTGTAATAACGTTACTGGCCGCATAGGAAAAATCCTGTAAAAAATAAATAAATAAAAGAACAGAGCATCGTGGTAATCTAAAAACCTACCCGAAAGATAGAGTATCAGCTAAAATTGACCAAAGATGGTCTTAAACCGCTGGAAAAAAACACGAATTTGTAAGATTGCGTGTAGTTGTGTGGAGGTGTACGTGGGTGCTACAAAACGAACGGTCAAAAACGGCCGGAAGAGCACAAGGGCAACTGCAGGAGAGGGGAGACTGACAGATCAGCTGCTGTGGAACACGCTTTGCCGCCAGAAGATAATCACACTCATTATGATAGGACTCAAGTACAGGCAGTCGTAAGCGTTTGCCATGAAATGTTATACAGACAGGCGAAACAGATTGTTAAGCACCTCAGGAATTTCGGAAGGAAGAAAGTGGGCATGGAATCGAATGACATTTGGATTCCACTGCTGAAGAAGCTGTATACCGGTATTCCACCACGGGGTGATAGTAACACCGGACGGCGGCAGTCGACAATGCCCAATTGCGCTCGCGTACTCAAAACACGTGACGTGGAATCCTGCTGCAGTCATCAGCGACCCAGGGTGTCAATCACGCGCTCGGAGAACCTACGATCCCACTTAAAAACGTCCTTCGCAGATGGGTTTTAAGGTGAAATCCATTTGTCCACTGCAGAATAAAAAAAAATGGCTCTGAGCACTATGGAACTTAACATCGGAGGTCATCACTCCCCTAGAACTTAGAACTACTTAAACCTAACTTACCTAAGGACAGCATACACATCCATGCCCGAGGCAGGATTCGAACCTGCGACCGTAGTGGTCGCGCTGTTCCAGACTGAAGCGCCTAGAACCGTTCGGCCACACCGACCGGCCACGGCAGAATAGCCCGGAATATTTTATTAATTGCTATTTAGAGAAATATTTAAAATTTTTGCACAGGAATGCTGTGAACATTATTATCCAAGTAGTCATTTTACGTTGGATGAGCAACTGGTAGTTTTTCGTCGGGAATTCCCGTTTAGGGTTAACGTAAAGTCGAAACCAGCTAGATACGGCATAAAAATGTGGTCCCTCTGCGATGTTGTATTTTCGTATGCTTTCAGCATGCAGGAACATATGGGGAAAGAAAGATCTACAGGAAAGAATCAGGGTGTTAGAGTTGTAATAGAACTTACATCTCCTTTAACGACTGGATATAGTACTATAAAGGGCAACTTTTTTAATCAGTGTTCTTCTTGTACAAGAGCGCTTGAAACGTGGGCTGACTTCGACTGGTTCTCTTAGGAAAAACAAGCCCTAAATCCCACCTGAATTGCAAACAGTGCAACTGAAACGACAGCTTCATCTACCTTCGCATTTAATAAAAATCTGACTCTAGTTTCATACGTGCCTTATAAGAACAAGGCAGTAATGCTTTTGAGTTCTGTACATCATGAGAATTGACGCACAGAAAAAGGAGAAGTTCGAACCGGATATTATTCTGTTGATACACCGGACAAAACGATGGACATACATCCATGCCCGAAGGAACTTTCCATTGTACTTCGGAGCAACACAGCCACTGGAACATTTTAAGTGTCCGCCGACACTGGGCAAGCGACTTTCAAGTGAAACGTCTCAAGCGTACGGCAATACACATAATGGATGCACGAATACAGGTTGCAGACACTTGGGCGACGAAATATGGAAGTTTGGATCCACTCCACTTTGGCTACTTTTCAATACTATTCTGCAGAAGATCCCAAATGCTTCCCTTTCTTTTATCCCTGTTTTCCCACGGTCCATGTTTCTCTACCATACAGTGCACTGCTCCAAACTACATTCTCAGAAATTTTTTTCTAAAATTAAGGCCTTCGTTTGATACTAGTAGACTTCTCTTGGCCAGGAATGCTCTTCTTGCCTAATGTCTAAAGAATCATTCATCATGAAATGTAGTCGCAGTTGCGAATACAGATAACCATCATGTATATAATGGAATGAGAACGAAAATTTGTACCGGACCGGGACTCTAAGCATGATTTGCAGGATATTGTGAGCGGTCGCCTTACCATTAGGCTATCCGATCACGACACACTCTTCACACTGTGCACCTCGGAATACTGAATTCCCTAACGACTTCCTAAATGCAATGTCGCATGCGTCTAGCTCCAGCTACCATTCTGCATTCAAAGTCTTTTAAATGCCGTCGTGCGGCGCTAATGGCGACGGAAACTTTTTCAAATTACCCGACTACAAATGACACCTCCGACAATACACTGCCCTTTTCTGCGTTGTGTACTCTAAACTGTCGCAATTTGTAAAAACACTACGTGATTAAAAGTATCCGGACAGCCCCAAAAACATACGTTTTCCATATTAGGTGCATTGTGCTGCCACCTACTGCCAGGTACTCCATATCAGCGACCTCAGTAGTCATTAGACATCGTGAGACAGCAGAATGTGGCGCTCCGCGGAACTCACGGGCTTCGAACGTCGTGAGGTGATTGGGTGTTACTTGTGTCATACGTCTGTACGCGAGATTTCCACATTCCTAAACATCCCTATGTCCACTGTTTACGATGTGATAGTGAAGTGGAAACGTGAAGGGCCACGTACAGCACAAAAGCGTACAGGCCGACCTCGTCTGTTGACTGACAGAGACCGCCGACAGTTGAAGAGGGTCGTAATGTGTAACAGACAGACATCTATCCAGACCATCACACAGGAATTCCAAACTGCATCAGGACCCACTGCAAGTACTATGACAGGCAGGAGGTGAAAAAACTTCGATTTCATGGTCCAGCGGCCGCTCGTAATCCACACATCGAACCGGTAAATGCCAAACGACGCCAGGCTTGGTGTAAGGAGCGTAAACATTGGACGATTGAGGAGAAACGTTGTGTGGAGTGACGAATCACAGTACACAACGTGGCGATCCGATGGCAGGGTGTGGGTATGGCGAATGCCCGGTGAACCTCATCTGCCGGCTTGTGTAGTGACGACAGTAGAATTCGGAGGCGGTGGTGTTATAGTGTGGTCGTGTTTCTCATGGAGGGGGGCTTGCACCCCTTATTGTTTTGCGTGGCACTATCACAGCACAGGCCTACATTGATGATTTAAGCACCTTCTTGCTTCCCATTGTTGAAGACCAATTCGGGGATGGCGACTGCATCTTTGAGCACGATCGGGCACCTGTTCATAATGCACGGCCTGTGGCGGAGTGGTTACACGACAATAACATTCCTGTAATGGACTGGCCTGCACAGAGTCCTGACCTGAATCCTACAGAACACCTTTGGGATGTTTTGGTACGCCGAATTCGTGCCAGGCCTCACCGACCGACATCGCTACCTCTCCTCAGTGCAGCACTCGGTGAAGAATGCCATTCCCCAAGAAAGCCTCCAGAACCTGATTGGACGTATGTCTGCGAAAGTGGAAGCTGTCATCAACATTAAGGATGGGCCAACACCATACTGAATTCCATCATTACCGATGGAGGGCGCCACGAACTTTTACGTCGTTTTCAGCCAGGTATCCGGATTCTTTTGATCACAATGTGTAACAGTAGAGTACTTTTGGGCAGGAATGCTTGTACTATTCTGCTTCTATCCTCGGAAAAGAAACCTTGTAAAGCTAAGATCGCGTAAGTATTTATTTATTTTCAACAACCGGTTTCGAGAGACTTAGTTTCCATCTTCAGGTCTCCAAAATTTTTGGTACCGAACGTGTTCATTTAGAGTTGGAAGCTCATGCCAGGTTGCTAAGACTTCCAGTTGCGGCAAATACGCCGCCTAACGTGGATCATCAATGAATGGAACATGTCGAGCTAGCTAATGTAAATAGATGTGCTAGTATGCATTTAATTGAATATCGTTATTTTTATGACGTAACTATCACCTGTGAGAGCTACGTGTACGGACATGACCATGTGCACAACGTGCTTTTTGATTGTAAATGCTTCATATCTTGAAAAACTATATATAATGTGCTACGTTTTATCCAGTAACGTAGCATCTTAGCAGGAAGTTCCAACTCGCGACGAATTTTTAGCAAAAATTTTGAAGACTTGAAGATGAGAGGAAAGTCTGTAAAAACCGGTTTTAGAAAGCTTTTTCCAAGTAAAACTGATCGATCCTTCAGATTTCTTAAAATGAGAAAATTCAATCCCACATCTTCCTTGCTTCTTCTGTCACGAGTTATTTCCCTTCCAACGTAGCAGAATCCTTTCATTTCGTCCAGTATGTCGTGCTGTTTCGACAAGTTTGTTTAATTCACCTCACCTGTCCCTAAATAGTTACTGCTTTCTTTGGTTCACCCTCGGTCTGCATTCTGTGCTCGTTTCAAACACCAGGCGCTGCAACTTTCCCTGCCTTCCTCGGCCTTCAGGGGGACGTTAAGCCCTAATACGACTACTGCCCCTTCCCTAGGGAGGACCTGGCCGGCCAGTCACATCAGCGTACAGGAATGAACCGCGCGCTTTTCCATGCAGATGGGCCACTGGTCTCAGCGTCGCACTGGCTGTCGGTTCATCGCAGCGTGAACGACTCAAGCCTGTCACTGACGAAAGCAACTGTCTTCCGAAAGCGGGTCGCGTCTCTTCCCTTAAGCAGTGTATTTACTGACGTCTTCCTCCACGTATTAAGATTGCAAAATGTAGACCAAGATGAACAAAGGACGCAGATTGACTTTTATGTTATGTAAGCTTTTATGAATAACTTTCAGATGCCAGAAGATTATCTAGAAATCGGTTGTGAATAAAAGATTATTGGGGATCAGGATATGTGGTCTTCAAGCTCTCCTTTATGCTGCAGGTGGTCATTAGGTCTTGCGTGGCTGAATGGAACACCTACCGTAACTGTTCCACCACTTAATCTGGCATGGAGATCCGTACCCTCGACCTCCGCTAAGCAAGTATGCCACGGATATAAGAACAATGAGGAAAATACGTTCGTTTCGACACTGTTGCGCCGTCGTCATTGCGGAGACGAAACTGCTGGCTTCAGAGGCGGCCTCGATCCCGTCATCACCGAAAGCCACTTGTCAGCCAGCGCTAGATTCCAGACTTCAGCATACGTTACGACCTTCAGGTTTTCACACCCACTTTTGCCCTATCACTTTCTTTGTGACATAAATCTGTCTCGCAATATGTCATCCTGTAGGTCATTTGTTATCTGTATCCTTATTCTGACAAGAGCTGGTTGGTTCAAATGGCTCTAAGCATTGGACTTAACATCTGAGGTCATCAGTCCCCTAGATTTAGAACTACTTAAACCTAACTAAGGGCATCCATGCCTGAGGCAGGATTCGAACCTGCAACCGTAGCAGCTGCGCGGTTCCGGACTGAAGCGCCTAGAACCTCTCATCTGTTCTTTCCGTATTTTCCGCATATGCGGCCCAGAAAGAATGACTTACTAAAAGCCCTTGCCTGTGATCTTGCATCACGCACCCAACAGCAACGATATGTAGGGTGTTGTATGTACGCATTTTCTTTATCCTTTGCATCTATCTTCAAGCGCCTCTCAGTTCAGGAGCATCTCCGTGTCTAAAACAAACATGTGAACATCAGTGCTGCCATTCCCAGTATACATTCAGTTTCCGTGATAGTCCCAGATACACTAGGAATATTCTAGGATGCATCACCGAGAGCGTGACTAACGTTCTCGTCTGTACAGTCCGTGCAGAATGCCGTGGCCAGCAGATGCGTGCAGAGAGTGGTAGTGGTGGGGGTTAGGGGCAGGCCCTGTAGGGGAAATACCGAGCCCTGGAGGGGAAGTGCCATTCTAAACTCAAGCCCACGCTCACATTGTTTGCACATATTAAGTGGGGACCCTCGACGTCCACACGTGTATGGTAACCATTAAAAATCATCTACCGACACTTCCCCTTAGGTCGGAACCTAAAAAGAATTCCACCCAAAACGCAGCGATTTATTTTCGCCTGGATAGTTAACCATTTCTGAGTTTCAGGAAAGCGTCACGAGTGGTGCCTTTTGACTAAAACATACATATCTCTGGTTGCCGTATTAAAATTTGCTCAGGTTACCTTCCATTCAGAAAGTGGATGCAAAAAATGGTTCAAATGGCTCTGAGCACTATGGGACTTAACACCTGTGGTCATCAGTCCCCTAGAACTTAGAACTACTTGAACCTAACTACCCTAAGGACGTCACACACATCCATGCCCGAGGCAGGATTCGAACCTGCGACCATAGCGGTCACGCGGTTCCAGACTGGAGCGCCTAGAACCGCACGGCCACACCGGCCGGCAAAGTGGATGCACTCAGCGACTGTATGTGACTTATTATAGAGTGCAGCAATCAGTTGCCATTATTAGATTTTATTATGCAAATCCAGATTTCGGCAAGTAACTAGCTATTCTCAATCCGCTATTTTTTATTCTCTATGCATGTAAGTCCCTGTTATTTGGGAGTCAGTCACAGTTCTTCGAATATTCTTTGAGTATTCACTGAGAATAAAAAATAGCGGATGGAGAATAGCTAGCTAACAGCCGAAAACTGGATTTGCATAATAAACTCTAAAAAGGACGTCTGATTGCTCAACTCTGTAATTTATTTAAAATTTGCTTCTTTTGCCAAAACTCAGTGGAGTTTATACAGGCTCACCTCACAAACACGTTGTGCAGACAACTGCGAGAGAATTCTGAAACAGTGGTTTATGAAGTTCATTAAGCGAAGAACTGAGGAAAAGTCAGTAATTTATGAAAAAACACATCCTCAGTGCAAAAAAAAAGTGTAATGTCTTCACATACGTTGTTCCACAACCCATAGCATTTGTCGTGTGAGCAGCTATCGATGGCCCTTAAGAATTACTTTTTCACCGAAAAATTCTGTACTCATTGGTTTAACACAGTAGATGATGAAGTTTTACGTAATAACTATACAGTAAAATACTGTCCTCTTTGCGTGCTATCGTTTGGCAAAATCTCATATCGCTTCTGAAATATTTATCGTTCGCGCGGAGCGATCGCAAATGAGTGCGCTACGTCACATCAATTTCCACGAGATTGGTGGCAGGTCGTTATCTCTAGCCAAGTCTAAAGAAAAATTCAATATGTTAGCTAAATTTCATTTGCAACAACATATTATGCAAAATACACCAAACGCAAAATCATAGCAACCTCTAGTTTTCATTGCGAAATTTTCCGAATTTCGCGCAGTGTCTTACTTCCATGTAACTATGACCATTAACGAAATGATGGGCATATCATCTTGAACTGACATATAAAGCTAGAAGAAAACCAAAAATGACTTTTTAGTGAACAGTTTCACTAAAATAGTTTGAGATAGACAGAAGGGAGAATGGGGTGCGCCTCGATTCTGTAATCGCTGACCAACCAACAGGTAGAAAACACTTGCCGGACCTCCCTCCCCCTTCTGAACAAAATAATGAACTCGCCCAGCGCTTTGGACAGAAACTGGTCACTGCGCGTCTTATCCTGCGTGGAGTCTACAGTAGGGCAGTGTCTGCATTGTACAGTGTCCACGTAGTTCCAGGCAATGTTCCTTCGGAGAAGCATGCATGCATGCCGGAAAGAACAGATACTGCTGGCGACTGACAACCGCATTAAATTAGGAAATGCATTCGAAAACACCGAGTACGATCGTACAACGACAGTACCATTTACCAGTAACATATGAAGATTTGTGTTGGAGTGACACTCGAACCTGGATTTCCCACAGAGGGAGAGACATCGTCTTCCATGTCTAAAGGAACATCGAACGTAACATCGAACTGTGCAGACACTTTATAATACAGACACTGCCCTGCCATCCTTCGTGCCGAAGCGAGGCGATGTGACGGGCAAAACAATGTCTCTCCCTGAGCGGGAATCACACGATTTGTAGGCGAGCACTATGGGACGCAGACACCGGGACATATGGAAGTTTGGGTCAGTACTGCACGTGTCCTCGGATGGCCTACGCGGTTAGGGCGACTGCTCGCGTAAAGCGGGAAATCCTGGTTCGACTCCTGGGCTGACACAAATATTCATGCATTACTAGTACGTTGTACAGCCGTTGTACAATCTTATTCACAATTTGCGAATACTTTTCATAATCCCGTTCCTATTCTGTGTTTTTCCTGTATCTTAATAACGAGCCAAAGTCTGCCGTATACTTCGCTTATTATTTAGCCGATGTGATGTATCCATTTCATGTCCTCAGAAATTGTTACATGAAGTTATTCCTATGAGTTGATTGATTACAGTGTAGTTTAGCCACAAGACATGACATTTTCACGTTTTGTGAAGTGCAGAATTTTACTTTCCTGAAGATTTAAAGCAAGTTGCCATATTTTGTACCATCTCGAAATCTTATCAAGATGTCTGTGCATTTTTTTGTATTTATTATTTATTAACTGCAATGTTCGGCGTTGCCGGAAATGTTTAATATCTGCCACATAAAGTGGTTGGCCTTCAGTCTCGTTGATACTCAAAGCAGATGCAAGCAATGTGGGGAACTGCAGTCACTTTAAATCGAAGGCATATTTCAATCACTGGGCGTTAACGGAATGCGACGAATGAATACGTCACCAGTGGCATCCAAAAAATTAGGTTCCAGGCTTTCGGTTACGATTTTTGCAAGTATGAACCAATTTTACACCAAATATTTAGTCTAACAACTATCTCACAGATTAAGCTTTGATTCCTTTTTTAAATTACAAATTAAAGTATTATATCCGTAATGTGTAATGTACCTACAACCTAACTGAAAAATACTCTTATCATTTCAAGACATGTATTTTCTGCAAGAAATATTTTGATTCTGAAGATATGTGCGTATGCTTAATGAATCAGTAGTCCACGTGTTCATTAATATTTTGTACAATTCAAATACCTATTTACTGCCATCGGTAGTGAAGAAAACCCTAATCGCTTAAAAAATATCTACTGATATTGTAAACCTGTATGAATTACAAACAAATGCACACTCTTCATTCGGGATTACATAAAAAGACGGGTAGAGATACAAGAGGCAGAAACTTCACAAAAGAATAAAAGAATTAACAATTTCCATAAGCAATACTGACATAAAAGAAATTATTGTGTCAAACTGGAGGTGTTCAGTCGATTCTAGCGGCGATGCAGATGCCTCCAGCGAGCCAGCCCAGTCCCCCTTATCAGACCGCGAAGAACATCCGCTGCGAAGATGCTGGGTGGTGGGGTCGCCTCTCACTCTGGAGACGCCACTTTGCCGCCTTTACGTAATGAATCCGCGCCCTCGCTATGCCCAGGGCCGTGCAGTGTGTCCGGTTGCCGGGATGCTGTGGCGCCACTGTTGTGGCGGTTCTTTTGTCTTTAGATTCCAGTCACTCGTCCAACGATCTCTTTGTCTGTGGTTACTGTTAATATGTCTGGTAGATCATTAACGTACGGAATGAGCAGCAAGCGTACCAACTCACTTTTGTGGCACACGCCGGAATCCACATCTGCGTCGGTCGCTGACTGCCCGTCCAAGACGACGTGCCGCGTCCTCTCCACCAAGAAACTCAGTACAGTCTCTAATTTCATTCGATGCTCTGTATGACTGTACTTCCTACAGAAGACTACTTGTGTGTGGTACCGAGTCAAGTGCTTTTCGGAAGTCGGAAACTACAGCAATTGCCTGCCTTGGCCCATGGACTTCAGTATTTCCTCTGAGAAAAGAGTGAATTGGGTTATACGTGATCGATGTTTCCGCAATCCATGCTGCTTGCCGTATGAGGGAGGGGGAGGACAAGAGTCATTCTGTTTGTGTCCCAAAGGTCCGCACTATAACGAGGAACCAAACTCTAGAGTAGCCTCACTCCAGCTTTCCAACTCCCATTTCTTCCCTTCGTCTCAGTATGTGCGCTGGCCGCCTCCATTTCAGTTTCGTAGCAGTCACTGTCAGATGTTGAATTGTCATTGAACTGTTATACTACCACTTAAGGAGACTCCGTGTCACTAAAAGAAAGCAAAAATCAGCTCTTAGTCAAAGACATACGATTTGCTATAGCTGTGTCTTCCAAATGTAGGTTTGGCATCCGTACGAGAGGGAAAACGAAACAGATAACCCCGCGCGGTGCAGCAACTCGACGTGGTAGGGGCTCAACAAGTCGTTGGTGCAGAAATAATGAACCACGGTGCGTCCGTAGCCGTCCACATTTTCGGTGCAGGCTTTTATGCACTGACTGACTTGTCGATTGTGTCCGATGAACGTTGGATGGGGTTCATGTCGGGCGAT